>NW_012267231.1:9210834-9362900 GCF_000151885.1 Dipodomys ordii | reverse complement strand
GACTCCCCCGGTGCTACAGGCCGGGGGGCTTCTGTGCCCAAGCTGGGGTGAACTTCCCCTGGGGCGCAGAAGGCCGTGCCCCGAGCCTCTGGAGCCAGGGATGGAGCTGCTGGGTCCTGACTTAGTATTTCTGTGCCAGGAGGACTTTGAATTGTTTCAGATCTGGGATCTGCCGGTCACTGTGGTCAGCTGGGGGGGTGGGCGTGTGGAGAGGGTCGAGGACCCTCTGGCAGCGCCAGTGTGTGCTTGGGTTCCATTGTCTCCTTTCTGGTATTGCCCCCCCCATGCACACCCCCATTGAGAAAGGACAGGATTGGAGGGTAGCCATGGGACAACTTTTCCCGAGGTCTGTCCCCCAGCAAAGGCCAGGAGCCCGTGGGTGGCCTTTGTTTGGGGCGGGAGATCTCTTCTGTGGGGAACAGCAGCCACCAAGAGTGTGTGTGTGTGTGTGTGTGTGTGTGTGTGTGTGAGGGGGGTCACAGCCCCGACCTTTGCTCACGTTGCTGTGGATGGAGGGGGTCTGCTGGGGGCCGAGGGAATGACACAGGTTCTCATCCTGTGAGGACTCAGGCGTGGCTCCCTGCGTGGCCTGGCCCTGGGCTGGTGTGCCCAGACCTGCAGGGCTGTCTGGAGCTGGGCTGGATCTAGATGGTGGCCCTGGTGATGGGTCAGCCTGGGCTGACCCTGGTGTCTCTCCCACCCCCTCCCCTGGCCCACAGCCTGCCATTCCAGCTGGGGGGCACTGGACAGGGCTGGGCCATGCAGCCTGATCGCCACCGTCTCCTGGCAATGCGAGAGGCCAGGCGGTGGGTGCCGCAAGGGGCCGAGGCCTATCTGTGACCCCTCCTGTCTTCCACCTCCACTGTTTTCTGGGGTTTTCTGGGGGTATTTGGTGAGTGTGTGTGTGTTCGATGCATACCACCAGTACTGGGGTTTGAACTCAGGGCCTGGGTATTAGCTCTTAGCTTTTCTGCTCAAGGCTGGCACTCTACTATTTGAACCACAGCTCCACTCCTGTTTTGTTTTGTTTTGCTTTTTGCTTTTTGCTGGTTAATTGGGAAGAAGAGACTCTTGGATTTGTCCATCTGGGCTGCCTTTGAACCTTGGACCCTTCGATCTCAGCTTCCTGAGAAGTAAGAACGACAGGCATAAAGCCACCAGCACCTGGCTAAAGTTCTTTACGTTTTTCTTTTTAATATTAGTTTCACAGGAATAATTGGTGGGGATGGATTGTGAAATGGAGGCACATAAATATCCAGTTTGCCAAGTGAGCTAAGAAATAACTAGATAAAAATAAAAGATAATTGTCAAAGACGCTGATCGCACCCTGGAAAGCTGAGATGGAGCGCTAAGACACCTTGAGCTTTTCCTAGACAAAACTGAGGAACTCAGAGGAACAACATGTTTGGACCGTGGCCTTGCCTTAGGCGTGGCCTGCTTGGCTGGGGCGGTGGTCACTATGGGAGGTGGAGAATATGGATGGAGGAGGCTGTCCCCCCCCAGTTTTTCCTTTCTGTTGCCTTCCTGTCCCCCAGTATTTCCACCCAGAACTCAACAAATGAGACATCCCCTTCCCTCAAAGGTTGTATAGACTGAACTCTTGTAGTCAGTGAGAGCCCTCAGGGTTTATTAATTTGTGGGTCATGGGGCTTGAACTCAGGGCCTAGGCACTGGCCCTGAGCTCTTTTTTTTGCTCAAGGCTAGCACTCTGCCACTTTGAGCCACAGCACCACTTTCTGGGTTTCTGGTGGCTCATTGGTGATAAGGGTCTCACAGACTTTCCTTGCCCAGGGCTGGTTTCCAACGGTGATCCTCAGATCTCAGCCTCCTGAGTAGCTAGGATGACAGGTGTGAGCCACCGGTGTCCCAGCCAAGTCTTAAGGTTTTAAATGCAGCCCTGGTTGCCCTGGAGAAAGCCGGTCTCGCCTGGGCTCTGTCCTGGCCTGGGCTCTTCCCCTGGCTGCTGGCTGTGGGAAAGTGGTCTGCTTGTTGGATTGCACAGCAGGGGGCAGCCTGACAGGGGGTTGCCAGCATGCTGGTCGTGGGGGCCCCCCTGGCTTGGATGGGGGTTGATCCAAAAGTCTCCAGGGAAGATTCTGTGTGCTGTGGCTCCTTCTCCCTCTCCGAGGCCCCCCGCCCACCCCGAGTCAGGGCCAGCTGGAGTCTCCCAGCATCCCTTTGGCACAGACCCAGTCAGCTGTCACGGCCACCGGCTTTGCTGGCCTCTTCCCCAGCAGTCCGTTCTCTCCATTGTCCCCATCTGCAGATTTAAGGGAACCCGGGAGGACGGTGCCCCGCAAGGTCGCGCTGCCCGGCTCTCTCTCTGGTGGGGCCTTGCCTGGGGTGGGGGCGCATTATATTCTAGTGCTGGCTTTGAGGCTCCCTGGGGTTGGACTGTGAGAAACCTCCAATGGCTCTCCATTCCTCAGCCCGATTTTCTTTGTTCCTTATCACCCCCCCTCTCCCTCCACCCCCAGTCCTGCTCCCTTCCAAGCTACCCAGACTCCAGGCAGACAATCTCACTGGCTCAGGTTTGTTGCTGCCTCCATCCTTGATGATCGCCGTGGAATGCAGAGCTCTTTCCTTCTTCCCCCTTTACCTTGCTTTTTTTTTTTTTTTCTTTTGCCTCAGGACCTTTGTACCTGCTGTACCTTCTAGGCCCTTGGCCTATGCCTCCTCTACATGGCTGGCCACCTGGCTTTCCCCCTTCCTCATTTCGGTTCTCTGTTTCTATGCCAGCTCCCTGAATACCCTGCCTGTGAATCTTGGCTTTGTGTCTCTCCTTCGCACTTAACATTCAGTGTCTTTATGTATCTACAGTGCTTCCTTGTTTATTGTTTGTCTTTTACCTCTGTTAGAACAGTGGCTGTCACGGAGTAAAACCTTAGTATTATTGTCACATCATCTTTTAGATCACACTCGCCTCTCTGCCCCTCTGCTCCCCCCCCACCCCCTCCCGCTGCCCCTGAGTTCATTTTGCTCAAGGCTCTATCACTTTGATCCACAGCTCCACTTCTGGTTTCCTGGTAGTTCATTGGAGAGAAGAGTCTCATGGACTTTCCTGCCCGGACTGGCTTTAAACCTCAACCCTCAATCCTCAGATCTCAACCTCCTGAGTAGCTAGGATTATAAGCGTGGGTGCCCGGCACCCAGCTCACCTGGGTATTTCTAAACCTGTTCTGTACCTCATGTCACACTGAGTGTCTCTGGGCTCCTGCCTCATCCCTGTCTGCTAGCTCTTCCTTCCAGAAGTCTGTCTGGCGCTCTCCCGGCTGGTCTGATTCGGCTCAATGGGGGCACTGTGGTTTTAGGAGGTAGAGAAAGAGTCTAGGACTTGGACAGAAGAGGCCCTGGCTGTGTCCTCTGTCCCTGGGACCTCGTGTCAACATGCCACACTGGACCTGGGCTCCTTCCTCACTGTCTCTAACGCGTGTATTCTACCACGTGTCCCAAATTGATTTGAGACATGAATATAATCCGAAATAGAAAGATGTCATTAGGACTGACAGCCCTTTTATGGGAGGGAGGGTCTGGAATCCTCTGGCCTGGTGTGGCCTTTTCCCTTTTTGCTAAGTGGTACAAGGGACAGGTTTGTGTGAGTCACAAGTACAGCCCCAGAAGAGAATGTGGGTACGGGCATGTTAAAATCCCTGAAGTGCCATTCCAGTGTAATGTATTGAATTGAGTGCGAAGGCTTGAAACTAAGAGAGAAACATAAACAATTGAGAGTCCTGTATTATTTCCTCCATAAACCTCCACTACTGGTCCTCACCCTCTCAGGGAAGGTGGAGAACTGGGTAACTATGACGAAGAGCTTGAGCTGGAGAGTTTAAGGGGGCCCATTTTGTGTTTGTTTATTTAAAAAAAAAAACCCGGGCTGGGAAGGTGGCTCAGTGGTAGAGCTCTTGCCTTGCATGCATGAGGCCCCGGGTTCGATTCCTCAGCACCACATAAGCAAAAAGAAAAAAGCCGGAAGTGGCGCTGTGGCTCAAGTGGTAGAGTGCTAGCTTTGAGCTGAACAGCTGAGGGACAGTGCCCAGGCCCAGAGTTCAGGCCCCATGACCGGACCCAAAAAAACAAAAAACAAAAAACCCAAGCTGGGTGCTGGTGGTTCACACCTGTCATTTCTAGCTACTCAGGAGGCTGAGATCTGAGGATCACGGTTTGAAGCTAACCTGGGTGGGAAAGTCCATGAGACTCTTATCTCTACCAGGAAACCAGAAGTGGTGCTGTGGCTCAAAGTGGTACAGCACTTAGCCTTGAGTGAAAGAGCTCAGGGACAGTGCTCAGGCCCCAAGTTCAAGCCACATGACTGACAAAACAAAAGTAGCTGGATGGACTTTACTAGGACTTTGGATCAATCAGGTGGCAGGTACACATGCCTGTAGATTCTAGAGCCCGGTGATGGGTGAGTCGGGGTGGAGCCCGTTCACGGGGGTGCCTGGTGAGTGTTGGAAAACACACCATCTAGGAGAAAAGCCAACATTGGTGGGTTCCTATGTTAAAGTGAATCCAAATTATTTGCATTGCTGACCTCTAGAATCTGTTGTATAGAGCAACGTTTCTAACCACTCAGCCACATATCCTGAGCAAACTCAAAGTTAACAGATAGGAAGAGAATAATATTAGTGTTCAGAATTTTTCCATTGGTGTGTGTGTGTGTGTGTGTGTGTGTGTGTGTGTGTGTGTGTTCCATGTGATTGGTTTTATAGTCTTGGAAGTTGATTACCCAGCAAAGCAGCTCTAAAGAGCAGCATCTCTGAACTATTCTGTGCATCGTTGATTAAAAAATATAGAGAGTTCGTGGTGGTGGTGGTGGTGATGGTGGTTGTTTTCTTTCCCCAGGGGGTTTGATTATGAATTTTCTTGGAGAAGCCATTGTTTTGGGAAAGGAAAAAAATACAACAATGAGAAAATTAATCGAGTCAATGCATGCACTTGGGGGGATGATGGATTTCTCAGGTCTCTGACAGGGAGCCCGTGCGTTGTTCAAATAAAACACGGTTTATGTTTCCCCATCTTTCGGTGTGCTAAGTGAACCATGTGCTCCAGCATCTGTCCCTATTATCCAGCGCTGGTGACAGCTGTCACGGGTGGAGGGGAGCAGAGGAGCCTGCCGCTTGGGAAAGCCGGGTTCTACCTCCATCCGCCGGCCAGCCGCAGCGGGGCCCCTGTGGCGATGCCAACAGAGGCATGCACGTAAGCGTGTTCTGGACCGGTGCGGTCACAGGTGAGCACGCGCATGAGGGAGGGCCTGCGTGCACACGCATTCCCACCAACTTGACCGCCACGTCTCTACCTCGAGATCATTGCGGCTCTGGCAGGGAAAAACGACGTGAAAGCTTGTCATCGGACTTGCTGGGTGGGTTGATTCTGGCCAGGGGGCCCCAGGGGGCCTGCTGGGATTGACTGCAGGGTGCCATGCTCCAGGGCGGGCACGGAAGGCAGTCATCTTGGCATCTGCTTCTCCAGGGAAAGGCAGGGGTGACGTTGAAGCTGTCCTGACCTGCAGCCCCCTCAGTGTGACTTGTGTGTGCTTCTGTGCTGGGAAGATTCTGCCCTTTTCTCTGCCCATCCGGTGCCAGGCTCTGGGCATATGGAGAGAAGTGTGTCAGGAGCTTGCAGGTTGCGTGTGGGCTGCCTGAAATGTTTGGGGAAGTGTCTTTGGACTGTCTTGGATTGGAAACTTCTGATCTGGACTTCCTCTTTTAGCTTCCCTTTTTGTTTTTTTTAAAGCTTCTAAGTGAATTGCATTGTGTGTGTGTGTGTGTGTGTGCATGCGCGTGTGCGCATGCGCCAATACTGGGCTTGAACTTGGGGTTTGGGCACTGTCCTTTTGCTTTTGTGTTCAAAGCTGGAGCTCTACTGCTTGAACCACAGCTCCCCTTCTGACTTTTTGGTAGTTAATGGGAGATTAAAAACAGGGATTTGTCTGCCCAGGCTGAGCTTTTTTTTTTTTTTTTGTCAGTCATGGGTCTTGAACTCTGGGCCTGGGCACTGTCTCTCCGCTCTTCAGCTCAAGGCGAGCGCTCTACCACTTGAGCCGCAGCGCCACTTCCGGTTTTCTGAGTGGTTTATTGGAGATAAGAGTTTCACAGACTTTCCTGCCAAGGCTGGCTTTGAACCTGCATCCTCAAGGATTTCAGCTTCCTGAGTAGCTTGGATGACAGGCGTGAGCCACTGGTGCTTGGCTTAGGATAGCGTTTTCTATAATCACACTTCATGACCCAAGAGCTTAGCAAATGGGCAAGAAGCAGCATGAAATGAGATGGGGGAGGATGTGCAGCAGGGATTGCAGGGAAGAACATTGGGGTGGGGGGTGGAGGTGAATCAAAGTTCTCAGGAAGGGAGGACGTGGAGAGGGAGGAAGAGTGGGCTCCAGGAGTCTCTCCCTCCCTGCCGGGCTGTGTCGGAGCCTCATGAGCATCGGATGTTTCCTTTCATCCTTTAGAAATGTACAGGCTTTCTAGATTAAATTGCTCCCGTTCTTCTCCGGGCATGACACAATCCACAGCCAGCCGTACATCACATTATTAATTTGCTCACGCCGAGTTAACCTGTGTGGCTCCGCTGATTTCCCCCAGACACACGGGAAGCCTGCTTCCAGTTGTCTGTAGAGAATAATTTGTCTATACCATGGGGCGGGCTTGCTGAGGAAGCTGTATACTTCTTTGCCCACAGTGTGGCTGCTGACCTATAAGCTACTAGTTAGCTTTCTGGCCCTCTGTTGGGAGAGAGGGGTGCACCCCCCCATCCCAGGCACAAGGGTTAGGGAAGGGCTGGCAGAGCATCTGTGGTTGGACATACTAAGTCCCTTTCTACTCTGGGAGTTGGATTTCAGGGCCTCTGTCGTGTGTCCAATATGGACGGTGTCTGTCCTCTCTTCTCCTTGGCCCCAGGCAGCACTAGGCAGTTGTTTGTTCTTGGGGGCCAGAAGGAGGCTGGGCGATGGGTTTGAAAATATCCTTAGCAGGGTGCTGGTGACTCATGCCTGTCATCCTGGCTACTCAGGAGGCTGAGATCAGAGTGTCACAGTTCAAAGCCAGCCTGGGCAGAAAAGTCTCTGAGACTCTTATCTTCCAATTAACCACCGGAAAACTGGTAGTGGAGATCAGAAAACCGGAAGCGGAGCTGTGACTCAAAGTGGTAGAGCACTAGCCTTGATCAAAAGAGCTCAGGGACAATATCCAGGTCCTGAGTTCAAGCCCCATGACTGACGAAAGAAAGAAAGAAAGAAGGAAGGAAAGAAAGAAAGAGAGAGAGAGAGAGAAAGGGAGAGAAAGAAAGAAAGGAAGGAAGGAAGGAAGAAAGAAGAAAAAAAGAAAGACAAAAAGAAGATATCTCATTCTTGATCATACGAGCTGAGAGCTATGGAGATAGAGTTAGCCATGGGAAGCTGAGACCCTTTTCTTTCCATACTTCTGCCAGTGTCTCTGGGACTGGACAGGGGACCTGGTTAATACTGCCTCTGTGAACCCCCTCATATGTGAGAGCTGGGCATGGCTTGCTACTTTCTGGTCTACTTAAAGATCCAGACTTTGAAGAGATGGAAGCTTGATTGCTTCCATCCAAGACCCAATATTGTCCTGCAATTCCCTTGAGCAGAAATCCCAGCCTGCGATTCAAGACACCAGAGTCTTCAGCTCAGGGATGGCTGGACATGACAAGATGGCTCTGCCACCTTGGTACACTGGCATGAGGTAACCACAGCATGGAGTCCAGGCCATTTCTGGAGACGGGCTACCTGGTCAGCCGTGGTTGAGCCTGGAAATGCCAACAGTAAGGAAGAAGATGCTCTTAAAAAACAAACAACAGCCCATGTCTGTAGAATTCCAGTTAGAGTTCACTGTCCCACTGGCCAATCTCAGGGAGCATGTGATTGGGTTTCCAGGAAGTACACAGAGACACGGGCATCCATTTGGGACCTGATTTTTCTCCTCACCCTTCCAGAGGACAAGTGTATGGTCCAAGCTCACACAGATTTCTCATTTGAAACTGTTCAAGATGAACAAGATCTTGAGTCCATGAAAGATGTCCCGTGTCTAGATTTCACGCCCGTTGCTTGTCTGGATACCACTGTGTTGCTACATTCCAGGCCTTGACCTCCATCTTTAGTGGAATGTAGATTAAGAAGTACTCATTGGAAGTGTATCAATGAGCTACACATCCAGCAGGAAGTCCGAACAGGGAAAGGAGGCACACACGCATGCGCTCACGCACGCATGCGCTCACACACGCACGCACAGCCTATCACCAAAGAAGTGGAGTGAAATATGCAAATAAGCCACAACTTTGGGGCTGGGTGTTCGTGTTTGTGCGTGCGTCTATCTACGGTGCCATCTATGGACTGTTGGAGAGCCTGGAGTCTGGGCTTGACCCTGTCCCTGTCTCCAGGACCCTTCTCTGGGACTTTCCCAGACTGGCCCAGTGGTGGGCAGCGTGGCTCTGAGAGGGCTCAGGTTGCCCACTGCTAGTCTCCTCCCTCCACAGTGCAAATGCTGGTGCTGGGCCTGGTGTGTCATCTCTGGCAAGGGCAGCAAGGAACAGATGTTGAGGAAATGTCCCCTGTGCCCTCTCAGGGGACGCTGCTGGAGGGTCTCAGGTGTCAGAGGTCAGCACCCACTGCTCTGACCTGCGTGCTTCAGGCGGGTGTATGCTTGGGAAGCGGTCACACTGCAACTTGAAGCTTGAAGGTGACCTTCTCATCTGTGTAGCCACGGGACTGTCCTGGTGGCCTGTCGCTGCCACCCTGGCCTTGTCCGCTGGGGCGCTGCATGACCTTTGTCAGGGGAGCAATTGCCATGCTCAGCATTTTGGAGGTGTTTGTGCAGACGCTCAGCGCCCGCTCGTGCCGGCGTTTCAGGCCTGTTAGCGGGTGTGGCCTTTAGTGCACCCTGTTTTCCTGTCCGGTCTGCCTCTGCCTGCCCCATTCTGCGTGTCTGGTCACCCTTCAGGGACTTATTTTGTGACTCTGTCCTAATAAATAGCCATCTGCTGGAGAAGTAGGCTCTTGTCTCTTTGCCTACTTTCCCCTAAGTCACGGATACATCCTTGGAGAGGGCGTTGTTGATTGTGTTTGTAAATGTTTCCCTCCCCTGCACAGGTGCCATCCACTGCTCAGACTTATGTCTGGGACAATCACCAGGTCCTCGTACCCAGCACCATGCCTGGAACTTAGTAGCTGCCCAATAAAAAATGGCGGAATGATGTTTTAACCCCTCCCATTCATGTTCTAGCTTACAGAGACGGAAGGAAGGAAGGAGGGAGGGAGGGAGGGAGGGAGGGAGGGAGGGAGGGAAGGAAGGAAGGGAGGGAAGAAGGAAGGAAGGAAGGAAGGAAGGAAGGAAGGAAGGAAGGAAGGAAGCCCATTGGGCTCAGCTCTGCTTCACGGGTTTTGTGTCTCACAAAAGATACGAATGATGGGTTGGGGTATGGGGGAACCATGCCAGGATCCACTCTGTACCGTCGACAGCAGGGCTTGGCTGAGGCTGGAAGGACATGCCCCCGGGCCAGATTTCCTCTCCTGAAGACAAATTCCAGCTGGACAACTTTCCACAGTACATCTCCCCGCAGCCTTCAAAAATGTCAAGGCCATTGCGAAGCAGGGAAGGCTAAGGAATTGCCAGGGCTGGTGGTTGGGGAGAAGGGGAGCGGGTGGCACTAGAGAGACATGATGTTTGCCCATGATACAGCCTCCTGGGTAGGATTCTGGAACAGATAAGGGACATTAGGGATGGGGTTGGGGAATCCCAAGGAAATGGGGACCCAGTATGGACTTGAGAGTGGATCCGTCACACGTCATTAATTGTGATGACCACATTGTCTTTTTTCTGCAAAACTGAACATTGGCTGAGATGGAGTTCCATTCCCTCTGTGTCCCTCCGTGCAGACCTTTGGCTGTGTTGTCCCTCTGGACCTTCTTTACTGTCATCATGAAAGTTGGGAGGCAGATTCAGTTCAGGATTCGTGTTATATTTGTTGGTTGTGGGGCTTGAACTCAGGGCCTGGACACTGTCCCTGAGCTGTTTTCACTCTAGGCCAGCGCTCTACCATGTTGAGCCACGGTGCCATTCCTGTTTTTTTTTTTTGGTGGTTCATTGGCAGTAAGAGTCTCATGGACTTAACTGCCTAGGCTGGCTTTGAACCTTGATCCTCAGATCTCAGCCTCCTGGATAGCTAGGACTTCAGGTGTGAGCCACCAGCTCCAGGTTGCATGAGATGATCGATCACTTTACACAGGAGGGGGGTTACCGTTTGGAGGCTTGGGTCCGTGGTCTCTTGACAGGGTAGCATGTGGCAGAACAGAACTGCCCTCCTCCTGGAGGCTGGGAAACAAAAGAGTGAAACTTGCATTTATAACCCAGCCAGTCCCCTGGAAGCCATTAAGCTGTGGATCCATAAATGGATGAATCCATTCCTGAGGTCAGAATCTTCATTACCCAATCACTTCCCAGAGGTTCCTCCCTGGACACGGCTGCCCTGGGACCAAGCCTTCAATGTCTGGGCTGTGGGAGCATACTTGAGATCTGAACAATGAGCCAGGTGCGGGGGTGGCTCACGCCTGGAATCCTAGCTACTCAGGAGGCTGAGATCTGAGGATCCCAGTTCAAAGCCAGATTGGGCAGCAAGGTCCATGAGACTCTTATCTCTAATTAGCTACCAAAAATCCAGAAGAAGAGCTGTGATTCAAGCGGTAGAGCGCCGGCCTTGAGCAAAAAAGCTAAGGGACAGTGCCCAAGCCCTGGTTCAGGCCCCAGTATTGGCACACATGTGAGCTTGTGTGTGCACATGTGCGTGCACACAATCAAACCACATCTGATATTAGTGGTCCAGAGAATCATTCAGCCACCTGTGCCCAGTCCACGTGGGCCATCTATTACTGTACTGATGACTCCAGATAGCCGTGGTCTCACTCTGCTTCTTTCTTATGATCAGACCCCAGCTCCCACAGATTGTGATCTGTGGACATTTTATTTCATTCTATTTTGTGCCAGTTCTGGGGCTTGAACTCAGGGCCTGCACATTGTCCCTGAGCTGTTTCACTCCGGGTTAACACTCGACCACTTGAGCCACAGATTCACTTCCAGCCTTTTCTGGTGATCATTGGAGCTAAGAGTCTCAAGGTCTGCCAGTCCTGCTCAACCTGGCCTTGAATGGTGATCCTAGGATCTCAGCCTCCCGAGTAGCTAGGATTCCAGGCATGAGCCACCAGTGCCCCAGCACTAGATGGGGTTACACTGATCACAGTGAACAAGGTTGATGGAGTGTGTGGTAGATGGCTGAGCAAGGGAAGCTAAGAGGGTGTCTCTGTGCCGAGCAGCCATTACAGGTTCACAGCCAAGGCCACAGCTGGTCCATTCACTTTTAAAACCCACAGTAAGGGTGACCCCAGTGTCTGAAGCTCTGGGTGGCAGGGAATTTCAGCTGTGATGTCCGTGAGTGTCACCTCCTGTGTCTCTGGCAGAGGTCCAGGGTGGAAAAGGAGACCAAGGTTCTGCAGACAGACGCAGGCCTGTTGTATAGCCCGGAAGGATAATGTGGGTCCTGGGGAAGGTCAGTGAGTCCTAGGGACCCCATGTGCTGCCCACAGCCTGGCTGTGTGGCATTGGGTGCGTCACCAGCTCCTTCATTGCAATAGGACGGGAGAGGGAGCTGAAATGGAACCTGTATGGAAGATCTGCGCTGTCTGAGGCAGCGAGGGTTTGGCTGTGTGTCTCTCCCACCAGGCTTGTGATGATGCTGTGGTCCTTTTAAGAGTCTAGGCCTATTTGGAGGTCAGTGGGTCAACAGGGTCATACCTCCCCTAGGGCATTGTGGGTCCCACCTTGCTCGCTTTTATTTTCCTTTAATCATCATCGTCATCATCATCATCATCATCATCATCATTTTCTTCTTCTGCTCCTCCTCTTCCTCCTCCCCCTTCTCTTCCTCATTCTCTTCTTCCTCCTGCTTTTCCTCCTCTTCTTCCTCATCCTCCTCTTTTTCTGTCACTGGGCGCTGTCCCTGAGCTTTTCTGCTCAAGGTGAGCACTCTACCACTTTGAGCCACAGCACTACTTCTGGTTTTCTGGTGATTCATTGGAGATAGGCGTCTCACAGACTTTCCTGCCCAGGCTGGCTTTGAACTGCGGTCCTCAGATCTCAGCCTCCTGAGTAGCTAGATGACAGGTGTGAGCCACCAGCGTCCACCTATCTTTTTCTTCTTTTCTATGGACTGCCTTTTGCAGTATGTGTCCTCTCCCCCCCCCCCCCGCCCAAATCCTCTGGCCCAGGTCCAGAGCAGTGGTGTGCTGATCTTGGACAGGAACCTGCAACATTATGCATGCAAAATAAACCTTTTCTCTGTATAAGTTAACCAGCTAAGGCCTTACCACATCTGAATTGTGTGTGTGTGTGTGTGTGTGTGTGCGCGTGCACGTGCGCGTGTGTGTTTATGCCTATGCACATACTGGGGCTGGAACTAAGGGACTCATGTTTTAGCTTGTCTCTTTCATTCAATACTGGTGCTCTACCACTTGAACCATGTCTCCACTTCCTGCTCTTTGCTGGTTCATTGGAGCTGAGTCTGCTTAGGCTACCTTCAAACCACGATCCTCAGACCTCAGCCCCCGAGTAGTAGTAGTTAGGGTGACAGGCATGAGCCACCAGTGCCTGCTGCTTTTTCCCTTTCCCTCCCTTCTCCTTCCCCCTCCATTCTTCTCTCCTTTCTTTCTCTCTTCCCTTCCTCCCTTTTTTCTCCTGTCCCTCCCTCTTTGCATTTCCTCCCTCCTCTCTTCCTCTTCCCTCCTCCATCCCTCCTCCCCTCTCCCTGACTCCCTTTCTTTCTTTTGGTTGCCTCTGGAGTCTAGCAGGGTGCAGCCTCCTGGAGGGGCGACCACCATCCTATGTTGGTGGCTTCCTTCCCAGTGACACTGAACTTGTCAGAAACCCACAGACTTCCCGTGACCCAGCCAGCCCAGGTGCTAGCATTCATTCTGGGAGACCTTCCTTTTCTAGGACCCCCCTTCCCTCCCCCCTCCCACATACCCTGAGGAGCTGGGCCAGCACCCAACACTCTACATGCAATTATTGTCTTATCTTGGCCTGGTCATTTGGCCAACGGCTTGAGCTCTTTCCCCCAGCCGCTGGGGGGGGGCGGCGTTGGTGCACCCCTGAGTCGGGGCCTGGCCTGCCCTGTGTCCTGGCAGCTTGGAGCAAGCAGGGAGACGCGGGTGGGTTCTGTGGCTCCAGTGGGGAGGGGCGGGGAGAAGGAGGGAGAGAGGGGGCTGTCTTTGCCCTCCTTCTGCCCAAGCCGTCGATTCCTGGATTCGCTCTGTTGATCTGGAAAGAAAAGAAGAATTTTTAGATTTCCTCTGGCTGAAGGACCAAAAATGGGGCAATCTACATCAATTTCCCTTAAATTGGGCTTTGAAAGTTCCTGGAAGAATGGACTCGATTATTCTCAGTGCGTGGAGCTGCATTCAGGGGAACCGCGGGTAATAATGAATTTTGAAGTACCTCTTCCCCTAGTCTGTCTCCTCGCACGCTGAGACGACTCAAGAACCCAAGGGCTGGGGTGGGAGGTGGGGTTGGGGGTGGGCAGGGTCTGGGGTGGGGGCAGCTTTCCTCTCTGCAGGAGTGGGAGGTGCGGGGAAGGTCCCCCCGCTTTCCCTGGCCCCTGTAGTTCTCACATTGTCTCCAATTAGAAAAATCATGGTTTTCACCTCTCCTGGCAGACTGAACCTACAAGAGAAGGGAGGGACACAGGAGCCATTCTCACCTGCTTGGCAAACTTGTTCTATGGGGATATGGAGATTCTAGCAAACCCAAGGCCCTGAGTTCAAATCCACCACCTCCCCCAAAAGATGACATACAACTGCAAGCTTACTGACTAATATTATCTTTTGGCTATATGTACAAGATGTAGGTGAGTCAAATGGATTTTTTTATTTAGACTGAAGTCCCTTCTGCCAGATAGATAGCTTATGTATGTATTGGACAGTCTTCCAAAATCTGGAAGAAGAAGGAATAAAATCAACTCTGAAAGACGCAGTACTTTTAGCCCCAAGCATTTGGATAAAGAAATCTGCACCTGGTATAAATATTGTAATTAAGATTCCTCCCCCGCCCTCAGCGGTCTATCTTAAATGTCGCCCCTGCCAGTTGTTCATAGTAGCAACATGATTCTCTGTAACATTTGCGTCATAGATGAGTGTTTACTTCTTGAACTTTCCAGTAGCTCCTATTTTTCACACTTTAGGGGCAGTGGTGGAATGCATCAAAGTCTTTGCATATTCCTGGGGATGTTTTTATGTAGCCTGCATTTCTAGAAGGAGACTGGGACCATAGAGACTAGATACTGCTTTCTGGAGAGGAGCAATCATGATAAATGGTGCCCCCATGTGGGGGGGTGTGCAGTGGGAGGAATGGGGGAGGGAAAGACAGCATTTCCCATGGCCTGGCCTGAAGAAGTGCTTTAAGAAGTGCTTTGCAGTTTCACTGGGCCAAGTAAGACTTTCAGCTGAGCCAGAAACCGACTTCTCCTCCCCCTCCTCTTCCTCACTCTCCCCTTCCCTGCCCCCCCCCCACCTTGCCTAGACACTGTCCCTCAGCTTTTATGCTCAAGAGAAGATCCCCACATTCTGGCTAGGCCAAGCCATGGTGCTTATGCTACTAAATTTCCACTAAGGACCCTGTGATTGGCTGTGAAATCCAGGAGGCTGATTACGTCACCTCCCCCTCCCATCCCCCAACTATGGTTTTCACTCTCACTTTGGAATTGGCCTTAGAGCCTCTGCCCTTCAGAGGCTGTCAGTCACTGGGATGACAGGAGTGAGCCCCATTCCCCAGTGCATCATGGGCATTTTGTAGGTGGTTCCTCCCCCCTTCCCCCCCGGCCCCCGCCCATTGCCTATTTCACATAGAATCTTTGGATGTTGGGCTGGGAAGGTGGCTCAGTGGTAGAGTGCTTGCCTTGCATGCCTGAGGCCCTGGGTTCGATTCCTCAGCACCACATAAGCAAAAAGAAAAAAGCCGGAAGTGGCGCTGTGGCTCAAGTGGTAGAGCACTAGCCTTGAGCTGAAGAGCTGAGGGACAGTGCCCAGGCCCAGAGTTCAGGCCCCACGACTGGACCCCAAAAAAAAAAAGAATCTTTGGATGTTATCACTGTCCATACTGGGTCCCCACATGTTAGCAATGAAGATGATGAGTTGAGATAAACCAGCCAACCTGCTGTCTTTAGGATGATCATACCTGTGCTGGGTCCTTGGGGTGTGGGGTGGCTTTGCTCTACACCGCCCCCTGCTGGCAGACTGGTGATGGGGTTGGCCTTCCTGGGAGGTGAGCAGGCCCAAGTGGTCAGTCTGATAGAAAAGAGAGGGGTCTCAGCCTGGCCATGTGGTTTCAGGCCTAGAGTTTTGATTGTTTGATGTTCGTAGCCTTTATTATTCAGGCCACAGGTTCCTTGGCTCCCGGGGAGAGGTGTTGGATGGGAAGAAGCTGAGTGTCTGCTCCCTTGGAGGTAGGGTGGGGCCAGGTGTGCAGAAGAACAGCTAGCAGGAGAATCATTCCCTCCCGTGCTTCCTGGTGGCTTTTGTATCCCAGAGCTGGTTCTGTGGACGTGAGAGGTCTGGGACAAAGACCTGTCTGCAGGTGCTGGGGTGCAGATGTTGCAGCTTCTCTCCAGGCACTAGGAGTCTACCCCCATTGAGTGACAGGACCTCCCTCACCCCCCAAGCAGGACATCAATTGCAGGCTTTTAAGTGGATGCTGGGATGAGTCGATACGCCGGCCTTCGAGAATGAGTCCTAGGGAGGAAATTTACCATGGGATTCCAGACGTCCTTACCAGATCAATTTGGCGATCTCTTAATGCGCTACTCAGAACGGCCTATTTTTCAAATTAAGTGGGAATTATTTTATACCCGAGGTTAATCCCATGTAGATAAAACTCCACTAGAAGAGGGAAGGAGAAGAAGTCACAGAAGACTTGTTCAGGTAGTGAGGCAGGGCTCTCATGCCCTCCAAGCTAAGTCTGGGGCTGTGAGCTGTCACTAGGTCAGGGGCCTGCAGTCCCTGCCCCCCTCCCAGGCTGTAGGCTGAGGGTCACAGTGTTCTGAGCTCCCTAAGCTATGACTTTTTAAAAAAAATCTTTCCAGTGCCAGCTACTCAGGAGGCTGAGATCTGAGAATCATGGTTTGAAGCCAGCTGGGGCAGGAAAGGTTGTGAGATACTTGTCTTTAAATAACCCACAAAAAGCTAGAAGTATGACTCAAGTGGTTAGAGTAGTCATGGGTCTTGAACTCTGGGCCTGGGCGCTGTCCCTCAGCTCTTCAGCTCAAGGCGAGCACTCTACCATTTGAGCCACAGCACCACTTCCGGTTTTCTGATGGCTAATTGGAGATAAGAGTCTCAAGGCCTTTCCTGCCTGGGCTGGCTTTGAGTGATCCTCAGATCTCAGCCTCCTGTGAGTAGTGGGATTACAGGTGTGAGCCACTGGTGCCCTGTTAGCTGAGAGAGAAAGTCTAGGCCCTGAATTAAAGCCCTAGTATCAACACACACACACACACACACACACACACACACACACACACACACTGTGAGGCTGGTTCAAAGTATTTGTGGCACAAATGAGCAAGTGTGTGAGCAGCTTAGGCCCAGGAGAGACAGCAAGTTATTTCAGCCATGAAGTGTGCAATTCCCCAGAGGAGCAAATGTGCATGGCGTGGTTTCTATTTGAACCAACCCAAAGAGGTTAGTTAGATCAAGAGTCAAAGATTTTTTTGTTTTGTCAGTCACAGGGCGTGAACTGAGGGCCTGGGTGCTGTCCCTGAGTTCTTTTTGCTCAGGACTAGGGCTAGTGCTCTACCACTTCGAGCCACAGTGCCACTTCTGGTTTTCTGGTGGTTAATTGGAGATAAGAGTCTCATGGGGACTTTTCTGCCAGGGCTGGCTTGGAACCATGGAATCTCAGATCTCAGCCTCCTTAGTAGCTAGGATTACAGGCGTGAGCCACTGGCACCCAGCTTCTTGACAGTGCAAACTTTCCAAGTCCTCTAGCTTTTTTGAGATGCATTAGTGTCATCTGTGTGCACTAGCACACCAGAACTCCTTTCTTCTATCTTTCCATCCAATGGATAATATTCCATGGCATGTAGGTACTAGATTTGTTGACCCATTCACGTGTTGGACACAGAGTATCTCATAGTGTAGAAAGAAGCAAGGGAAGAGCTGGTCATGGCTGCTGGTGCAGGTAAGGTGGTGGCCTCTGTGGGGGCTGTCACTTGTGTCCAGGTCTGTGATGAGTGCCGAATGCAAATGGCAACTAGAGCTGGCTTTCATCCTCAGAAAGCAGCCGTGACATGCCAGTTCGTGCTGGTTCATCTGGGTTCCACAGGGTTAAAAGACAAGCTGTTATGCTTGGAGCAAAATGCTGGTCTTCTCCCAGTTGGCCACAAGGTCTCAGTTCTTCCTGAGGGTGCTTGTGTGTCCTCTGGACTGGCTGGCAGCTCGTGGGAGGGTCTCTTCCTTCCTGGCACCCTCCATGGAGACAGAAGGCTTCTTGCTGTGTTGGTGGGAGTGGATATGATCCCAGCAAGTGGATCTTTGTGAGTTCCCCACCTTTGAAGCTCACCCCAGATGGAGAAGATACCCCTTAAAAACTCCCCGAAGCCGATAGACCCAGAAATAGAGTTAAAAGAAATATTTGGAGGGTTGGAAATAGCCAGGCAGAGGAATTAAATTCTGAAATGATCAAAAGGATGGCTAATGGAGTGGGGAAATCCAGATTGGGGGGGCAATGGCACCTTTTCAGTAAAAGGCCTTTCGGCATTTGATTATTTGAGTCTGAATGAAAGAATTGTCTCATTTCTTTAAGGGCTGTGGGCAGCAAATGATGGACCATCTGTCAGGCTTTCGGCTGCGTTCTCCCAGGGAGGCTGAGCCAGGGATGGGGTGTCTGTCTCAGCAGAAGGTATCCAACAATACCAGGCAGGAAACAGGATAACAGGATGGGGAGATGCTCAGGAATGGGTGGGTCATAGTGTTTGCCACAGTCATTCCTGACAAAGGACTTCACATGGCCAGTTATTAAAAAAGTCTACCTAGAACTGGGCACTGTGGCTCACATCTGTCATCCTAGCTACCCAGGAGGTGGAAATCTAAGGATCCTGGTTCAAAGCCAGTTTAGGCAGGAAAGTCCGTGAGACCTTTATCTCCAATGAACCAACGAAAAGCTGGAAGTAGAGGTGTGGCTCAAGTGGTAGAGTGCCAGCCTTGAGTAAAAAAGCTAAGAATGGTTATGAGGCCTTGAGTTCAACCCCCATTACCAGCACAAAATAAAGTATCTACCTAGTCAGATCTGCATCTTCAGTGTTTGTGTCCAAGGACTGAAGATGTGAGCGTTGGCTCTCATGGAGGGGCTGGTGAAGGAATGCTCGATTTGGGCAGCCTCTTTCATGCCTCATACAGTGGCCTCTGGGCTAGTTGGGTGAGAGTCCCACCACAGTTCCACAGCGCTGGGGCTCCTCCACGTCATGATCACATTCTGCAGAAATGACGTGATTTTTCTCTTTTCCTTCTCCTGGTGTAGCTGCACATGTTTGAAACTCGAGTTTCACATCAGTTCTGTCTAAGTGTATTCTCTTGAGGTTGAGTTTGTCTTCAATGGATGTGATAGGCAGTTATCTAAAAGTTCCAAGAGTTTCAGGTACCCCAAAATGTTCATTTTCGGTGATAATTTGGAGTAGTCCAATGTCATTCTTTTTCTGAGAGAAGGGTCACTAAATGAATTACATTTTCCGTGTGTGTGTGTGTGTGTGTGTGTGTGTGTGTGTGTGTATTGGTGCTTGAATTCAATACCTCCCATTCTAGTGTGGCTCTTTGTGCTCAAGGCTGGTGTTCTACCAGTTGAGCCACACCTCTACTTCTGGCTTTTTGATGGTTGACTAGACATCGGAGTCTCCCTGGGCTTTGTCTGCCTGAGCTGGCTTTGAACTGCGATTTTCAGATCTCAGCCTCTTTGAGTAGCTAGGATTATAGATGCAAGCCATGGAAACCTGGCTATGAATTACATTTTCTATATGAAAACAGTATGGGGCTGGGAAGGTGGCTCAGTGGTAGAGTGCTTGCCTTGCGTGCATGAGACACTGGGTTTGATTCCTCAGCACCACATAAGCAGAAAAAGCTGGAAGTGGTGCTGTGTGTGGCTCAAGTGGTAGAGAACTAGCCTTGAGCTGAAGAGCTGAGGGACAGTGCCCAGGCCCAGGGTTCAGGCCCCACAACCTACAAGAAAGAAAGAAAGAAAGAAAGAAAGAAAGAAAGAAAGAAAGAAAGAAAGAAAGAAAGAAAGAAAGAAAGAAAGAAAGAAAGAAAGAAAAGAAAGAAAGAAAGAAAGAACGAAAGAAAGAAAGAAAGGAAAGAGAAGGAAAGAAAGAAGAGAGGAAAGAAGAAAGGCAAGAAAAGAAAGGGAAAGGAAGGAAGGAAAGAAAGGGAAAGGAAGGAAGGAAAGAAAGGGAAAGGAAGGAAGGAAGTCAAGAAGGAAAGAGAGAAAGAAAAAGAAAGAAACGATTTCTGCTTATCACCTAGGTTTTCTAAGAAGCATTGATTAATTAGTATTGGTAATGATAATAAGGGAGCTCTAAGAAGACACGATTTCCATTTTGACTTCATCTAAGTATCTTCTTTTACAGAAGGTGCTGCCCTCAGGTCGGATGTAGTTGGCTAGGAGGAGGCCAGGAGCAGAGCTTGGTGGGAGATAGCATTCTGGGAAAGACCAAACAGTTAGATCTTGTGGGGAGGGAGGAATACAGCTGCCAGCCTTGTATCATGTTGCATCTCTTGAACAAAGAAGATCATCCCTGACCACCCCCCCCTCCCCCCTTTGCGGGCTATACCAGTGGTTCCTCCAGGTCTGTGTGGCCATGGCTTGTCTGCTGGCTCTCTTGGAGATAAGAAGCCCAGAGTCACGGAGCTATTGAGGGCGGTGTGTGCGTGTGGGGGTGGGGGTGGGGGGGGAGTGTTGTGTGCAAAAGGAGTGGAATTCAGTTCATCCCCCTGCATTCCCCAGTCTCATTTACATTTCTGAGGCTCGTGCTATTCCCTTGTTCTCTCTGGAGCTGGGTATGAACTAGTTTTCCTTGTCTCGATTTTAACAGGGCTTTTGAATGAAAAGCCACATCGCTTGAGCCACTGTATATTTAGGGAGACAGTGAATAGGTAGCTGCTTCTGTGGTCCCCGCAGCTGGTGGCCTCAGGAAATGACCCTTCCTGGCTGGCCGTAGCTTTCTGGGGAAAGGTTGCTGAACCCGATCAGATGGGAAACTGTCTCAGTGTGGATTAGAATAGATTCTCACGAGCTTAAGGGATTGATGGAGTGTCCTCTGCATTTGCCATCCAAAACGAAATAACCAGGCTGCCCGTTTGCTTCGAGCTGCTGGAATCACGTGTCGCCCAAGTCATTTCCATTCGTGGCAACATGTTGTTTGAAAAGAGATTTCTCAAGCAGCACTTTGGGAAATCTTATATACCAATAAAGTGATTTTTCTCCCCCACTTTCTCATTTTTTTTAAACGTGTGTTTCTATATCTGTTTGATTTTTTTTCCCCCTTTGAGACAGAATCTTGCTGTGTAGCCCAAGCTAGCCTCCAAACTTTAAAATCCTCCTGTCTCAGCTTCCCAAATGCTGGGATTACAGGAGTGTGCCACCACATGCGGCTTTATCTATTTGAATTTCAAAGGTCATATCAGTTTCCATTGATGGTGTACTGGCTGGAGATATTTGACTTCTATGAAAGGGGCTTGATAGTAAACCATGTAAGATGATTTTTATTGCTAACCAGAAAACCTGAAAGAGCCCCCAGGAATTTCTGTGTAGGATACAGAGGTGTCACAGCCTGCCCATGTTGGGACACGTAAGAGTCAAGCCATTTCATTTCACAGAAGGTCAGAGGAGAGACTTGCTATTTCTGAGAACATTTTTTTTTAAGGATTTGAAATGTTCAAAGAGCCATCCCTCTGGGCTTTGAAATGGGATATTTTTAACACTCTCTTTAAAACTTCCAAGGTAGCCAGGCACCGATGGTTCACACCTGTCCTCCTAGCTACACAGGAGGCCCAGATCTGAGGATCACAGTTTGAGGCCAGACCCAGCTGGGAAGCCCATGAGTCTCTCCTTTCCCATGAACTTCCAAGAAAGCTGGAAGGGGAGCTGTGGCTCCAGTGGTAGAGTTGTTAGCCTTTGAACATGTAAAGCTTAGGGACAGCAACCTAGGCCTTGAGCTCAAGCCCCAAGACTAGGGCACAAAATACAATAATAATAATAATAATAACAACAACAATAATAATAAAATACCAACTTTTAGGGTTATTTAAATTTCAGGGGAAAAAATCTGCTAGTTGTAATATCAAATCCTTTGGCTTCAATCAATGTGTTTGGAGATTCTGAAGTTCTTTCAGCCGCTAGTCTTCCCTCAATACCATTTGCTCCGTCCTGAAGTCTAGACGAGTAAGTAGCAGGGACACCTGTTGGCGTTGGCCTCCGTCTTCAACCTCTACTGCTGGCTTTCAACAACAAACTTTCAGGCCAGTGGGGTCCATTTATAACTTGTTAGAGACTCACTGGATCTGGATCCAGATTCCTTTCAATGAGCCTCTAAATTCACATCCGGATAATTTGAGACGCTGTGTAGCCGCCATGACACCGAAGCCACGTGGAGACCTCGTGTGTCCCATGTGACATTTCCATTGCCTGATCTCGGAGCACCTTGAAGATGTTTGGAAGAGCCGCAAAGACAAGTGCACACAGAAAACAAAGCCATCACTTCTCTCTCAGATTGGCAAAGCTGAAGTGTCTACTCAGAAGTGCTCAGCCTGGCTTGGTTTCCTATCTGTCTTGCTGCAGGGACTCAGGGTACAGTGTTCTGACATGGCTGCCCCGCATTGGGCCCTGACTCCATCTGTAAGTTGGGCTGTGACCTTGAACATGTTAATTGCCCTGTGCTTTGGCTGGCTCGGAAGGACAGGACGAGAATAGAATTCCCTCGGAGCTCTCCCCAAGCAACAGGCTCCGCAGGCTCGGTGGCTGCCAGCTTTTTACCCAATTGGGAAGCCCCACCTGGAGCCTCTCCCCAGAGGTAGAACTTTGCAAGCTGTTGGTTCCAGGACAAAGGACCGTTTATCAGAAGATGACCTCTATCTGTGCCCATCCCTCTGTCCTCAAAGATTTAAGACCAGATGTTAAAAACACTTGTGTGGCTCATGCCTGTAATCCTAGCTATTCAGGCTGAGATCTGTGAGGATCGTGGTTCCAAGCCAGCTCTGGCAGGAAAGTCCATGAGACGCTGCTCTTCACACCAGAAACCTAGTAGAGCTGTGGTTCAAGTGGTAGAACACCAGCCTTGAGTGAAAACTAGCTCAGGGACAGCCGCCCTTAGGGTAACCATGTGGGCTTGCCATTGCTTGTTAGTTTGCAGAGACTTTGTTTGTCCTGCACGGTGGCAGAAATACAGTTTGTGCTGGTGGCTCTTGTCTGTAATCCTAGCCACTCAGGAGGCTGAGATCTGAGGATTGCAGTTCAAAACCAGCCAGGGCAGGAAAAGTCCTTGAGACTCCTATCTCCAATAAACAACTAGAAAACTGGAAGTGGTGCTGTGGCTCAAGTGGTAGAGCGCTAGCCTTGAGCTGAAGAGCTGAGGGACAGCGCCCAGGTCCAGAGTTCAGGCCCCACAATCGACAACAACAAAAGAAGATAAACCCAAATCATAAGCACCTTTTTTTTTTTTCCTTTTTAATCACTTTGGAAAACCAAGTTGGGAAGAGAGTCTTGGTGAATGTGTTTCATTGCCTGTGAGAGCAAGTGAGACCTGAAATATAAATGGTTAGGGTTCCCTAGTTCTTCCTTCCAGAGCCTTTGAGAAAGAAGATTCTCCCATGCGCAGTGATGGCTCATAGTCTCAGACCATTAGTCATCTGTATGCGCCAACTCTGTAGGAATCCTAGGACTCCCTTGGAAATGTCGGGGAGAATTATGATTAGCTTCAGACTCTGCTTTTCCACGTGGTGGCCTGCCCTGGGGAATCTTGGGAGTGTTCTCCTGTTTGGAGTTACTTTGAGGTGGTGCCTATCAGGGCTGCAGTTTCCATTCATGGCCCCTCTGTCTGTGAGTGAGCTTTTTTTTTTTTTGTCTCAACTGGCTAATGCCTTGTCTCTGATCTTTCTCATTTCAGCCTCCTGATTATTTAAGCATCATCGACTCTTGTGCCAGCAGATCACTGAGGAGGCCTGGACTAGCCCTGTGGTGAGGACAGGAATCATCTGTGCCTGGACAAAAAAAAAAAAAATCTGTGAGTCAGATGTGTTTTATTCCTCACATTTTGCCTAACGACCATATTATTGTTTGAATCTGGCTGGCTGATGTACTGAATGGGAGGAAACACACACACACACACACACACACACACACACACACACACACTTGCAAGTGTGAGTTCTCTATCTGTCCAGGCTCTCATCTTATCTCTTAACAAGCTTAGATGCATTTGGGATTAGTTTTTCATCTTTTTCTTTTGGGCAGAGAGGTATTATTTTCAGTTAGGTCTTAGTATCTGTGGAGCACTGGACCCCTGGAAGATAATAAATGCAAGGATGACCCATCCCCTTACATAAACCAGCACAGTATTTGTGCAGGGCCTACGCACCATCTTCAGATGACTTGCAGCATCTGGACCCAGCGTGAACACAGGGTAAATACATGTTCTGCCGTATTGTGGGTCTCACCACACAGTACAGGAACAACTCCATGAGCACTATTCAGACAGTGAGTGCTTTGGAGAGTGGGTGGTCCTGTTGTTAGTTTCTGGACCCTCCATCCTTGTGAGGCCCCAGATCAGGAGGAGGTACCCAGGTTCCATGACCAGGTAAATGGGAGCTCAGGCCTGCTTTCCCCCCTCTCTAGTACAGCAGGGACAAGAAAGTTCAGTTTAGTGCCCTCAGTCCTTGTCCTTTGGGACTTGCCGCCGCCACTTTTGTGAGACTCTGTGTCCCCATCAGTCAGTGTGTGGTTGGAGAACCAACCTCGTTGTACAGAAGTGGAAGTGAGGCCCAATTCTGGAGTTTGTTGCCAGGGCTCTGCATGGATCGGGGAGTTCTTTCTCCCTTGGAGAACCCAGGGTGGTGGTTCTGAGGAGTTTCACAGCATGGAAGGGTTAATTGTGGGCGGAGTGGGAGGGGGGACCGGGAAGTGTTGTTGCCTACATCTGCCTTAAAGATGGGGACAGTTTTATGCTTATTCAGATTAGCAGCAATTTAAAAATTACAATTTCAATCTCAATTGTGTGTATTTGGGGATCCCATTTAGGTCTTCAGGAATAATTGGCGAGTGATATTTCGGGAAGTTATATGAAAATGAACAGATGTTCAAGTAGAGAAAGGTCCCCGTGGGTGAGCCTCAGCTCTGGCAGAGCGGGTATTTGGGGCCATTTCGGCAGCAGGTGGCTTTCCTGGTGTGGGCCTTGGGTCTCAGGTCTCATTGGCTGCTGGAAGGCAGCAATTGGAGTTGATAACCCTACCTCCTTTCCCAAGTAGATCATCCTTCCTTATTTGTAGGGATAAGTGTCAAGTCTACAGATAGGACCAGACCGTTACATACTTTTTTTAAAATTTCTTTTTTTCCTCCAACATACATAATTAATACATTTGATGCATAGTAAGAAATGAACAACAATAATTAATAATAAAGTAGGACAATTATAAAGGTACGTTGTAATGAAGTCATTTAAAAATTATGAATTATGCCAGGCTCACACTTATAATCTCAGTTACTTAGTAGGCTGAGATCTGAGGATGGCAGTTTAAAACCAGCCTGGGCAGGAAAGTCCGTGAGACTTTTATCTCAAGTAAACCACCAGAAAACCAGAAGTGGAGCTGTGGCTCAAGTAGTAGAGCACTACAGTGCCCAAGCCCTGAGTTCAAGCCCCAGGAATGGCAAAAAAAAAAAAGACAACAAAAAGATAATAAAAGAACAAGAAAACTAGATTGATTCCTGTAGTCCTGAGAAGATGCCACTCTGACTGAGGTGATTCTGATTGTTCTGTTCGAGTTTATGACGATGGAGGGAGATGGGATGTTGGCAAGGTTTGTTCAGGGTGTATGCTGGTTAGAAATCTTTTTTTTTTTTTTTTGGGGTCCGGTCGTGGGGCCTGAACTCTGGGCCTGGGCGCTGTCCCTCAGCTCTTCAGCTCAAGGCTAGCGCTCTACCACTTGAGCCATAGCGCCACTTCCGCTTTTTTCTTTTTTTGCTTATGTGGTGCTGGGAATCGAACCCAGGGCCTCAGGCATGCAAGGCAAGCGCTCTACCACTGAGCCACCTTCCCAGCCCATGGTTAGAAATCTTAAGATAATGACCTGCAGGCATTGATTGTTGTGGGGAGCTTTCTTCCCCTGACCGAAGGGGAACACATGTTCTCAGAAAGCTGACAAGGCTCTGACAGGCATCTAAATAGAGACCAGGAACGGTTCTGGGCCTGCCACGCTGGGCTTTGTACCTCCCAAAGCTGTTTGTGCCCACGCTAGGCATGATTGCTTAAATTGATGGATAACAAGCTGATTATGCAAGTGTGTGTGTGTGTGTGTGTGTGTGTGTGTGTGTGTGTGTGTATGCACGTGCATGAGCGCAACCTCAGGGCCTGGGCGCTGACCCTGAGCACTTTTGCTTGAGGCGAGGTGCACTACCACTTGAGCTACAGCTCTATGACTGGCTTTTTGCTGGTTCATTGAAAATAAAGGGTCTCATAGACTTTCCTTCCTGGGCTGGCTTGAGACCACAATCGGCAGATCTCAGCCTCTTGAGTAGCTAGGATGACAGGCAGGAGCCACCAGCACCTGGCTACTTCTTGGGTTTTCTTCTATGCATCTTCAAGGTGACCTGGGCACACAAGAGGCTGGACACCGGTCCCCTAGCAGGAGGGGCCATAATCCCTGCTGCACAGCCTCCTGGGGCACAGTGTTCTTTTCTGTCTGCCACCCCAGCAATGAGCCTTGAAATCAGAGCTGCTTTGGCTTCTGAAGAACATCTTCAGAGATTCAAATGTCCTCATCCCTCTCACCCGGAGCTCCATCAACTTACTATCCAACCCTAGGACTCTACTGGGGATGTTTTTTTTTTTTCCTTTCCCTCCTAAACCACTAGTGTTGAGTGGAAATTTTCAATGCTGACTAATGCGTCTACTTCAGGATTTGCTGTCAGGCAACTTACTTATAAATAAAGGAGCTTTTCAAGGAACACTAACAAACTAAAATAATAATTAGCATAATGAGCCTGGGTTCCGAGCCGTCCTGCCACCGCCGCCTCCCTGGCAGGGTGCTGGGGAGCACAGTTTACCACAGGCGCATGCAGAAATCTGGTGTCTTCTGATCTCAAGGAGGTGGTTGGTGATGACCCAGTCGCTTTTCCACTGTAGGGATTTGCCGTTCAGAGGATATTGGTTCAATTTGATTTTGGGAAAGGGTGGATGGGGTGTGGATGTGTAGAGTCATTGTCTGGCTCAGCACTTCAGGGGTCACCAACAGCTAAGAGGGGGTGTTGGCCGTAGGCCAAGGCAGGCTGGCCTTCCTGTGGTCAGCACCTCTGCCTATTAGCGACTTTTTACTTCTGCTTTTTAAAATTAAAATTCTTGGATATCCTGAAGCTAAAGAGAAAGTCTACTCTGTGTGTGTGTGTGTGTGTGTGTGTGTGTGTGTGTGTGTGTGTGTGTATGTGTGTGCGCACGTGCACGCGCAGGTGCATGCCTTTTCTGGGACTTGAATTCAGGGCCTGGGCACACTGTTCCACAGGCATTTTTGCTCCAGGTTATAGCTCTCTACCACTTGAGCCACAGCTCCACGTCTGTTTTTTTTGGGGTAGTTCATCAGTGATAAGAGTCTCGTCGACTTTTGTCCTGGCTGGCTTCCAACTGGCGTCCTCAGGATTCAGCCTCCTGAGTAGCTAGGATGACAGGCGTGAGCTACCCGTGTATTTTTATACCGAGTATACACTTCGATGAGATAGATACCTCTTTGGTTCTCTATGAAATGATATTTCCCTGTGTAGGTGGCATCTGAGTTTTCATCCCCTGACAGCTTTGAATTCTCTTGATCTTCTTCACCATCCCGAGAAAGGCCAAATGGATTCCTTATCTCTGTTGTGCAGAGACAATGATACACTTTCAGAGGAGATGTGATTTTTTTTTCCTTGTAAGTTTTTGCCAGCTCTAGGCAGCTGATATACATGGGCTTTGCATTTCTGTCTGCAGCACCTAGTTCCAAATCCTTGGTCCTGTGTGACTTAACTAACTCACTCTTGAAATGCCTCAGGGAGAGAAAGAACAAATGCATTCTCTTGGTCACTTTGTGGCCTGTTGCTTTTTTGAGGGGTGAAGTCTCACTATCCCCTTTTGCTTGGGGATCACAGTTTTCTCCCATTTAGCAGGCAGGCTCCATGGTTGTTTCTTTCTTTCTTTCTTTTTTTGACAACATGGGAAATGATCTGGTTTCAGCCACCCACTTCCTCATCCATCCAGTGTTGCTACCCTGTCCCCCTTCCCCTCCCCCTCTGCCCTCCCCCCTCCCCCCACCACTGGAATTAACCCCTTGGGCTCCGGAGTCAACCTCCTTTTCTTACTTAGCACCAGATGCTGCCTCTCACCGTCTCTCAGCCCCACACTACCGCTTCCTGCCATCTTTTGGATCATCCTCTTTCCTCTTTAACATTCCAACAGCTGCTTTTCTTTCCCATCTTAGAAAAAGAGGGGAAAGGAAAAAAAAATCTCTGGCTCTCAATTGCTCCTCCTCCTCCTCATTCTGACTGTCCTCATTTTCTGCTTGGCTTTGCTGAAGAACTTCTGGAAAGAGTTGTTTCCTGGCTCTTTTTTAGTCCCTCCCCTCCTACTCTTCCCATGACTCACTAGTCAGACTTCACCCCTTCCGTGGATACTGTGGATTGGGGCTGACCCCATCAAAGACACCGTGGCTGGTGGTCAGTCCTCCCCTGGTCTTTTACTTATTTAATTATTTTTATTGCATAGGTGTTGCTGGACCTGGGACTTGAACTCAAGGCTAGGGTGCTGTCCCTCAAGGCTGGTGCTTTACCACTTGAGCCACAGCTCCACTTCCAGCTTTTTAGTGGCTCATTGGAGTTAAGAGTCTAACAGACTTACCTACCTGGCTGGCTTTGAATCGAGATCCTCAGATCTCAGCCTCCTGAGTAGCTAGCTTTACAGGCGTCAGCCACCGGTACTTGGCTAGGAAATTCATTCTTGATCTGCCTGTGGGTCCCCTACCATCTGTCTGTCCACAAATGCCTGAAGCCTGAAATCTAAGGGTTTAGCAAGGGTTTAGTGGAGTCCTGTGCTCTGTGTCCCCTCCCCCAGTGAGGTGCTCCGAAGCTCATATGATTAATTCTAATGATTATAGTGTTATGGCTTATTTAAATACCCCAGGAGGAACATTGGCTCTATTAAGGAAGTTTTATTATAGTTGCCCACCTGCTCTATTCGGGGATATGCATCTTTTGTGGCATGTCTTCTGGGTAATAAAGAAGGTCTAAGGAGCTGGGATTGTAGCCGAGGGCTGAACTGTAGCTAAAGATGAACTTCAAGGAGGATGCGTGACTCTGTCTACAGGAGCACCTGAGGGATTCAAATTGGAAGAGGGATCAGCAAAGCCCTTCCCGGGGGTCTAGAGAGGCTTTGAGCCTGGTCCCATTATGGGCACTCCAAGCTCTATACACTACCAACGCACAGTTTCTCAAAACTTGGGGTTCACATACAGGCCACAGCTGGGGCAGCTCTGGTCTGAGGAAGCAGCACTTTGGCACACGTGTGTGTGTGTGTGTGTAAGAGAGAGAGTACCACTATAATGAGTTGAATTCAAGCCTCAGCGCTCTCGCTCTTCGTTAGCCAGGTGCTGGTAGCACACGCCTGTAATCCTAGCTATTCAAGAGGCTGAGATCTGTGGATCATGGGTTGAAGCCAGCTTAGGCAGAAAAGTCCACAAATCTCTAGTCAATCAGTGAACAGCTGGAATGAGGGATGGCTGAAGTGATAGAGCACTAGCCATGAGTGTAAAAGCCAAGAGAGCACGAGATGCTTAGGTTCAAGCCCCCAGTGCTGGCCTAAAAACACTGTGGAATACCCATCACATAACCTGAGCTAACAAGGTATCATCTTCACTTGTGCCTTTGGCGGCATTCAGGATGGTTTGAGCTGCTAGGTAACCTTCACCCACTAGACATCATTGCGTCTTTCTAGTTGACACCCTAAATCCCTACATACTAATTCCCATCCTCCCCATGCCCAGACCCTGGCGACCAGCATCTCCCCTTTGCTCTCTGACCTCGATGGCCCAGAACTCAACTGTGGGCTTTGAATAAGCAAGGCAGAAGCCATTACTGGGCACAGACTGTGAGATATAGGACTTGCTTCTAACTGCAGCATCACCTAGCCTAGCCTGACAGATCCAGGAGGATCTAGAAACTGTTTTAAGCACAAAGATAGGTTAAGGTGAGAACTGAATATTACAGAATATTTCCCAATGCTGCTGTTGCTGCTTCCTCCTCTCCTCCTCCTCCTCCTCCTCCTTCTCCTTTTTTTTTTCTGTTATGGAGCTTGAACTCAGAGCCTGAGCACTGTCTCTGAGTGCTTTCGTTCAAGGCTAGCACTCAACCACTTGAGCCACAGCACCACTTTCAGATTTTACTGTGATTAATTGGAGATAAGAATCGCACAGACTTTCCTGCCTTGGCTGGATCTCAGCCTCAGATCCTCAGATCTCAGCCTCCTGAGTAGCTAGGATGACAGGTGTGAGCCACCGGCACTCGGCATCCTTATGATTATATCTCTCATAATGAACCCCCTTCAAGGACGGCAGGCAAGTCTCAAGACTAGGCAAGTGGGTTGTGTTTTTCTGTAAGGAAGACAGAATGAATTATCAGACATGAATGAGATTATTTTGCCAGGTGTGCTCATCCCCTGGTTGCTCTGTGATTTCCCCCCAGCCTGTCTGGGAGCTCTGACCTCAACAGTAATGCAGCTCAGCCTTGCGTTAAAAGCCACTGTGGTTTCTTGTTTTTGTTTTGTTTTTTCTTTTCCAAGAGCTTGCTTAGCAAATCTTGAGCCTATTGATGTTTTCGGCACCAGCTCTAGGCTCTGTGGACCTCATTATACTTCCAGAGTTGGAAAGTTGTTTGTTTATAGTTGTTCCCAATTTGGTTTGAGTGGAGAAGAGACTTTATTCTTAGCAGTACTAGTTATTTGAACTCAGGCTTTTGTGCTTTTTAGGCAGGTACTCTGCCACTTGAGCCATGTGGAGAGCCCTCAGAAGTGCCTTTTTTTAACACTTTCCAAGGGCTCCCCTACATTTGGGGGGAGGGGTGGCACTGGGGCTTGAACTCGGGGCCCAGTTGCTCTCACTTGCCTTTTTCACTCAGGGTTGCTGCTCTACCGCTTAAACCAGACCTCCACTTCTAGTTTTTTTTTGTTTTTTGATGTTTCTTTGGTGGTTCATTGGAGATAAGAGCCTCCTGGACTTCCCTGCCTGGGCTGGCTTTGAACTGCCATCCTCAGATCTCAGCCTCCTGAATAGCTAGGATGACAGGTGTGAGCCACCAGGCCCTGCCTGCTTCCTTCATTTTTGAAAAAAAAAGTTAAGTCTGATGTTTGCTTCTGAGCTCAGCGTGGGCCCAGTGAGGTCTGCACCTGGTCCTGGTGATGGGTTTGTTTCCACTGGGTTCTGATTCTTCCATGTTCCGTCCATTTCTGGGGTATGGATGTGGTTCTTCATCGGAAACTTGGGCCTGTAGGTCAGGGCTGAGGGGGAGCCTAGTGGAAGTCGTTAGGGGCGGGGCCTAGTAGAAAGCCATTAGGAGTGGGGCTTAGTGGAAGGTCATTAGGGGTGGGGCCTAGTAGAAGGCCGTTAAGGGCAAGGCCTAATGGAAGACAATTGAGGAGAGGCCTATGGAAGGCCATTAGGGGCAGGGGCCTAATGGAAAGTCATTAGGAGCAAGGCCTAATGGAAGGTCATTAGGGGCAGGGCCTAGTGGAAGGTCCTTAGCGGGAGGGCACAGTGGAAGGTCATTAGGGTAGGGGCATACTGGAAGGTCATTAGGGTAGGGGCCTAGTAGAAGGCCATTAGGGGAGAGGCCTAGTGGAAGGTCATTAGAGGCAGGCCTGTGAAGGTCATTAGGTCACAGAGACACTACCCTTAGAAGGTACTAATGCTGGTCTCATGGAATGTGTTACTTTCTCACAAGGCTGTGTTATTACAGAGCAAAGTCACCCCCCTCCCCGAACTTGGCCCTTCTACGTCTCTGCCATATTGTTAGACCACCATGATGATCCTGCCACAACACTGATACTGCTGTTTGGGCCTCAAGCTACCAAAATCACCAAATAAACCTTCTGACCTTATACTCCACCCAGCCTTGAGTATTTTGGCATAGCAACACAAAACAAACTAAAATGTCCCTTTACACCATCAAAGACTAAAAGCCTCAGTTCTTAACAGAAAAGCATGTATGGGATCTAACAGTTGATCTATATATAAAGACCACCTGAACTGTTCAGTTTCTGAGCCAGGCAGATGTCCTGTGCTTATGTAAATTCAAAATGCTCTCTAGTGTAACTTCTCCTCACCAGTATTCTGAACTCCCAAAGAACATAAGCATCACGTGGGCAGGCGCTGCCTCTAGTTCTCTGATAAATAAAGAGTCTAGACTGCCGGTTGCCAAGGCTTTAAGAATGAAACCCTTGCCAGGAACCAGTCAGTTGCTCATGCCTGTAGTCCTTGCTACTCAGAAGGCTGAGCTTTGAGAATCACAGCTTAAAGCCAGCCTAGGCAGAAATGTCTTTCATATGGGACTCTTATCTCCAGTTAACCATCAAAAAGCCAGAAATGGAGTTGTGACTCAAGTGGTAGAGCACCAGCCCAGTACACACACACACACACACACACACACACACACACACACACACAGAGTGGAGGGTTGAGGAATCACAAGGAGAAATGACTCATTTGCTTATGGATGGCTTCATCCAGAGTGCCTTTAAATACCATGTCCCATCTCCACTTAAAAATACCCAGTGCACTCAGAAACATCATGCTTATTTGGAAAAGCCAGACACGAGTGACTACAGATTGTATAGATTCTGTGTATAGGATCTTTCTAGAAAAATGAGTATTCATAGGGACAGCAAGCAGATGAGTGGCTGAAGTTCTGGGGTGGAAGTGAGGGCTGGTGTCAAGGAGATTTGTGGGAGCAGTGGGGATGGGGGGTGGAGGGACCCGTGTTCTAAAGGTGTGCAGTGTGGATAGCTGGGCATGAAGACACTGGATGCCAACCACCGCTCCTGCAGTGGGTGAAAGGTATGGCGGGTATATTCTGTCTTGGTAAATCTGTGGAAATGGCTCAGTTCAGCTCTGGAGAAGCTAGGAAGTTCTTGGAGGGAGCAGGTGCTGAAAAGGCTCAATTTTAATTACTTAACTAATTAATTAATTTTTGTTGGTTGTGGGGCTTGAACTCAGGGCCTGAGCACTGTCCTTGAGTTCTTTTTGCTCAAGGCTAGCTCTCTACCTCTTTTAGCCACAGCTCCACTTCCGGTTTTCTGGCAGTTCATTGGAGATAAGAGTCTCATGGACTTTCTTTCCTGGGCTGGCTTTGAGCTGGGATCCTCAGATCTCAGCCTCTGAGAAGCTAAGGTTACAGGGGTGAGCTACCAATGCCTGGCTTATTTTTTATTTTTGGTACAAGTCATTGAGAGGGAATTCTTGGTGGAGAAACAAGAGCTTCAGGAACAAAAAAGGTGACTGATTCGAATGAGGGAAAAGCTTGTTACAGTTCACAGGATCAGGAAATTGAAGGTTTTCCCAACCCTGGTTGCATTTGTAAAACATGGCTGCCTGAATCCCATTCCTGAACCTCATTCCTGGGGATTGAGATTTAATTCCTCTGGGGTATAGATCTTGGATGATGGTGCTATTTTTCCCCCAGATTCATGTCCCCAGATTCTTTAGTGTTTTCAGTCAATTTTTCAGCTTGTGTGTGTGTGTGTGTGTGTGTGTGTGTGTGTGGCCATGGCCATGGCCAACCTCAGACCAAGATCTGCCTCCCTGTACTTCCCAAGTAGCTGGGATTACAGGCATTTGCACTCTGCCCAGCTTGTTTATTGAGATGGAGGTTGTATTAGCTTTTTACCTGGACTGAGGTTCAGGATTGCACTTCAGTCCTCTTGATCACTGCCTTTTGAATAACGGCTAATGCTGTTTTCTTTCAGATCCATTTTTAAAGGAAGTGAGCTTCTCATTCTATAACATTCTTTTCCACTTCTCAGCGGGAATGCTTCTACTTAAAAAAACTGCCACCTTGTAGCGCATGGCAGCTCACGGAGGTTAACCAGATTCTTAGTCCATATTCTGTGGCTATGACACGGTGCTGAGACGGGTAGTTTATAGAGAGATGAGGGTTATTTCAACCATAAGTTCTGAAGGCCAAGAAGTTCCAAGATCGTAGATCCGGCATGCCGGCTTGGGTGCGAGAGGGACCAGCATTAGCACTGAAAGTCACAGCAAGGGTAGAAATAAATGGATAATAATTACAGAGCAGCTGCAGGAATGATGGTGACTGCTGGTCACTACGTGACCGTGACTGAAAATATTTGTGTCACGTGGAGGATGGAGACGTTAGCGATGACTCGCTTTGGGTGACAAACAATTACGTATGCCACATAGTATGGGGACAGGCTCCATCCGGTTAGAGGTGCTGGGAGATGGGAAGCGGTATTGAGAATCAGATGGGGGAGGACTGTGGGCTGCGAGGGGTGGAGGAGAGGATAGGGCAGAGGGGGTGAACACGATGAGAGTGGAGACGGCATTATGAAGCCCACCAACGATGGCTGTCAAATGGGTGAGAGGGCTGGGAGCTAGTAGCTCACACCTGTAATCCAAGATGCTCAGGACGCTGAGATCGGAGGATCGGTGTTGGAAGCCAGCAGGGGCAGGAGCGTCCAGGAGACCCTTATTTCCAGTAAACTACAAAACACTCCAAAAACAAAACAAAAAGCTGGAAGTGGAGATGTTGCTCCGGTGGTAGAGCGCTAGCCTTGAGCAAAACAATCTCCGAGATAGCATCCAGACCCCGAGTTTAAGTCCCATGACTGTCAAAAGAGGAAGAAAAGAAAAAGAATGAGCACTGAAACAAAAACATAGGCCCTTGGGCTGGGAAGGTGGCTCAGTGGTAGAGCGCTTGCCTTGCATGCATGAGGCCCTGGGTTTAATTCCTCAGCACCACATAAGCAAAAAGAAAAAAGCCGGAAGTGGCGCTGTGGCTCAAGTGGTAGAGTGCTAGCCTTGAGTTGAAGAGCTGAGGGACAGCACTCAGGCCCAGAGTTCAGGCCCTACGACCAGACCCCCCCCAAAAAAATATAGGTCCTCCTAAACACCTAAATAATTAAAAAAAAACACCAAAACCCCTTGTCAAAAGAGTAAACAGTGCAATACTCAAACACAAATGGCCGGTGCCAGTAGCTTATACACCTGTTATCCTAGCTACTCAGGAGGCTGAGATATGGGGACCATGGTTCAAAGCCAACCAGGGCAGGAAAGCCCATGAGACTCTTATCTCCAATTAACCACCAGAAAACTGGAAATGGCGCTGCAGCTCAAGTGGTAGAGCAGTTATCTTGAGCTAAAGAGCTCAGAGACAGCACCCAAGCCCAGAGTTCAAGCCGAGAAAGAAAGAAAGAAAGAAAGAAAGAAAGAAAGAAAGAAAGAAAGAAAGAAAGAAAGAAAGAAAGGAAGGAAGGAAGGAATGTAGGTGTCACACCAGTAAACGTAAGAATATTCAACCCCTCCTGTTCAGGCAAAGACTTCCAAATGGTTCTTACAGTGACAGCCAGCTCTCAGTGATGTAAAGAAAGTATATCTAAATGAAAGAGGCTCAGAAAAGCTGGTAATGGCAGAAAACCCACCGAAAGAACAAAATAAACCCATGTTTTAAATTGTGCCTTCCACCAAAGTGGAATTGAGACTAGACATTAAATGACGCCAAAAAAAGGGACACTGTGTGACACTACAGCATGAGATTCACACGCAAGGCAACTGCGGTGGTTTCTAACAACATCCCCAGAATTCCCCCAAAGCCGATCTACAGACAAGACAGGATACATTCCAATTTCAGGACCCCATGACAGCTACTTAATCTGAGATATGAAGGGGCCAAGAAATCCACCCCCGGCACCCACACTTTGGGCCATGATAATAGCGAAGAGAACATTTATGCGAGTTGACATATATTAGGTTACTAAGAAAATGTCGGCAAATTTCCTATGATCATGGTAATATAAACAACATTTTGTGATCACCGTGCCATCAGACTGAAAATTCATCATAAGATGAAAAAAGCAAAAAGGCCCTGCAGTCGGGAAAATTTACAAGATTAAATTCTACTCAATAAGTAGGATGAAAGGAAATTTGCAAACCCAGTTTGCATAATGTTTTGGATATGATGATAGCCAAGCCATATCAGTCTATGCGACAATGGAGAAAGCTGGGATTATACTTTCAGAAATAAAAATAAATGAACAAATTAAAGCCTAACTCAGAACATTAAATTAAAAACAACCAAGCGAACCGGGACAGAATACAGAAATATGAGTAAACTTGGAGAGGAAAGGTGGAATCAGAGAACAGAAAACTAAATAGACCTAATCAACACACAAGATACTGATTATTAGAAAAAATAGAGAGAGTGGAAGAGGGAAGGAGAATGAGATATAGTAGATGAAAGGGGGAGAAAGAAAGAGAGGGAGAGGGAGAGGGAGGGAGGGAAAGAGAAAGATGGGGGAGGGGTAGAGAGAAAGAGGACACAAATAAAATCAGTAAGAAGCATGTAAACCAAAGCCATTAGTGGCTGTTTTGTACATTACCTTCTACTTGAGTAGAAAGGGAATTTTTCTTCATATATAATATATTATATATTATATTTCAACTCCGATATACAGAGAGGCTTTATATATAAATATATAATACATTAATGCATATAATATACATAATTAATATATTATAAATATATTTTACCCAAACGAACCCCAGTAGAAAGTTTAACTGAATTAAAAGCAAAATAATAGATCTAGGTGTATATATTTTCACAGCAGAATTCTATCTAATCTGAAAAGCAAAGATGATCTCAGTGCCATTTAAATTATTTCAGAGCATATAAAAATATAGAAACTTCAAGATTCTTCAATCAAAGAAAACTACATCAATCTTGATTGAGGTAAAATTCCTAAACAGAAGAATGGATCCTTTAAAAATAGTTTCAGAGCCAGGAGTCGGTGGCTCACGCCTGTAATCCTAGCTACTCAGTAGGCTGAGTTCTGAGGATCGTGGTTCAAAGCCAGCCCGGGCAGGAAAATCCGTGAGACTCTTATCTCCAATGAACCACCAGAAAACCAGAAATGGTGCTGTGGCTCAAGTGGTAGAGTGCTAGCCTGGAGCTGAAGAGCTGAGGGACAGCACCCAGGCCCAGAGTTCAAGCCTCACAACTGACAAAAAAAAAAGAATAAAAATAGTTGCAGAGGGAGAGTAGTTGTGGAGATGGTAGAGAAAAACAAAGGAGGAGGCAACAATGCTCGGTAGGAAATGTACTCATTACCTTGCTCGTGTAACTGTAACCCTTCTGTACATTATTTTTACAATAAAAAACGTACAAAAAATAGTTGCAGAGAAATTAGCCATTTGGAGAGAAAAAAAAGAATTGGTGACTTCATCGTATATGGCATACATTTTGAATAGCTCTGGGCAGGTGGAAAGTACTCACTACAAGAAACCAGAAGAAAGCTCAGTAGAAAAGGTTTTATAATTTTGGGCACAATTATCTTTCAGAATCCAAGAGCAATGCCAGAAAAGACTGATACAATCTGTTGCATTATGATGTGTGCGCGGGGGAAGCCTTTGGGGGGAAAATTACCATAACCAAAGAGAACCAGATAATAAACCTGTAAAAAACATTTGCAACTTATATCCCAAAGATACAGACTGTAAACAAATGCCTCACAGAATAGGAAGAGACCTCTAACATATAGTTAACTAAAAACTACAAGTGAAGAAAAGAATACACCCAAAGAAAATGGGCAAAAGGTCTCAACAGGTCATTAGCAGAGAAACAAAACAAAACAAAAAACTACAAATGGCCTTCTGAGTATCAGGAATGGTGTTTCATCTCTCATGGAAGAGAAATAGAAATTAAAATATGGTGCCATGTTTAATCCCTCAGATTGACAAAACTCCAAGCTCGACGGCGCCCTCTGTTGGTGCAACTGTGGGGAAGGGTGTCATCCAACTGGCTTCTGGGGAGACTGGGGTCCTGGGGGTAAGGAGCAAGGGACCAGTCCTTTTGTCTAGACTCCTGTCTCAGTGCTTTCCCTTTCCGGGAGTCAGGGAGTCACTGGGAGGACAACACCCTGAAACAGTGTTCCACTGTTGAGTTACACCTAAAAGAAAACCTATCAAAATAACCCTAATTACTCAGGAGGCTGAGATCTGAGGATCGTAGTTTGAAGCCAGCCCAGGCAGGAAAATCTGTGAGACTCTCATCTCCAATTAGTCACCCCAAAGATTGGAGGTGGAGCTCTGGCTCAAGTGGTGGAGTACTAGCCTTGAACACAAAAACTCAGGGACAGAGCCTAGGCCCCGAGTTCAAGCCCTGCATTCAAGCCTGGCACAGAACATTAATGAATAAATAAGCAGGGCAAAAACATAATAGGGAATATGGAGGTCTCACTTGAATACATCTTTTATACATGTCAATAAAGTCACAGATGTTTTTCTGCACCGATCTTGCCTGTTTTACATCAAGACACTAGGAATCTCTCCGTTCTGGCTCCTCTCCAAGTGGCATCTCTTTGGAATTGACCTGCTCCAACTGTGGTTGAGTTTTCCTGTCTTGATCTGCTATCCAACAACCCTGCTGAGTCGTTTGTCGAAGTCTCCTGAATTTCCTCTGCGGATCGTACGTCTCCTGCAAATAAATGCCAGCTGGGGACCAGCCCTTTGTTCCACTCCTCATTCTTTTATACCTTTTGTTTTCTTATTTCTGTAGTTCAGAGGGATGGGACCATGCTAAGCAGAAGCAATCGTGGCACTGACAAGTTTTGTCTCGTTCTTTCCTGGAGGGCCATATTGAAAGGTTAAGTGTGGCGTTGGGTGCTGCGGCTTGTTGAGAATCCACGCTCTGTGAAAAAGGAAGTCCTTTTCTGGTCTGCATTAGTCAGCTCTTTGCCACTGTGACAAAAATACCAGAGGGGGAAAAAAGAACACCTTAAAAGGAGGCAAGGTTTGGCTCTCAGAGCATATGGTGGAAGGTGGTGGAGGACAGCTGCTCACCTCATGGTGGCCAGGAAGTGGGGTGGAGAATGGAAACTAGAGACTCCCCTTTGGGACACACCTCCAGTGACCTACTTCCTCCAATGAGGGTCCACCTCCTAGTAGATCATCCACTGTGAACTCATCATTGGGTTCATCCATTGGTGAAGTTCCTGCCTTCTTGGTCTAGTCGCCTCTCAATGGTTTTCCCTCCCTCTTTGCCTCTGTTTCCATCTTCCTTGTCACTCAAGGGGGTGGGCCCTGTCACTCAAGGGGGCGGGCCCTGCAATCAAGGGGCGGTTCTTATCACTGAAGGGGTGAGCTGTCACTCAAAGAGGCAGGCCCTGTCACTAACGGGGGGGGGGGAACCCATTGGCCTTGTGCCAAAGGAAGGTTTGGATACTCCCCCACCCCCAAGCTTATTCACACCACTGACCAGTTTGCGGTGACCCTGTTGCAGTGCAGAAGTGATCAGCAGTGTCACCGTGAGCTGCTCCTGAACCCCACCTGATAGTTTAGCTCTTTGTCAGGGGCAGTATTCATCTTCCATCTTCACAGATAAATTCAAGAATGCAGTGTGGCCATCCCTCCGTTTACTGATGGGCTGAGTGTTCTGTGCTCAGCCTGTAGGTCTTGAACTCAGGCCTCATGCTTGCTAGGCAGGAACTCTACCCCTTGGAGCCATGGCCTGGTCCCTTTTGCTTCTAGACTGTTTTTCAGGTAGAGTCTTGTACTGACTTTGCTGGGGTTAGCCTCAGACCAGGATCCTGTCTCCTTACCCCTCCTACCTGGGATTACAGGCATGCATTCTCTTCCATGCCCGGCTGTGTCTGGACTTGTGTAGTAAGGCTTGGGAAGCAGGTGCCGCTGTCTTGAGTTCAAGGCCCCAGGCTTCCATCTGCTGCGCTGCTTGCTTCTTGCTCCCCCAGAGTGGCTGGCCCACCCAGGACTAAGGTTGCACTGTTTCATGATGGGGTGGAGGGAGGAGCCAGGGGCTGGTGGCCTCACCTAAGGGAGCTACGCTCACTAATGTTCGTTCTTTATGTATCTTCCTTGGCTGTTTTTGGTAGTGTTTGAGCTATAGTAGAAGAGCCATGGGGGTTTTGGTTTTGTTTTTAGATGTTTTATTTTTTTAAGATGCTGTCCCCTGACCCTCAGCGTTGCCGGATGGGACGGGGGGGGCGGTGTGGTGTCCAGCAGCCTCCTGAGCCACGGGCGCTGCAGCAGGCTGGTGGAAGGACTGCTCATGCCAGGAGCTGCCTTGTATTTTTCCAAACACATTAAGGATCTTGAGCAGCCAGGGCTGTTTAATGGGCTTGAAAGCATTTGATTAGTCCGAAGGGCTCTGAGCGCTGTGGGGGGAGGGAGGGGAGATGAACATCAGAACGGCCTTCGCATCGGATCCTCCCCTCCAGCTCTGTGGCTTCTGAATTTCCCAAGGTGCCAGCCAGGCGGTGGTGGATGACCCGCTCATCTCCCCAGGAGTGCTGGAGGTAAGCTGAGCTCCTTCAAGCAGGGACTACAGGAGGATACTCTGTGGCCAGTCCTCGGTCCTCACCACCTGCCCCAGACCCGGTGCATTGTGGGAGCTCAGCCTCCCTCCCTCCCTCCCACCTCTTTTGTCCTCCGGGGGGCCCTGTCTTGGCCTCCTTGGCTGCCTTGTTACCCACCTGTCTCCTGTCCTTGGCCATTCTGCCCTGCCCCATTCCTGTTCTTTGGCATCGAGTGGTCTTCCTGGCTCTGGCTACACTGGTCATGCCAGGAGCACATTGTGCCATTTTCCCTTGGGCCTTTGTTGTGTTTCACAGTTAACAGCACAAGGTCAAGTGTGTGGTGCGCTTAGTGTCGTCTGATTCAGTCCTCAGAGGACCCTGCTCTCCACTGTGGACCTGGGCCACAGGATGCAGTCAGCCCTGCAAGCAAGCAAGGTGCCAGCAGGTGTCAGGATAGCGTGGCTTGTGGGGGGGGGCGTGCCGTGGGGGGCTCTCTGCTGGTGGGGCCCTCGCTGCCTGCTGGGATCATCCTGGATCCTCAGTGGGTAAGGGTTATGCCCACTCCCAGACCTTCTGGAGTCCTTCTGTGGGCATGCCGAGGCCACTTGCCCTGTGTGAGCCTCTCAGCCGGGCACGGGGGCGGGGGAGGGCAGGGGGAGAGGGGGAGGGGGCAGGCAAATGCCCCTGGGCTCCTCGGACCCTGTAGGTCTGACCTAGTTCTTCGATTCGAAACAAATTCACCTAGCTGAGTTTTTCAGATGCCTAACTTCGAAACTGGATGGACAGAGGGGTTAAGGAATGACGTTTCTAGTGCTCATTAGCTCTTTACCTTATTTGTTTATGTATGTATGCTTATTTATTTACTTTTGGTCAGTTGTGGGGCTTGAACTCGGGGCCTGGGTGCTGTCCCTCAGCTCTTTTTTGTTCCAGGTTCAGCGTTCTACCACATTGATTCGCAGCTCCACTTCCAGGTTTTTGAGTGGCTCATCGGAGATAAAAGTCTCCCAGGGAGTTTTCTGCCTAGGCTGGCTTCTAACAGTGATCCACAGATCTCAGCCTCCTCAGTAGCTAGGATTACAGGTGTGAGCCACCAGCACCCAGCTATTTATTTATTTAGCACTGCTCGGGAGGCTTGAACTCAGGGCATTGGCACTGTCTCTGAGCTCAGGGCCTGTGCTCTACCAGTTTGAGCTCCAGCTCCATTTCCAGTTTTCTGGTGGTTAATTGCAGATAAGAGTCTCACAGACTTTCCTGCATGGGCTGTCTTTGAACTGCAATCCTCAGATCTCAGCCTCCTAAGTAGCTAAGATTACAGGCGTGAGCCACCAGTGCCCAGCTATTTCCAACTTTTTGATGATTAATTGGAGAGAAAAGTCTCATGGGCTTTCTTTACCAGGCTGGCTTTGAACCACAACCCTCAGATCTCCACCTCTTGACTAGCTAGGATTACAGGCATGAGCCACAATGCTTTTTGTTTTGTTTTTTAAGGAAAAAAATAGGCAAAGTAAGCCAACACAATCAAAGCCAGCTGATCACACAGCAGTGCTTATTTATGTTGCTAATTAAAAGAAAATTTCTCTGTGAGAGCTGCCTTGAGCTTTGCTGTGAGCAGAGGGTAAGACAGGGACAAAAGTTGCCTGTCAGAGAAAGGAATTGCTACAGCAATTGTGCTTTTGCCTCAGTCACTTAGTGGATCCACTGTTGACTATTTAGGCTTGTTCTGTTTGGGGACGTAAAAGAGATTTGATTGAGTTTAATTTAATTTCTGCTTGATTTTGTGGAAGAGTTTGAAGAGCGGGAGGCCTCGGGCTAGTCAAGAATGAAGAATTTTGTGCTTTAGTTTAAACCGTGTAGAAAATGACACGAGGTGTGGGAGGATTTCATGTAGGGAAACAGCTTTATTTATTTCTGTTGCTCTTGGGGCTGATGTCATCATGTTCTCTCCTTGGGTTCTTTTATCCCTGCAGATATTTCATGTAAGGAATTAAAAAAAAACCCATTTCACAGGGACATAAACTTTTTCTTACATGCTTAAAAAAAAAAGAGAGCCTAGATCAGTGGATTTCAGGCAAGGTTTAATCTAGCCTCTTAACTTTGTTATCTTTGGTTCTGTCTTTTAGTGTATCAGCCTCATCTGAAAATCTGGCTCAGATATAGGCCTGGGTGAAAATATTCTGGGAGGGTATATATCTGCTTTTGTTTCTTTTTGATTTTTCCTTTTTGTTGATTTTATTTTTTAAAAATGTGTTCATTGTTCTTATCGAGGTGATGTACAGAGGGGTGACGGTGATGTAAGTTGGGTGAAAAGTACATTTGTTTTGGGACAGTGTGGTCCCTTCCCTTGCTTACCTAGTTTTCCCCTCCTCTCCCTACCCATTCGTCGTGTGCACACACACGCATCATCGTGAACATGAGGCACCTGAGTCTGGAGTATTTAGCAGTTGGAATTGCTTTAGGACAAAAGATGTGAATGTTAACATTTACTAGAGGTAACCACCTTGCTCTCCACCCATGGTGGAGAGCAACCATCAGTAGGTGTTAGTCTCCACTTTGTCTTTTTCCTTGACAACACTTAGTATTGTCAGATGGTTTTTTAGTATTTGGTCAGTTTGATGCACATGGGTTCACTACCTGATGCTTTAACGTGCATTTTCCTGCCTTCCAGTGAGGCTAGAGACATCTTTTCCTCCATTTGTTTTCATGTGCTTGCATCCGCTTCCTTTATATATTTGCTATGCTGTGGTGATTGCTTATCTCCTCCCATCCCCCTCTTCCCCTCCCAGAATTTCTTGATGCCTAGTCTGATCCTTTGACTTGTGTATTTTATATGAATATCATGCCCCAAGCCAAGTGCTGGTAGCTCACTCCTGTAATCTAGCTACTCAGGAGGGTGAGATCTGAGGATTGAGGTTCAAAGCCAGCCCGGACCTGACAGTCCATGAGATTCTTATCACCCATGAACCCCCAGAAAACCGTAAGTGGCTCAGAGTGGTAGAGTGCTAGCTTTGAGTGCAAAAAGCTCAGGGACAGTGCCCAGGCCCTGAGTTCAAGCCCCAGGACTGACAAAAAAATAATCACCCCCCCTTTTTCCTCCTAACATAGTATAGGGCTAAGAGCATGGGCCTTGAGGATGGCCATGCCAGGATTAAGCGGAGCCTCACACTTCCTGTATGGCTTGGGCATAGTTTGAATCTCGATTCTGCATCTGTGAAGAGGAAGGGGGTGGCCATCTCTGGCTGTTCACCATGGGGCTGGAGGACCTGAGAGGTGTGTGAAACAGTGTGTCTGCTCCTTTTCCACTGCTCTAATGCAGCACCTCGGACAGGGACGTTTGTAAACAACAGTTGATTTGATTCACAGTCCTGGAGGCTGGGAAATGTTACATCAGGGTACTGGCATCTGGCCAGGGCCTTCTAGATGCATCTAAATGTGATAGAGCCTGAAAGGATGGGGAGGGGGGAGGAGAGGGGAGGAGAGAAAAAGGGAGAAGGGGAGAAAAGAGGAGGGGAGAGAGGGAAAAGGAAGGGAGTGAAGAAAAAAGTGCCCGCTGAGTGCTGTTGGCTCACACCTGTCATCCTAGCTACTCAGGAGGCTGTGATCGGAGGGTGACAGTTCAAAGCCAGCCCTGAGAAGGAAAGTCCGTGAGACTCTTAGCTCCAATGAACCACCAGAAAACCAAAAGTTGCTCAGTGGCTCAAAGTGGTAGAATACTAGCCTTGAGCTCAGGGATAGTACCCAGGCCCTGAGTTCAAGCTACCCAAGACCAACCAAAACCAAAAACAAAAAGAAGAGGGGGCAGGGAGGAGGGAGGGGGAAAGGTAAGGTAGGGGAAGGGATGAGAAGAAGGTAGAGGAAATGGGGCTGAGCTCATCCTCTTATGCAAGTACTCGCATGATTACTAACTAGCCCAGTCTTTCGGAGGCAGCATTAATCCATTCCTGAGGGCAGAGCCCTCCTCACCTAAATACCTCTGCTGCGCTGTGGATTAGATTTCCCACTGTGGGGGGACACGTTGCAGAGTGGCAGAGCGGTAGTGTCACCTGGCAGTGTGACATGGATATGCAGTGGCTGCAGGCATTGTCACCTTGTCCAGATCGAGCTCTGTGTCCTTGTTTGATGAGACTGGCAGGCTCTGCTTCTCCCTGGCTCTCAGCCTCCAGGGAGGGAGGCCCAGCCTCCAGTCCCTGAGCTGCCTGAACAAAGAAGGCGGTAAGCCCTGCCTCCCTCCCCAGAAGGCATCAGAACCCTGGCATCAGAAAACAAAAACAAAAACCCAGAAGCTTCTTTTTGCTTCCGAGAGAATGACAATGAGCCGGGCAGCCAGGCCCAGGCAATGGGGAGGGGGCTATGTTACCCCAAGTCTGGGCCTTCACTCCGACATGGCTGATAGAGCCTGCCTGCCATGCTTCCTTCCCTTCCCTTCTTCCCACCATGACCTCCTACTAGCATGGCACGTGGCTTGTGACGTGGGTTGTGTTGGCTCCAAATTCTAGTTTCTAAGACCTCAATGTGGCAGTGTCCTCTGGCAAGCAAGCCAGAGAACAGAATTGGCTTAATATGGAATCATTGGAGCAATATGCCAGAGATAATAGGATAGACCTCCCTGCCAAAATAGGAGCTGGTGTGTCTGTTCCCATAATGCTGTGGGCTTCTGTGGGTCCGATGCATGGAAGATTTTAAGGAGCCGTGGAGGGCAGAGTACCATTGGCTTCCACCTCACTGTCCTTCACCTAACAGAACACTCGGGGCCAGGCACTTCCACATTGTGGTCACGAGTTGTTTCATTATGGGACATCTTGAGCATCTTAGCTTCATCCTAGATTCACTTCCCAGAGTGAAGATGGCTCTGTTATCATGGGACCCATAAGGTTTTGTGTGCTGGGATTTGAATTCAAGGCCTCGAGCTTCATGCTTAGCTTTTCCCCCTCATGGCTGGTGCCCCACTACTAAAGACACACACCTCCGTATTTCCTGGCTCACTGGAGTCTCTGGGATTTTGTGTGCTCGGGCTGGCTTTGAGCTACGATCTTCCCATCTCAGCCTCTTGAGGAGCTGGGATGACAGGTGTGAGCCACCAACCCCCTTTTGGGGACACAGTATCTTCTGAGACCACTGTAGTGTGTATGGTGGAAGAGGTTATATGGCGCTGCATTTGCACTCAGAGTTTTTACACGAAAGCAGACGTGCCACAAATGAGATTAAGAAGTTCTGAACCTTGGCTGTTGGTTTGGTTGTAGGGTTCTGAGTTTTGACACAGATTAAAAAAAATCCCCTGCCGGGCACCCGTGGCTCACACCTGTCATCCTAGCTACTCAGGAGGCTGAGATCTGAGGATCATGGTTCAAATCCAGCCTAGGCAGGAAAGTCTGGGAGACTCTTATCTCCAATGAACCACCAGAAAACCAGAAGTGGTGCTGTGGCTCAAGTGGTAGAGCGCTGGCCTTGAGCTGAAGAGCTGAGGGACAGCACCCAGGCCCAGAGTTCAAGCCCCATGACCGACAAAAAACAAACAAAGTCCCCATTGCCTCAGTTTTCAGAGTAGCTGCATAGATTCCCAGAGAAGAAACAACTTCTATTCAGAGAGAGGGTCATCACAAAGACCCTCTGACTTCCAATCTTGAGCAGGAAGAGAGGACTCACGGCAAGATTCCTGGTGGACTTGGAATGATAACTTGCCAAGAACTGAGTTTTTGAATCATTTGAATGATAGCAATTTTTAATTCCTCCCCCCCTCCTCCTCCTCTTCCTCCTCCTCCTCTTCCTCCTCCTCCTCTTCCTCCTTCTCCTCCTCCTCCTCCTCCTCCTCCTCCTCCTCCTCCTCCTCCTCCTCCTCCTTCTTCTTCCTTGTTTTGGTCCATTGTAGGGCTTGTACGCAGGACCTGGGTGTTGTCCCTGAGCCTTTTCATTCAGGCTAGTATTCTACCACGTGAGCCACAGCTCCACTTCTGGCTTTTTTTATGGTTAATTGGAGATAAGAGTCTCATGAACTATTCTGTCCAGGCTAGCTTCACATTCTGATCCTCAGCCTTTTGTGTAGCTAGGATGACAGGCATGAGTTATTGGCACCTAGCTCATTCTTAAGTATTTTTATAAGCCTGATTAGAAGCACCTGAAAAAAAAAACACACAAAAAAAAACCAAAAACCCCCAGCAGTTGTGAGTGACATTGATCTAGATGCATTGTGCTCATAAACTGACATGTTGAATTGAAACCCCTTTGTATAACCACATAAAGATGATAATAATAATAAAAAGAAAGCAACAGTTGTTTTGGAAACTCTGAGATCACTGAAGACTCACTTTAAATCCATTTGGTTCTTGAAACATTGGCACAAATGAGAGTCTCGGGGTTTGAGCTTTTTATTCTGAAGACATTGCTTCCTTGGTCAGAAGGAAAAAATAATACACGCTCGTATTTATAAATAGATTTGTTAGCATTTGAGTATTTTACTTTGCAGCTAGTTTAGGGACTTAGTTATTCAAATTTTCAAAATCTTGTAAAAAAACAACAAAAAAAAACAGCACCATTGGCAGGGCACTGGTGGCTCACGTCTAGAATCCTAGCGACTCAGGAGGCTGAGATCTGAAGATCATGGTTCAAAAGCCAGCCTGAGCAGGAAAGCCTGTAAGACTCTTATCTCCAATGAACCACAAAAAGCCAGAAATGGATCTGTGGCTCAAGTGGTAGAGCACTAGCCTTGGGCACAAAAGCTCAGGGACAGTGCCCAGGACCTAAGTTCAAGCCCTAGGACCTATAAAAATAAAAATTAAAACCCCACAAAACATTGGTTCTCTACTCAAGCCAGAGTGTCCCCAGGTTTTGTCTCCATCCTCTCCCCAAACCCCTATCCCTGTGTCTCTGAGGACCTGGGGATCGTCTTCTGGCCTGGCTCTTTTTTCCCTACTGTAACAAGTGCTTGGAGTACTCCTGGGGGCCCTCCAATTACACCCCTTCTTCCTCAATAAGCAATATATCTCCTGGACCCATTCCATCCTGCATGATCTGGAGTTCCAGCCACACTTCGGTGGACATTGGACCATCTTGCTCAATCCCTTGGGGGTGGAGTGACTGAGCTGCAATGGCAGGTTCTAAGATGCCTTCTTGTGCCCGAGTTTACTGGCTTGATCATCATTTGCCTGCTTTCTTCAGTGAGGCAACCCTGAATTGGTGAGCCTTGTGCCTGCCTGGGCTGGCTACAGCCACAGACTGGTGCAGGGAGGAACCATAGTGGAGTTGGCTACTGTACTAAGGGGACTCTTCCTGTTGATGCACCGTGACCTCCCCTTATGCCTCTGGCCTGGTTACTCTGTCTAGACTCCTTCTGAGCCCATTCTAGGGACCCTGCTCGGTATGGCTGGTGTCCTGCTGACGTGTATTTCAAGGATTAATAATACACCTTATCACATTCCACTTGTTCTATGTCCCCGGAACATCAGATCGTCCTGAGCCTGTGTGTCCAGCCCCTCAAGAAGCACTGTTGTTCATCTATCCCCAAATGAGCCCCAGCTCGTGATCAGCAGGAGAGGAAATGAGATGAGAGGTCTGGATTCCACTGTTCCTGGAGGAAATTGGAATGCTGGGTTCCACACGGGTCCTGTTCCCCACTTTGCTAAGAAAATGCTGTCAAAGATGCATCCTGACCCAGATCTCCCTCCCTGGGGCCTGTCTGTGCTCAGGGTCTGGGGGATAATGGCATGAACTGCTCCGTCTGGAGACCATTGGGGTTCTTGTAGCCCTGGGTCTTTCCTTAACCCCTCGGGCCCTGAGGGTTGTTTTGTTTTGTTTCCAGTGCTGATCCTTGAGCTTGAACTTTGGGCCTGGGAGCTGCCCCTGAGCTTCTTTTCCTCAAGGCTAGTGCTCTACCACTTGAGCCACAGCACCACTTCCAGCTTTTCCTGAATAGTTTAGTGGAGATAAGAGTCTCATGGACTTGCCTGCCCAGGCTGGCTTTGAACCACGATCCTCAGAGCTCAGCCTCCCGAGTTAGCTAGGACGACAGGCGTGAGCCACCAGGTCCTGGCTAGAGAAACATGTTTGACCATTGTAGGAATGATGAGACCACACCAGCCACAAACAGAGGCCCAGGTAATTCAGAGGAGCCATACTGCACTGGCTGTGTTCTTTCTTGCCACTGGGATACAGCCAAAATGTGCTTGACTGTGGGTGACTCAGAGCCAGTTGGAGATACGGCAGCTGCCTCCCTCTCCGTCCTCCTCCTCCTCCTCCTCTCCTCCTGTCTCCTGACCTTGAGAGGAATGGATTTCAGGTGTCCAGAGGCACAGGTCATTCAAAGAACACCCTCTGACCTTAGCCAATGCAGGCCAGGGGTCCTACTGCTTAGGAAAGAAAATGATTCTCTCCAGGGGAACTCCTAAGTAAGTGGTGTTGGATCTGAGTGGCAGGTGACCTTGTATTTGAGTTAAAAGGTGGCTGGGAAAGGAGAGAGCAACATGAAAAGAATGCAAATGAGCCGCAGTGGACAGAAGCTCTGGAGTCCTCCGCTCCCCACCATCCACGGGGAGATGGTTATGTGATGTCTATAAATAGACACTTAAAACCCAAGCCTAAATTAAGTCCAGAGGGGGGCCGTTGTCTCCATAGGGAGAGTGCGCCAGGTACTGGCAGGGTTCCCCTGTGGTCTGGTGGGGCTGGGCCTTTGTCGGAGAGCACGTGGGGGCTGCTCAGATGCAAATGATCGAAGCTGTGCCCTTTCGGGAGCCCTGGGGGTGGGGAACAGGAAAGGAGACCTGTGCAGGATGGGAAGATCATCCACAGACAGTTCGGGGCAGGGGGTGAGGGGCTCCCCTGAAGAGTCTCCGGCCAGGAGTCATCGGGGAGGTGCTAGATCCAGGGCAGATCGTAAAAGCTGCCACAGGCCCCTCAGAGATTCATGGAGATGGTGCCAGGTGAGCATGGGCGCTTGGTAAACCAAGCAGCAGGGGAGTTCCCAGTGGGTTTGTGGGAAGAACTCTTCCATGCTGGTGGATGGGGTTTCTCCCCATCTCCCACCGCCCCTTCTGAGTCACAGCTGCGCAGAGCCAGGACTGATGATGCGTGGAAGAGGCTGGGGTGGGGGAGGAGAGGCTGCCAAGGCCGGCTTTCTCACTGTGTCTGTCCGTTTGCTGTTACTCTCACACAATCCCTGAAGCTGAGTGCTTACAAAGAAAAGAGGTTTGGCTGAATCGGAGGGAGGAAGGGTGAACAGAGGCCCGGGAAACAGGAGGGCGAGCGAAGGAAAGGAAGGACGTCCAAAACAAGGACAGGTCCTCATTGCCCGGGTTATGAGCTGGTAGCCCCTCTGAACAAGACCCTGACAATAACGATCGTCTAATAATATAATAGGTATTTTAAATAAAAGAGGTTTATTATGTCTCATGGTTCTGGAGGGCCCAGGGCAAGGGTTGGCATCTTTTCACAGCTGGTGTTGGCAGCTGATGCTTCTTCCTCCTCCTCCTCCTTCTCCTCTTCCTTTTTTTTTTTTCCAGTGCTAGTATCAGAGTTTGAACTCAGAGCCAGGGCACTGTCTCTGAGCTTCTTTTTGCTTACGACCTAGTGCTCTACCACTTGAGCCATACCTCCATTCCACTCCTCCATTTTTGGGGGGGGGGTGAAGGATGATTTATCAGAGGTAAGAGCCCGACCTGGGCTGGCCTTGAATCACGATCCTCAGATCTCAGCCTCCCGAGTAGCTAGGATGACAGGCGTGAACCATGGGTTTCCTGCTGGCAGAATCCTCGGGTGATGAAGAGCATCATGTTGCAAGAATCAAAGTGGAGGCGTGCGGACCGTGTGCGTGCAGTCTCTCCCACTCCTTACCTGGTTGTCAGTGGATCATCTTGGGGACTCTTGCCCTGGCTCATCGGGATGATCTCCCTGGGGGACCCCCCACTTCCTCGCCTTCCCCCTCCCATAAATACCATAAGGGTTTTAGGTTTCCATCCTCACCATGGGAATTAAGCTCCCCTGGGAGTTTTGAAGGGGACAGACCCCATTCACCAACTATTTTCCCGGGGGTCCAGGAACACTTTTGTGAGAAATCGAGGCCTTCCCCCCCACATTCTTCTCACTACCAGGGAGACTTTCTTCCCACCCGATTCAAGTAGTGGAATCTGGAAGCCCCCACAGTAGGGGAGGGGCAGCTGGGCGGGGGGTGGGGCTGATGGGGGAGCTTGGGAATGAAGAAGACAGTGTAGCTACTGATTGCATTTCACTTTCCCATACACCTTTGAAGTAATGCTTGTTTTCCAGGGGTGGTGTGTGTGTGTGTGTGTGTGTGTGTGTGTGTGTGTGTGTGTGTGTGTGTGTGTGTGTGTGTGTGTGTGTTTTGCACTGCGAAATTGAGGCCAAAGCTGTGAAAGGCTCTGTGGATGATGTATGCACAGGAAGCAAGCAGCTCACAGTGCCTGCTCTTAGGAAGTGGTATATTATTTAAACTATAGTTCACTTACCCTGAGAAGGAGTCTGCCCGCCTTCCATTCTGTCTTCCTTCCTCCACACCTTTCTTTCTTTTCCCTCTCTCTCTTTCTTTCTTTCCTCTCTCTTCTTCCTTCCCTTTCTTCCCTCCCTCCCTCCCTTCTTCCTTCCTTTCTTCTTTCTCTTTCTTTCTTTCTTTCTTTCTTTCTTTCTTTCTTTCTTTCTTTCTTTCTTTCTTTCTTTCTTTCTTCTTTCGTCCTGGGGCTTGAACTCAGGGCCTGGGCACCATCCCTGAGCTTCTTTTGCTCAGGGCTATAGCACTCTGCCACTTGGGCTGCAGTACCGCTTCTGTTTTTTTTCTGAATAGCTTACTGCTGATAAGAATCTCAGAGACATTTCTACCTGGGCTGGCTTCAAACCACGATCCTGAGATCTCAGCCTCCTGAGTAGCTAGGATTACAGGTGTGAACCACCAGTACCAGGCTAGGAGACCTTTCATAAAAGCTGGGGGACTGTCAGGTTCCCCTCAGAATAGAGGAAGGTAGCTTGCAGACCTGTGTCTCTTTTTGTTTTGTTTTGTTTTGTTTTTGGGGTCCAGTCGTGGGGCCTGAACTCTGGGCCTGGGTACTGTCCCTCAGCTCTTCAGCTCAAGGCTAGCGCTCTACCACTTGAGCCACAGCACCACTTCCAGTTTTTTTTCTTTTTGCTTATGTGGTGCTAAGGAATTGAACCCAGGGTCTCATGCATGCAAGGCAAGTGCTCTAACACTGAACCACCTTCCCAGCCCCCCTGTGTCTCTTTTTAACAGGTGATTTGGTCCACATGGAAATGTCCTTAGTGTTCTGAGAGCTAGCCAGGTCCTTTCCCTTTGCATCTGGACCAGATGTGTCTGTCCTCATCCAGTGGGGAAATAGAGAAAGTAGCCTAAATTAATATCTACTTCTAAAGCTGGGCTCCGTGGCTCACGTCTCAGGAGGCTGAGATCTGAGGATTGTAGTTCAAAGCTAGCGGGGGCAGGAGCATGTATGAACTCTTAATTACTAAATAAAAAGCTGGAAGTGGCACTGTGGCTCAAGTGGTAGAGCGCTAGCCTTGAGCTGAAGAACTGAGGGACAGCGCCCAGGCCCAGAGTTCAGGCCCCACGACCAACAAAAAACAAAAGAAAAACTAAAACAAAAGAAAGCTCTACTTAAGGATCATGAAAATACTTTTCTGTTTTAAGATGAAAAGAAACGAGACAGTCCTTCCGTAGCTTTTGTGGTCTTCGGCCACACGAGAGGAAGAAGAGGAATCCAGAGGTGATAGCTGCAGCCAGCAAATGCCCCGCCCCGTAGCCTTGCGTTACCCCGTCCAGCTCCCTGGTTCTCTGATAGCTCATCATGAATTCCTGAGCCACTGAAGGTCTGGCCTTGGATGCTTGGGATCTATTGTGGCTTCTTCTTCATCTCTTCTTTCCAAAGCTTCCTCTATTCGAGGCAAGTGTGAGAAGACCTCCTGGCCTCTTTCCCGTTCTCTTTCAGACGCCGTCTTCCCCAGGAGGGAGGGTGGGAGAGACTCAGGAACAGAAGAAGCGAGAGGATTTTCTTTTCTCTCCCCTTTAACTGGTCCTCGCTCCATTCCAACCCCAACATGGCAGGTCAGCCTCCCTCTGCAAGGGTCACCAAACACCAGTTCTGCAAACCACTGGGGTGTGGCTTTGTGATGGGAAAATACATATTCATGAGAGCTTTGAGGAGCTTCATTAATATGCGGGTAGTCTCTCTTTTCCTGAATGATCCGTAAGCCATGGCTTTATTTGCCCAACACATTGTTCTTAAGGCAATAATTGTGTGAGGAAATGGCTAGATACACTTTAAAAATTATTTGTTTAGGGTAATTTCTAATCCTCTGATCAGAATGTTAATTTGTTCACTTTCACAGGTGATTCAAAGCCTCTCACTCATTTCCATTTTTATATATGAAAGAGCTCTATGTCGGCACCTGTATTATCGCTAAAAGCTAAATAATGCCCTCTCTTTCCCTTCTGCTTTATTTCCAGAAAGACTTGATCACCGGGAGGCCTTTGGGGACAGTACCAAATCCCTTGTTTTCGGTAAGAACTACGGAATGGCCTTGCATGAAGTGAGATTTTGTGTCTACCATGTGGGAAGTGGGCTTGTTTCACCAGAAGACCGCAGATGGAATTGGCCAGTCGCCAGGGCTTTTTTCTTTTCTTCTTTGTTTCCTGAGAAATGGTTGTGGATAAGACTGTGTGTGTCTGAAGTCAGGGAATTAGAACTGGAAGTTTGACTGACTGCCAAGGAGTAGACAAACAGCCCAGGGTCAGTCCTGGGCCCGTATTTTTCCTGGGGCCAGCATCCTTTTCCACCTGTCCCTTCGCCGGCCTTTGTACTGGAGGACCATTGTCCTTGCCAGCTCAGTCATTTATTTGTGGGCTCCCAACTTTAGAAGTACATTGAACGTAGCTATCAAGAGCAGGTGCCGCCTGTACTGTTCACTAACACGGTTAATGGCTACAGGTGAAGTGGATGCAGTCCGAGACTCTGACACTTTATGAGCACTGACACAAAAACCTAGGTGCAGTTCTGACACTGAATCCATCTTCAAACCTCTGAAATCTGAAACACTTTTGAAGCTCAGACAAGTCACTGGGAATTACCAGGAAACTGAGCAGAAGTCTCAGTTGTCAGTTTTAGTATAATCTATCTATCTATCTATCTATCTGTCTGTCTGTCTGTCTGTCTGTCTGTCTGTCTGTCTGTCTGTCTGTCTATCTATCTGTCAGTCCTGGGCTTGAACTCTGGGCTTGGGCACTGTTCCTAGGATCCTTTTTGCTCAAGGCTAGTTACTCTACCACTTGAGCTGGAGCACTACTTCCAGCTCTGTGTGTGTGTGTGTGTGTGTGTGTGTGTGTGTGTGTGTGTGTGATTAACTGGAGATAGGAGTCTCACAGGCTTTTCTGCCCAGGCTGGCTTTGAACTGTGATCCTCAGATCTCAGCCTCCTGAGTAGCTAGAATTACAGGCATAAGCCACCAGCACCTGGCTCATTTATTAGTTTTTTAAGCTGTTTCTGAACTTCGGTGTTCTCAATAGAAGTCTTTCCTCTCCATTTGATGGTTCTCTTTAGAGTTATACCTGTCATCAACTTTAACTTAATTGGCTGCATTAGCCACTTGCAGCTCCCAAAATGAGAGAGCATTTGGGGGATCCTTTAGAGGGGTGGGTTTTGTTTGCAAGTAGCAGAACACATGGTATCTTGAGGGAGATGCTATGTACAGTGCAGAAGTTTCACAGATTTCAGTGAAATGCTGAGCTCCTGGGAGCCCAGGTCAAGCAGCCAGCTAAACCCATCCACAGTCTTAAGAGCTGTCCCCTGTTCAGTCGGGTCCTTGATGTTTTGCTTCATGAATTTGGGGTGTCACTCAGTTATATTCAGCTGGAGCTGAGAGGTGATTCCCTCGATACCCTGAAGGGTTAAAGGGTTTGATTTTTGTTTTTTCTGAGCTCAGAGAAGACCTGCTGGATTTTTTTTTCTGTGTCCTGAAATACTAATAGCAGATCAAATGAGCTGCAGTAGCCCAGGCTCTGTGCCCGCCTCTTGACCGAACTCCCCCGAACTCCCCATCATTCGAGTGAATAAGCTCATCACGATTCTTTGCAGCTTCCCCGCAGAAAACCATATTCCTTCTCGGAAAGAAATAGTGGCACTGAAATGGATATTTTTTTAATGTCAATTATGCCAGAATGAGTCTCTGCGAGGAGAAGATCTGTCTGTGGAGAGAAGAAAAGGCCATGAGTTTATTTATTTATTTTCTGTAGCAAATGGAACCATTCTGTGTCTTCAAATGCTAATACTCATAGCGTGATTCATCAAATAACTTGATGAATCTGCTGCTACTTAGAAAGAAGAAAGCTTTTGTTTTGTTTTGTTTTCCAGAGGGGCTGGTCAGGGGGCACCTTTTGCTTGCATAATGAAATTCTACAATTGGTTTCTGGCGTGTGAAATATTTGAATAGTGAAATGTATAAATCCAGTGATTGGCCTGTTGGAAGGGTGGGAAGATTAATGAACAACTTGCAGGAAGAGAAGAAAATGTTTCATCATCATACCTTTTGTGTGTGTGCGTGTGTGTGTGTGTGTGTGTGTGTGTGTGTGTGTGTGTGTGTGTGTGTGCCAGTCCTGGGGCTTGAACTCAAGGCCTAGGCACTGTCCCTGAACTTTTGTGCTTAAGGCTAGTGCTCTACCACTTAAACCACCTCTCCTCTTCCAGCCTTTTTGGTGATCAATTGGTAATAAGAGCTTCACAAACTTTTCTGCCCAGGCTGGATTTGAACCACAATCCTTAGAATTATAGGTGTGAGCTACCGGCAGCTTCCACCATCATCTTTTTTTTTTTTAAGTGTGTTAAGAAACTAGCACCAGAAGCTTCAATGCGTAGGTTGCACCTAACATAATTAGTGTGATTAAATGAAAAGCAGTTAGCTGTTTCTGTATGTAATTTTTTATTAATGGGACTCAGGCCCAGTTAATTATATTCAGTTCTAATTAATAACATCAGTAGGTAAGGGAGCATTCCCAAACTGTCCCGTGGAGTCTCAAGAGATTTTGGTGAAAATAGTATACCATGCTGGGGTGAGAATTGCTGTTGGTACTGCCCCCTATTGGACAATCCTCACCTAATTCTATTGAGCTCATGTTCCAAACTTATAATATATATATATATATATAATATATATATAATATATATATACACACACACATATATACACACACACATATATACACACATATACATATATATGTATGCATATATACATATATATGTATATATGTGTGTATATATAATATATATAAACTGTGTGTTCATTTGTGTTCTCTGATTGAGAAGTAGCGGGCATGTCTGCGGAGACATTCGCTTCATCTTCTGGAGTTGCACTGTGGGTCATATTCTATTGTAGCTACGTAGACTATGAACAGTTTTATTTCCAAATAGTCTACGGCCACAACCTCCTCATCTTTCTTGAGAGAGGGCCAAAAAAAAATCCCTTCCTGTCTTCCATTCAGTGTGTCTTCAAGAGATGCCAACTTTTCGGTGTGTTGTCAGGGTAGAAGTTGGTACCCAGAAGTATAGTCTGCAGGAGGGCCTCTCAAAGCGGTGGTTGTATCTGTGGTGAGGAGACCCTCATGTACAGGAAGACTGTGTTACACGTATATACTACCTCCGAGGAAGGGCTTGGTCTCTGATAGTCGGACCTACAGGGAGAAGCCTCTACTTACATTTTGAGCTCCACGTTGGGTGCTATGTATGTGGCCCCCTTATTTGGCTTTTGTCTGTTTGTGTTTATTTTTCCTTCATTTAAGTGGTTATGATGCTGCGTGCTGGTGGCTCAAACCTGTAACCCTTGCAACTCAAGAGGCTGAGATCTGAGGGTTGTAATTCATAAGCCAGCCTGGGTAGGAAAGTTCCTGAGGCTCTTATCTCCAATGAACCACCAGAAAACCAGAAATGGAGTTGTGTCTCAAAGTGGTAGAGAGCTAGTCTTGAACATAAAAGCTCAGGGCAGTGCCCAGGCTCTGAGTTCAAGCCCCATATATGACAAAAATAAATAAAGAATGATTATGTTGGAAAATAGAATGTGCCAGGCAGTTGTTTGTGTGTGCGATGTTGAAGGGGAGCTCTGGCTTCATGTTGAGAGTCAGCCCCCACAGGAAAGAGTGGCAGTTTGGTAGCCAGAACAACACAAATTTTCATGTATGTCTGTTTTTTTTTTTTTTTTTTACCCATACTCAGTGTGGATTGGTCACTTCTGGGTTTTGTAGCAAAACCAAGTGCATGAGCTGTTAGGATAAAGTGGAAGTTCTTACTCGTACCAAGAGACAATTAGGCCTCTGTCTGCAACAACATGAGATTCTACTAAGGGAAACACACAGGATTTGGGGAAATGTTGGGTAGTAGATAAATCATAGCCTCTTCCCCTTCCCGAGAGCCTTTGGGGGAACATCAGATAAGTGGGGTGCAAACTATATAGAAACCACAGAATCATACATGCACCCACAATTCATAGCTCAGGGGTGACCCAGTAAAACCAAAGATTTCCTTCCGCTCCGAATGGGTCTGCATCCCTGCTTCTCTGAGAGGTTTGGGGTCTTCCTTGGCTGCCTTTTGGGAGAGGTGGCCCCCGCTAGGTGTGGTTTTATTTCTCTACTCCGTCTTTTCTACCTCTCTACCTTGGCTGATGTAGTGACTGCAAGAGGATCAGCTCCTCCTCACCCAGTGTCACCCCCTAAAATTTCACTCCCACAATCCACGGTGGGCCAAAAACACTGCATAGAAAATTTCGGAAATGAACGATCCTTAAGTTGTACATTGTACCCTATCTGCCCACTAGTCACATAATACCTGACTTGGTGATTAAAGGTGTCAGTATCTCAGTGCAATGGTTATTTTAATTGGCATGTATTTGCACTCATTTATGTGAGCACACAATTATACAGTCTTTACATGTAATGTATAATGAAGGATGAAGGGTAATTTGCTTTTCCATTTCTTCAACTCCTATAATTTCTATGCATTGGACACCTTCGAACTCTTCTAGTTATTTTGAAATGTACAATTAATTGCTGTAGACTAGAGCTACCCTACTGTGCTACAGAACACTGGAGCTACCACCCTGCCTCCAGTTCTGCTGTGTTACACCCACGCTCACCCTCTCTCTTCTCCCAGTGCCCCATGCACTCTCCCATCTAGAGACCTCTGTTCTACTCAACGCTTGTTCTTTAAGCCTTTCTTAATTGTGCCAAATAATGACATTTCTCATGCATATATATGTATATATACATATCTGCATACATTTCTCATGCATATATATGTGTGTCTATATACACATATATATGATACACTTTGTATGCGGTCACTCCTGTTGCCCTCTCTGTGTGCTTTTGAAGCGTTTGCAAATCACTCATCTTAATTACCAATGGCTCCAAGGGCAAGGGCAAAGGGTGATTAGCAGTTCAGATCTGCCAAGAGATGTCATAAAGAGGTTTCTCTGAGGGAAAAGATGGAAGCTCTTGACTTAGGAAGAAAACATACTGTTTGCTGAGGTTGCTAAGGTATTACAATGCAATAAGATGTTCAGAGAGAAGCAGAAAGAGAGGAGGGAGAGGGGGAGAATCAGAGATTGAGAGAGAGAAGGAGAGACAGGGAGAGAAAGACAGAGAGAGATTGAGAGAGGAGGGAAGAGGGGGAGACAGAAAGACAGTATTCACTTTGCTTTTGTGTTTATAATGGTTCTGTCATATCATTGCTCTTCTCTTATTTTGCCTAAGTATTAAGCTTTATCTTAAGTCTCTATGTGTGTACATAAAACACACATATTGTATATATATATACATATCTATATATACATATAGTCATGTGCCTCATGATAACATTCCAGTCAGTGACAAGTGGCATGTATGTCTTTATTAAGTGATGAGTGACTGACCCAGCCCAGCTGGGTGTGTGTACATGTGATCTGTGATGTTTGCATGATGAGGGAATTACCTAATGACTTTTTCTCAGAACAAATCCCTGTCCTCAGCAATGGGTAATTATAGCTATCTCTATCTGTCTATAATATATAATATAATATAATAATAGATATATAATTTGCATTATATATTATAACATATAACACTATATTATATAATTTATATAACACATGTATAATTTGTATATAACACATTGTATGATATCGTATCTGCTATGTGTTACTGGATTGTATAATGTAGATTGGGGACCATGCGCTGGGGTGGGGGTTGGGGAGATGACGAAGACGGTCTTCCTGAGGAAGATGTTCCCTGTCATCTCCCTGAGGACTGAGGGAGTCCTCTTCTCTCATTTGTGGAGCTTATCTGAGTGGAAGGTGGATGGAGTCGTGACCCTTTGTGAAGAGAGTGAAGCTGGGCCCTCCTGGTGGGTTTGTTTCTGAGCGGATTCATTGCCATGAGTGCAGCTGGTCATTCAGGAGGGAGCCCGCCCCTCCCCCTCTCTTCCTTCCTCCCTTTTGTCTTTGCATGGGGAGTCTCCCAGTCCTTCTATCTGACATATTTTGATGCAGTCAGAGGGCTGATGGTTTTAGACACAGGTGCCATCCACCACCTTTGCTTTCCATGTTACCTGGCATCCAGGTTATTTTGTTATAGCAACACAAAACAGATTAAGACATCGAGCAAGGGCAAACTTGTTGGAGAAGATGTGTTGGGCTCTGGAGAGCTGGGAGGCCTGTGGGTTTGGGCTGTCCAGAGCTGGTCTGGAAAGGCTGGTATAACAATAGGTCACCGCCCACCTGCAGGAGGAGAGCAGGAGTCGGCGCCCGGTGATAAGGTTTGCAGCAGGAGTTCAGATATTGGTAAGAACAAAAAGCATTCAGAAAAATGTAGAAGTAGAGACTCAATAACTCCAGGAAGATACAAGGCTGGCCCTGCTAGGTAAAGACAGCCTAATTCTGGTTCTGAAGATGCTTATCTCCAATTAACCACCAAAAAGCCAGAAGCAGAACTGTAGCTCAAGAGGTAGAGTGCCAGCCTTGAGCAAAAAAAAGCTAAGGGATAGTACCCAGGCCCTGAGTTCAAGCTTCAGTACCAACCACACACACACACACACACACACACACACACACACACATACACAATCAATCAATCAACGAATCGGTTGTTTAGCAAGTATGCCTTTGGGAGGTGACTAGGATTAAGACTAGGAATTGATTAGGATTTGGTGATTAGGAATTGTAGTGTAGATGCCTCATGATTGAAAATCGGTAGCTTTCTAAGAAGGTAAGGAAAACAGACCGAGGCCTGCACCTGCACCCTGTTTCTCGCTATAAGATATCCTGGGCATGCTGGGTTTCTGTCTCCAGACACGGGCCCTGGACCTTATACCTCCAGAACTCCTCTTGCAAGGTGCCTAAACCACTCTCTACAAGTCTTAGCGACTGTGCCCACTTGAAAGGAGAAATACTGCAGCGAGTTTGCTTGTTCATCACAGAGCATTCATGAAGGATAGACAGTACAACAGTAATGGGTGCAGTCTTTCCAACATTAATTTGAATTTGTCCACAGGGCCTAGGAGGTTGGTCAGTGTAAATTCTCCTATAGAGCTTACATTCTATTTTAAAAAATATGTATGTTTGGTAGCTTACTGCTGAGTAATTAGTTTTGCTTGGAGCTCAGTATCTGTGTGTGTGTGTGTGTGTGTGTGTGCGCGCGCGCGCTTGCTGGTATTGGGACTTTAACTCAGGGCTTTTCATTCTTGCTCAGGCTTTATCACTCATGGCTAGCTCTCTACCACTTAAAACAGACCCCCACATCCTGTTTGTTTTTTGTTTTTTGTTGCCAGTTAATTGGAGATAAGAGTCTCTGGGATTTGTCTACCTGAGCTGGCTTTAAAAGGAGATTGATTCTCAGATTTCAGCCTTCTGAGTAGCTAGGATGATAGATGTGAGGATTGGTATCCAGCATCTTTTTTTTTTTTTAATTTTAAACTATCTTGTTTGATGGATACAGAATTCTAAACAGATCTAGTTATGGTTTAACTTTTTCTTTTTATCTCATTCACTCTGATTTCTATGAAACTCTCCCAGTTGGAGTAATGAAACCACAGCTTCCTGTTGCATTAGCATTTGCTTTCTTGGTATTTTGCTGGTTTGTTGCTAAGTGGATCACGGTACGTGGTGCTTTTGGCAGATCATTCTTTTTATTAATAGAAATGTTTCTTTTGTCCCTTTACATATTTTGCTGTTTGCATCTGTTTTGCCTAATTACTGTCACCCTGCCTGCATGCCTACTTTCTTTTTTTTATTAGCATTTGTTTGATTTGTCTTTTTTCAACACCTTTTCAGTAGCTTTCATGTAATTTTGTGTTTAGAAGTAGTGTTACAAGAGACGAAGCAGAGCATAGTTGTTTTTTTTTTAAAATAGTCTGAAAAATCCAACTTTATTCAGCTGATATGCTGAAGAGATGGTACTTCATTAACCAGGCACTGGAGCTCATTTCTATAGTCCTAGTTACTCAGCAGGCTGAGATTTATAGAATCTCAGTTCAAAGCCAGCCCAGGAAGCAAAGACCCAGAGACTCCATCTTCAGTTAACCAGCAAAATACTGGGCTGGAGACGTGATTCAAGTGGTAGGGTGTCATTTGTGAGCAAGTAGGCTGAGCAAATTCAAGTCCTTGCACCCAAGGCCCAGTAAAAGAACACTGTGCTAGATCTCTAGAGTTGCTGGGGACTATAGATAAAAGAGCTGACATTTATTTTCTCTTTGCTCTGGAGGCTTGTTAGTCTGAAGGTTCTAGAAGAAGGTGCCTGCAGGGTAGTTTCTTCTGAGGCCTCTCTCCTTGGCTTGTGGAGGGCCATTTTTTGCTGTCAGATGATCTCTCTGTGTATCCAAATGTCTATTACTATAAAGACTTCAGTCAGGTAGAGTGAGTGTCCATTTAATAGATTTTTCATTTTTTTTATTTTTGGACTGGTCCTCAGGCATGAACTTAGGTCCTGGACACTGCCCCTGAGCTTTTGTGTTCAAGGCTAGCACACTACCACTTGAGTCACAGCTCAACTTCTACCTTTTTGGGGGGTGCATTATTAGAGATTTCCCTATCCAGGCTGGCTTTGAACCATGGTTCTCAGATCTCAGCCTCCTAAGTATCTAGAGTTACAGGTTTGTGTCCATCGTGCCCAGCATTAATAGACTCATTTGAACCTCATCACCTCTTTAACGATTTTACCTTCAAAGACAGTGACCTGTTGATACTGAAAGTTAGAACTACATTTGGAAAGGGACACAGTTCAGCCTCTGACAGCACCATAACTCAATCTATTCAGTTAAGTGAATTTAATCCCGGTGATAACTGATCAGTTCAGACTATCTTTGACATTTCCTTTTGTGTTGGTGGAGGTGGGGGTGGTTATGGGATTTAAACTCTGGGCCTGGGTGCTGTCCCTGAACTTTTTTGCTCAAGGCTAGTGCTCTACCACTTTGAGTGACAGCTCCACTTCCGTTTTCTAGTGGTTCATTGGAGATAAGAGTCTCACAGATTTCCTGACTGGGCTGGCTTTGAATCACAGTCCTTATAACTCAGCCTCCTGAGTAGCTAGGATTACAGGCATGCACCACCAGTGCATGGTTAATTTTATGTGTCGCTTGTTAGGCTATGATATCCTGGTGTTTAGCCAAATACCAGTTGCTGTAAAAGTGTTTGGGGGATGAGAATAACGTTTAAATCAGTAGATTTTGAGTAAAGCACATTATCCTTCAAAATGGGGGATGAGTCTCATATAATAAGTTGAAGGCCTTGAGAGAAAAGGCCCAATAAAGTCCCCCAAAGAGGAAAGAATTCTGCCTGCCCCCCTCACGCCAGGCTGTGTCCAGACTCAAGACTGTAGTTTTATCTCATCCTACAGTACCCAGCCCGCTGGCCTGCTCTGTCAATGTCAAACTCACCAGCCTCCACAGCCGCGTGAACCAATTCCTTGAAATAATCCTCCCCGCACATCCTGTTGATTCTGTTTCTCCGGAGAACCCTGACTAATACCACAGTTCTTCTCGTCTGGTGATCCATCTGGAGATCTCACCAAGTTCTGAGTTTGCACCACCTGAGATTCAGAGAGGAACCATCTGTCTTAGACCCTCTAGCCCCTCAATACACGGCTGCTGTTTGGCTCCTGCCAAAATATGCCTTCTGTGGAATGGCCTGCCACACTTTTTTGTGCTCCAGCCCGTGGTGCTCCCCGTTCGTCCCACTGACTATAAGTTAATTAGGACAGCGCATTTTTTGGTACCAGTCCTGGGGCTTGAACTCAGGACCTAGGTGCTATCCCTGAGCTTCTTCTGCTCAAGGCTAGCACTCTACCACTTAAGCCTCGGTGTCACTTCCAGCTTTTTTCTGAGTAGTTTAGAGATAAGAGTCTCATGGACTTTTCCTGCCTGGGCTGGCTTGGAACTGTGATCCTTAGATCTCAGCCTCCTGAGTAGCTAGGATTAAAGGCATGAGCCCCCAGCACCTGGCTAGGACAAGGTATTTTGTATGGCCCATTCATTGTAAATATATCAGCTGCCATTCCATTGTCTTATCTCTGTGCCCACATGGATTGCACTAGGATCTTGTTAGGAAAGGTATAGTGGTGGCAAAAATCTCACCAGTGCGTTTGTTTCCTGCCCTTATTTCAAAGCAAGACACATCAGCCGGTGACTTAAAGCCAGGTTATAGGGTCTTGATCAATACCACTGGGCACCAGCCTGGGTCTCAGAGCTTAATTTATTAGCCTTCCCTCAGAGAGCCTAATTGTCTGTAATCCAGAATCCACAGACCACGTGACTTGGATGTTAGAACTGATTTTACAAATATATTCCAGGATCGTCTCCACCCCAAAATCATGTGCAGTCAAAGCCAGAAAATGATACTTGAAAGGCACAAAAGAATATTATCTTTACAACACAGGCAGGCACACTGGAAGACAAAGTTGGTGTCGGCCAACCATGCAATGGAATCTGTATCAGTATCTGAATTTGTCCAATTCAGTTACACCCAGCCCGTATTGTGGCCATGGGGGGGGGGGAGAGGAGAGGAAAAAAGAAAAAAGCTATTTTCTAGCTCATCTCAGTCTGCCGTATCACAAACCCTTTTGAAGAAACCGGCGAATGCTGTTTACCCGTGCAAAAATGAAAACATGGTTTAGAATGAGGACACGTTGTGTCTTGCTGGTTGGCAGTGAAGCTGTTTCCCATGTCTCATTAGTATGTGCCGGGAGACCAGGGGCCAGCGCTGTGTCAGGGACGGCGTTTCCAATTGATTTATGTGCCGTTACAGAATTAATGGCGTCTGGACACAGGACCTCATTTTCTTGGACATGCGGTAGGTAATAGTGCTTCTCCTGTATGCTCAGATTGCTTCCCCAGATGGGCTGTGGTGACGGATTCATCCCTAATGTGATTAATCAGAAGCAAAGAGCCTCAATATGTTGGTGCACATGCTCTGCAAGGCCAACTCATCCCGTCTCCCATTGGATGGATGGTTAACCCTCTCCTGACCCTGCTCCTTCTGGCCTCATTGGAGGAGCTGATCTTCAGGTTAATACACAGCAAAGAACCCTTTAGAGGGGCCTAAGTTGAGGTTTTGTCATGGGGGGCGGGGAGGAGCAGCCTGTGAGAACTTTAGCCTGGAACTGGCTGTTCAAATAAGGGGCTAGTTAGTATCAGTCAGCTGACCTGCAGGTGGAGTTACTCATGTAAGCGGTAGGTATTTCTCCTAGTTCTGGGTGGAGGTATTGGCTTGTCTGGTGCCTAGGGAAGGCTCACAAAGTCCTGACAAGGTGGAAAGGACAAGGAAGCCTCTTTGAGCTTTTTGGTCAGTTGTGAGGCTTTCACTTGGAGCCTGGGCACTGTCCCTGAGCTTTACCCCTTTGAGCCATAGCTCCACTTCTGGTTTTCTGGTGGTTCATTGGAGATCTCAGTTTCCCGGACTGTCCCATCTGGGCTGGCTCTGAACTGTGATCATCAGGGATGCCTGGCTTCCCTAGGAGTTCTTAATAGGAATAAATGCACAGCACAACAGACCAGACCTCATTCCCAAAAGGGAGAAGGTCGTCCCTCCACTAAACATCTTCACAGTAAAACAAAGTCTGAATTCATTTTAATGTAATTCATTTGCAGTGCGAGGGCTCCAACCCCAGGCCTCTTATTCATGCTAGGCAAGCACTGCACTTCTGAACTTTTGACTTTTTCACTTCAGGCTGGTGCTCTACCACTTGAGCCACAGCTCCACATCCATCTTTTTGCTAGTTCATTGGAGATATGAGTCTCATTGACTTTTTTTGGGGGGGGAGGGAGCCGGACTGGCTTGAACCATGATTCTCAGATCTCAGCCCCCTGAGTAGCTAGGATAACAGGCACAAGCCCCCAGCACTTTGCTAGCCCTTGCCTTTCTCCAGACAGGGTATTAGCTAGGTAGCTCCAGCTGGTCTCGACCTTGTAATTCTTCTGCCTCAGCCTCCCAGGTGCTGGTGTTATAGGTATAATCCACTACATCCAGCTCAGAGGTCTGAACTAAAGTAATGACTTCCGGTCTTCATCTTTAGCATGAGGTTGCTTTCTCCTATGATCAGAGTGCCCAGTCGATCCAATGCAGTTCTGTAGAGGTGGCTTCTTTCTGAGTGGCTGTAGGTGCAGGTAGGCCCTTTCCCCTCTGTAGTACAAAAGAGAGCCAGATCAAAAAGTTTGTGATGTCAGACTGGAGAAAAGAGCTATTGTTGGTCATATGCCAAGTTGCATTTAATGGTGAAACTGTTTCTGATATCTAAAACAGGATTACTGCCAATACCCAGTGAGCCATACTGTGACTGAAGGCAAAAAAAAAAAAAGAAAGAGAGAAAAAAGAAAAGAAAATCAATAATAACCATATCTCCATTTAAAATTCTCATGTTTTGTACATCATGGGTTTTTTTTTTTTTTTTGGTATTCGTTCCGGTGTGACTTGAAGCTTGTGTCCGTTATTTAATGAAACAACGTTATCAGTGAAGAATGATCAGTAATAATTCCATGTGATTGGAGTTCTTCTCTCCCCCCACCCCCTTCCTCTACCCCACCTCGCCTTTCTATACCACCAGCCAGGCAAGCAAATAATTGGAGAGAAACTCTTTTCATGAAACAACAACAGTGCCTATATAGCGGTATAGAAAACCACAGAGCTGTTGACAGACACCTAAGACTTAAGTCAATGGGGGAGATAGTTCTTGAGTATAATTGGGTAAAAAGACCCAGTGCTGTTGATAACAGAATTTTCTGCTTTTGCTCTTGGTGGGCAGCTCAGTATCAGACATGGCCTACTTAGTGGAGGCGGGGGAGGGGGGTGGGGGGGAGAGTTTATGGCAGCTCAGCAGCAGACAACGCCTGCTGGTGTTGCGGCTCCACTGCCAGCTCTGCCTCTGTAGCCTCCTTGGGTTCTTGTCTCAGGAGTTCAACAAATAAAGTCTATGGCTCCTGGAGGATGAAGGGGAAAGAATTCTATTCGGAAGAGAAGTCTCTAGCTGGGAGGATGCTTCCGTCGCTGCTTGTCTGTCTCTTGTGTGGTCCCTCTGTCAGTCATCCAGCTTCCCTTCCCCGGATGGCTTTCTCTGTCTCTCTCTGTCTGGGTCTCTGGGATGTAGAGGTTTTTGTACCTTGATTGGTTGCTCTTGTTATAATTATGTGTGTTGGAAGGCAAGGTCCCCCCTTATTTGGTGGGGACCCACAACATTCTGATTCTAATCGTAAACCCCTTCCCCCAAGGTCATGGGAAGGTTATGGAAACCAGAGGGCTTCGAGAAGGGCAGAGGTCAGATGTTCCAAAGCAATGTCTCCTGAGCCCCTGGTGTTCTCCTGCTAGGTCAAGGGACTGTCCTGGAGGTCTGGGTCTAACTAATTTACTTTTACATCTCTCTTTCTCTGAAGAAGTCATCCCAAGTCCCATTAAGGAAAGGGACAGTAACAGCTCTGATTGCTTCGAGTTAACAAGGGCTGTTAGTAGAGGAATGGCCGTCAGAGTGTTCTAGAAGTCTATTTGTGGGCTCCTCCTGACTCCTGTAGATGGGAGTTTCCGTCCTTCTGCATGGCCATTTGAAGTTTGATATGCTCTAGGTGAGGGGAAACAAGGGCCAAACATGAGTATTATAACAAAGGGAGCAGAGAACGGAAGGACCGCTGTCCACTCTGGCAGCCCAGAGACAGTAGAGTGTTCAAGCCAGCTCACAGTTAGAATCACTTTGATATCCATTAAATATGAAAATAGTCTATCATAATTTCTAGCAATCTATAATTTAAAAAAATCAATAATTTAGGGCTCTATTGACCAAAATGTTAGTGGAATAAAATGCAGACATAGCTGGGGACATACTCTTGAAGGGGGGGATATTGGGACCTTAGCCTCCCTTCTCTCTCTCTCTCTCTCTCTCTCTCTCCCTTTTCCTCCCTCTCTCCCTCTTTCTCTCTCCCTCTTCCTATCTTTCTCCCTCCTTCCTAAAACATCTCTGGAATCTGCCTTACAAAACATTTACAAAATCCATGTGATATATTTTTCTGTCATATGAATGATCTCTTCTTGACCTTCTCAAATCCTAATTCAGTTTTCAGAGACTTGATGTGTGACAGGTCCGTGTTCCTTCTGGTGGTAGCAAAGGGTCCTGATGACCCTGGGTAGATCTCCCCACAAGCGGCAGCCATGGGACACTAGTATGACCTATAGTGAGAGGTGATTTTGTTTTTGTCTTTTTTGGGGGGGGGCCAGTGAGCTGGAAACAATCTGGGCTGGCCACCTGGATCTTTACGGTGGAGCTAGGAGGAAGCATCTCCCAATGTTTTTTTAAGCTACAGGTAGAGATGAGCTCTCAGCAATATCTACTTCTTTTAGGGTTAAAAAAAATTTTTAGTTGCCTTTCAGTCATGGTGACAAAATAAATGCCAGAGATAATGAACTTAGGAGGAGGAAAGATCTACGATGGCTCACGGTTTCAGGAGTCTTTACCCGTGGTTGCTTGGCTGAGTCGTGAAGCCGCATAGCGTGGTGAGAGTGGGGGCTGGGGAGACGGCAGGAGGAAGAGCTGATCCTCTCATGGCAAACAGGAAGGGAGGCGACAGGCAGGTCTTGGATATTTTTGATCCTTACTTGGTTAGTCCTTGGCTTTGTGTCTCACGGGTGTGGAGTGTGTAGGGTACAAAAAAAAATGCTGTAGCATTGGTTCTGTGCCCAAGGAATGAGTTCATGAGCTCTGTTGGGCGTTTGTTTGCAGTCCACCCTGAGAATCCAGACATGAGCCTCGCATGTTCGTCTTTGCCTTCAGCATGTGGCTGGGGTACCTGGAGGTGGGGGGAGTCCTCTCTCTGAGCAGGATATCCTGTGTCTTCGTGGTGCCATATCCCCCCTATAGCCTTCACGTGGACTTTGCAACACATAGGTATGTAGCTGGGAGGATAGGACCATGCCACTATGCCCAGCTTGGTCTTTTTGTTGTTGTTGGTAGTTGGTTGTGGGGTTTGTACTCAGGGCCTGGATCCTGTCCCTGAGCTTTTGTGCTCAAGGCTAGAACTCTACCACTTTGCGCCACAGCTCCACTTCCACTTACTTCCAATGAACCACTTTTGGGCGGCTCATTGGAAATAAGAGTCTCAAAGCTTTTCCTGCCTGGGTTGGATCTGAACCTCGATCCTCAGATCTCAGCCTCCTGAGCAGCTGGCATTACAGATGTGAGCCACTGTGCTTGAATGGCCCAGCTTTGAGATTAGGTTTGCACCAGCTTTTCCTTTTTTGGGGGGGCTGGTCCGGCCATGGGGCCTGAACTCTGGGCCTGGATGCTGTCCCTCAGCTCTTCAGTTCAAGGCTAGCACTCTACCACAGCGCCACTTCCGGCTTTTTTTTCCTGCTTATGTGGTGCTCAGGAATCGAACCCAGGGCCTCATGCATGCAAGGCAAACGCTCTACCACTGAGCCACCTTCCCAGCCCCCCATTTTGTTTTGTTTTTAACTTGCCGCAGCTGGCTCAGGCTGTGATCCTCCTGATCTCTGCCTCTGCAATAGTTGAGCAACTCCACCAGGCCGCAGCCTTTCATCATGCTTCTCAGCTTGGCAGCGGTCTGTGTGTGAAGAGCAGTGGGGTGGGGAGCGGTTCTGATTGTTCTTCTCTTTGTCCCTCCCCACAGTGGCTGTATCCAGGTGACAATGGCCGCGTGAGCGTCCGCCATGGCCCACCGCAAGCGCCAGAGCATTGCAAGCACGATGCTGGACCACAGGGCCAGGCCGGGCCCCATCCCTCCGAGCCAGGAGCCCGAGAACGAGGACACAGAGCTGCCCCTGGAGGAGGGCTACATGCCGGGCGATCTTCAGCTGGCCACCTTGCGACCCGAGAGCCCTACCCTGGAGGAGCAGGAATGCCACAACCACAGCCCCGATGGGGACTCTAGCTCCGACTATGTGAACAACACCTCTGAGGAGGAAGACTACGATGAGGGACTTCCGGAAGAGGAGGAAGGCATCACCTACTACATCCGCTACTGCCCGGAGGATGACAGTTACCTGGAGGGCATGGACTGTAATGGGGACGAGTACCTGGCCCGTGGCCCCGTGGACACTGATGAGTGCCAGGAGGCAGTGGAGGAGTGGACAGACTCGGCGGGTCCACATCCTCACAGCCACGGGGCTGAGGGTAGCCAGGACTACCCGGGCGGTCACCTGACCATCCCTGAGGATGAGCCCTCCATCTTGGAGGCCCAAGACCAGGAGGAGGACAGCCACCACTTCTGTCCCAGCAAAGATGGCTACCAGGACTACTACCCTACCGAAGCCAATGGGAACGCAGGGGGCGCCTCTCCTTACCGCCTAAGGCGTGGGGACAGGGACCTGGAGGACCAGGAAGAGGACATCGACCAGATTGTAGCCGAGATCAAGATGAGTTTGAGTATGACCAGCATCACCAGCGCCAGCGAGGCCAGCCCTGAGCACGCGCCAGAGCCGGGGCCTGGGGACTCCACAGAGGCCTGTCCGCCTGACGAGGCCTCCCTAGGACCCAGCAGGCATGAGGCCAGGCCCAAGTCGCTAAACCTCCCTGCTGAGGCCAAGCATCCTGGAGACCCCCAGAGGGGGTTCAAGACCAAGAGCAGGACTCCAGAGGAGAGGCCAAAATGGCCCCAAGAGCAGGTAGGTACTTGGGTGACCCCAGGGAAGAGAAAAGAGGGAGGTGCAGAGGGCTGGGATGTTGCCCCTGGCAGATACTAAAGGGAGGGAGAGACCAGACTGCCTTCCAGTTCTAAGTGCAGGCTTGGTATATTTGCTCAATGGCGTGGCATGTTCAAGGCTCTTTCTGGCCATCCTGAACCCACCTGTAAGATTCAGCATCTGATACTGGAAACCTCTCCCTTCCAGGGCTTGTGGGCAGCTGGTGTCACACAGAAAACATTCCCCTTTCTACCATGTGTCCAAGTACAGGTTTTGGCCCACTGCTCTGTATCTGCTATGGGTGGAAAAGTGTCTATGATCTGACTTCCGGCCTCCCCAGTGGCATCCTTTGGCCAGCTGGGATTGGCAGGGGGCTGGAGGGGAGGGGGTGCTGCTCCACCCACCACCTCAGCCAGTGGCCTGAATTGCATTGAGCATTGTCATTGCCTCTGGGTTATAAGTCTCTGAAACCTGCAAGCCTGGGCCTGATGGGCATTTTGCTGTGAATAATTTGAAAATAACTTTTTCTTTTTTCCTTCTGTATCCATGGTCATTTTTCTTTTTTGCCAGTACGTATGTGTGAACTTAGGGTCTTGTGTTTTCTCAGCTTGCTTGCTCACGTGGCCATTGGGACACACACACACACACACACACACACAGAGCAGTTGATTTACACATAACTTCACACAGTATCTCCATGTCCTAAGTCCACAAACCAAACACACGTTTTGATTCTGTAGCGTTTCCCTGATTTCTGTATATCACCAACCCAATGGATGCTTTCTCCAAAGAACCCTCTGATAATGGGATTAAAAAAAAAAGGAAAGAAAAATCAATACATCCTAGCTCACTGAATACGACAGTTAAGGTGAGGTGCGATACGGGACCCCAGCCCACATCAGACACACGCGCGTGTCCCTCGCTGCTTGTGGCAGAAACGCTTGGGCTGGGGTGTGGCTGTTGATTAGGGAAAACTAGCACCAAATAAGCAGAACGGGGCTGCCTTATACCTTGTCCACAAAGTAGGGCGAGAGAAGGAAGAAGAGCCTTCAGGTGAGGCTGAGGGTAGGAATTGAGGGGCACCATGGGGGTCCCCGGAAACTGTCCCCCTCAGCCCCTGGCTTAGTGGCGTGCAGATGCTCTTCAGCTTCCCACAGCCCTCCCCTCCTCAGCCTGCCCCTGACCTGGGAGCTAGCCCTCCTGCATCTGCCCATGGGAATGTGGTTGGTACCCATGCTACTGGCATGAAGCCCTTCCCCAGCTCTCTCTCTGCCTCCAGCAATGGGGAGGGGGTGTTCTTTACACCTGTCTGAACAGCAGCAGGGTCTGTCTGGCAACAGGAAGCTGCTGGCATTGTCCTGCCCTCTCCCCCCGCCTCAGCCTTCGCTTGCCCCGCCCCAGTTCCTCAACTTCCTGTGCTACAGCAGATGACAATATGGCAGACAGTGCAGGGACACTGAAGACAGCTCAGATATGTTGAGAAGGGGTGTGGGATATGAGAAGGTGACTTCTGCGGCCTGTCAGGTTCAGGCAGGTCCCCTGATCCTACCATCTACCTTCATGGAAGAGAAGTTGTGATGGAGCCAGGGTCCAGACCATTAGGATGAAAGAATGTTGAGTAGGAGGTGCAAAGATTCCCAGTGGGCCTCCTCTCAGTTCAAAGCGACCATGCGGTCTACATCTTGGTCCATTTCAGAGACTTCTAGTGAGACTACCAGGTGCTGTCCATGGTACTGACAGCAGCCATGGTACTGGCCTCAGCCAGGCTGTGTAGGCTGGTGAGTATGTGCTGGGCATGCTTATTTAGTAGTAGATAAGATCCCACCTCGGCAGGAGTAATAGGAGGAGATTGTTAAAACTGTTGACTGGGTGCTGGTGGCTCACGTCTGTAATCCTAGCTGTTCAGGATCTGAGGATCATGGTTCAAAGCCAATCTGGGCAGGAAAAGTCCATGAGATGTCTTCTCTCCAATTATCCACAAAAAGCCAGGAATGGAGATATGGCTCAAGTGATAGAGCACTAGCCTATCTAGCCTAGACAGTGCCCAGGCCTGGAGTTCAAATCCCAGGACCAGCAAACTAAACAAAAACAAAAACCTGTTGGGGTTGTTTTCATGAATCATCCCAGGCTATAGCAAAAGTATACCTTATTAGAACATTAAGATGAACTACACATGGAGCCCGGTGCTGGTGGTTCACACCTATAATTTTAGCTACTCAAGAGGCTAAGATCTGAGGATTATGGTTCAAAGCCAGCATGACCAGGAAAGTCTGTCCAGACTCTTATCTCCAATTAACCACCAGAAAACTGGAAGTGGAGCTGTGGCTCAAAGTGGTAGAGCAGTAGCTTGGAAAGGAAAAAGCTCAGAGACGGAGCCCAGGCTCTTGAGTTCAAGCCCCACAACTGACAAAAACAAAAACAAAAAACCCTAAAAAACAAAAACAAAAGACATGGGCTTCCTGACTCACAATAAACCCATAAGCCAGCCATTGAAAATATTACAAGCAGAAAAGGCATTTCATACTGTTAACCTGCTAAACAGCACAGACAGGACACAACATGGTAGATACTGTTTATTTCACTCCTGGTGTATGGCCAATGGGTTTCAGCGCCCAGTGCCACCAGAGACAATTAGACTGCATGTCCGGCAGTGGGACAAGTTCCAAAGTTAAGATTCAAAGTGTAATTTCTACTTTTACATAGCCAGAAGGTTAAAAAAAGCCAAACATTGTAAATGAAGGACAATCTGTACTGTGAAACCCATCATTAAAACAGCAGCTAAGCCGGGCCCCAGTGGCTCACATCTATAATCTTACTTGCTCAGGAGGTTGAAGATCAAAAAGACCCAGTTCTAGGGCAAAATACTTTTTTTTTAAGTCAGCTGGGTGCTGGTGATTCACATCTGTAAGCCTAGCTACTCAGGAGGCTGACATCTGAGGATCTCAGTTTGAAGCCAGCCTGGGCTGAGGAAAGTCCGTGAGACTCTTACCTCCAATTAGCCAGCAAGAAGTTGAAAGTGGAGCTGTGGCTCAAGTTACAGAGCACCAGTGTGAGAAAACTCAGAGACAGCACCCAGGCCCTGGGTTCAATCCCCAGGACTGGCACCAAAAATAAATAAAGTAAATAAATGAGTCAGTAAAAGAGAGAGGGAGGGGGAGGGAAGGAGGGGAAAGGGAGGGAAAGGGATAGGGAGGAGGGGGACAAGACCCCATCAATCTGGGTATGGTAGCTCATGCCTGTGATTTCAGCTAGGGCAGAAAGTAAAAATAGGAGAATCAAAGTCCAAGTAAGCCCAGGTTTAAAAAAAAGATGTGATCCTATTTCAAAAATAACCAGAGCATAAGGGATTGGAAATACGGCTCGAGTTGTAGGGAGCCTGGATAATAAGCATAAATCTCTGAGTTCAAACCCCAGTACAGCAGGACCAAAAAAAGAAAAAGAAGACTAATTCCACTTTGCATATGCATAAAAACTAAACAGGAAGATGTAGTAGACGCTAGCTGGATGATTGTTATCTTCTTTCTATGTCTCCTGGGGGAGCTGTTATTAAGATTCTAGGCTGTGTGACTTCGTTTTAGTGTCTGCAGCGCCGGGAGATTTCTTTTGAGTCTAACCTCCACTGTTGTATTATTTAGAATGAATCATATCGGCTGCCACTGAGGTCTCCTCTTTCCCACATCTTCCACACTGGGCACAATGCCCCGCACAGACTAATAGAGGTTAAATACAAAAGATGCCCTCTGGAAATGGAAGTCTAATATTGACTTAGCGTTGGTCATTGACTTTCCTTGTGGCTCAAGTCTCTTGCTTGCATTCAGATCTCAGGTGTCAACCTCGTGTTGACAGAGCTCAAGGCAAAGTCGGGCACAGCTTGGGGGGGGGTGGAATTCAGGACTTGTCCCAAGGTCAGGCCCCCAGAGAACCCACAGGATTGGTTTTGTCGCCCTAGTAAACAGCTGTCCCCAAACAAGGCAGGGCATCGTGCCCAACACTGGCAGGGGTTTGCGGCATTAGCAGCGGTGGCCACCAAAGCCACCACGTTAGATGGGAATGGTTGAGATTTTCCCTTTGCCTGTATCCACCATGACTGACTGCCGTGGTACAGGAGCTCAGTGCTTTGCTTTAGTATGAAGATGTGTTTATACCTGCAGAAAGCTCCGGTGTCTTCTCTCCCTCCCTCCTTTTCCTCTTCCCCTCACCTGTACTGCGTTCCTCCTCCCTCTCTCCCTTTGTTTATTTGTTCCTTCTTTCTTTCTTCTTCCTCTCACCTTTCTTCTCTTTCCTTCCCTCCTTTCTCTTCTCTTTCTCCCTTTCCCCTCCCTTTCTCCTTCCCACTCTCCTTCTTTCTTTTCTGTCCTTTCCTACCTTGCTCCCTCTCTTGTTTGCTCCTTCTTTCTTTCCTTCCTCTGCTTTTCTTTCCCTTTCCTCCTTCCATTATTTGTTCATTTCCTTTCTTCTTTCTTCCTCTTTCCTTCCTCTTCCTTCCCTCCCTCCCTCCCTCCCTCCCTTTCTCTCTTCCTCCTTCCCTCCCTTCCTTCCTTCCTTCCTTCCTTCCTTCCTTCCTTCCTTCCTTCCTTCCTTCCTTCCTTCCTTCCCTCCCTCTTTCCTTTCTTTCTCTCCCTCCCTCCCTTTCTCTCTTCCTCCTTCCCTCCCTTCCTTCCTTCCTTCCTTCCTTCCTTCCTTCCTTCCTTCCTTCCTTCCTTCCTTCCCTCCCTCTTTCCTTTCTTTCTTCCTTTGTCTATCCTGCCCTTTTATTTCCTGGCCCCCGGATGGGTTCTTCACTTCCTCGGGTCTGGCATGACGGAGGTGACTTTGGTCTTGCCTGTTTGTTTGCGCCCTGGCTCATCCTGTGAGGATGGGCTGACAGGATTGCCACCCTCTGCCTCAGTGATGACCTGTGAAATGTCCAGCAGGGCTTTTGTGGAAACTCCTTCCTGCCCTCCATGAGAGACAGCCTAGCAAAGTGCCCCTGGCTCACACCTGTCATCCTAGCTACTCAGAAGGCTGAGATCTGAGGATCACAATTGGAAGCTAGCCAAGGCAGAAAAGTCAGTGAGACTCAAATAAACTACTCAGAACAGGCTAGAAGTTGTGCCACCATTAATAGCGCTAGTCGTGAGCAAAAGAAGCTCGAGGATGCACCCAGGCCCTGAGTTCAAGCCCCAGGAACTGCACAAAACTAAAACAAAACAACAACACAAAATGCTGCCAGTTTCAGCAGATAGCAATGCAGGGCACAGACTTGTTAGAATTGCAGATGGGTTTAGAGCGTGGGTTGTACAAGATGCGAAGAATTATAGATCTGGTAATAATTATACAAGGTTATATGTGTATTTGGTCCCACTGATTTCTACAATGAACAAATAATTAAGTGAAAATCTAGGTGATGTGTCTTTTGCCACAGTTTTGTTTTTTTTTTGGGGTCCGGTCGTGGGGCCTGAACTCTGGGCCTGGGCACTGTCCCTCAGCTCTTCAACTCAAGGCTAGCGCTCTACCACTTGAGCCACAGCGCCACTTCCGGCTTTTTTCTTTTTGCTTACGTGGTGCTGAGGAATCGAACCCAGGGCCTCATGCATGCAAGGCAAGTGCTCTACCACTGAGCCACCTCCCAGCCCGCCACAGTTTTTTTTTAAAGAAGAAAAAAAATGTATTTCAGATGGATGATGAATCAGTTTTAGTAAAAGTATACCAGAAAATATCTGATGGGGAATTGATCTATCAATCTATCTGTCTGTCTGTCTGTCTGTCTATCTGGTACCAGTCCTGGGGCTTGAACTCAGGGCCTGAACACCATCTCAGCAGTTTTGCTTATGGCTAGTGCTCTACCATTTGAGCCACACCTCTATTTCCAGCTTTTTTGTGGGTGGTGAATTGGAGATAGTCTCAGGGAATTTCCTGCCCAGGCTGGCTTTGAATAGTGATCCACAAATCTCAGCCTCCTGAGTAGCTAAGAGCCACCAGTGCTAGCAGCCCCTACTGAGAGCTGACCCCACCCAAGCCGGGTGGAGGAGGAAGCCTAGGAAGCCTTTGATGGAATTGAGTAGGAATGGCTTGGCAGAGAAAGCTGGGTGTCACCCAATGCAGCCGTTCAGTCATCAGTCCTGGGGGTTTGGTCTCCCTGGATGGGTTCTGTGTGTGATCTAGAGAGGCGTGACAGCCCAGTGGTGACACTATGTTGCTTTTGGCTTTAAGCTGATGTCCTCTGCTTCTCAGCATGTCATTCAGGGGAACGCTGGGAACATTCTCCACTCATCACAGATGGCCTGAGCTGAGTGAGTGGGTGGGCGTGCATGCATGCATGCGCACGCGCCTTTGATGCTATGCTGGCTTCTCCCCGCCCCCTCCCCAAGCAATGTGCGTTATATTCCCGTATTTTTAGTTTAACCAAGCAGAGGAATCAGAATTGACACGTTAAGAAAAATAATAATAAATTCCGGGCTTGAGTTTTACCCCAACTGGAGCCAGGATATGTATGAGAATGATTTCATATCACATTAGTAGTTTGTATTAAGAGCATTTATCTCTGTCTTAAACAGCTGTCCTAGGATCCCAAACTATTATCAATAGGCCCTGCCATACAACCTGTTAATTTTCTGTCCTCAGAGCTTTTCAAAGGGGGTCCTTCCCCCTCCATCTGAAGAGCACACTCCCCTCCACCCCCATCTGCCTAACCCACTGTGTTCTCTGGGGAGACTGAAGGGATCTCATTTGAAGTGTGGCTAGGTCTCTATCTGTAACACAACAAGATTCCAATGGGAGGAGCTGGGAGCCCCAAATAACACTGAATTTCAGCTAGTGAATAAATATCACGTCTCCATCCCCCACCCATTTCCCCTCCCCTACTTTCCCGATCCCCAGGATGAAAGCACGCCAGCTAGATGGGCGCTCCCAAGGAGAAGCAACCCAAGCTTGCCCTCTTGCCTCTCTCCAAAGCAACCTGGCTGTGCATCTTGCGAAGTGGTTGTCATGGTGACGGACCGCCCACTTGGGAGGGAGTTAGTGGAGATGCCGGAGATGCCAGCATAGCCCTAGCAGAAGACTGCACCTCGGGGAACACTCAGTGTTCCTTGTGGCTCCACTCTGAGCAGTCCTATGGGCGGGGCTTGGCGCGTCCACATTCAGCCTGTGTCCTGACAGCCCGAAGTTGTCCAATGGCTAGCATCTTTTTTTTTTTTCCTGTCAGTCATGGGGCTTGAACTCTGGGCCTGGGCATTGTCCCTCAGCTCTTCAGCTCAAGGCAAGTGTTCTACCACTTGAGCCACAGCGCCACTTCTGGTTTTCTGAGTGGCTTGTTGGAGATAAGAGTTTCATGGACTTTCATGCCTGGACTGGCTTTAAACTGAGATCCTCAGATCTCAGCCTCCTGAGTAGCTAGGATTACAGGCATGAACCACGGACACATGGCTGCTGGTGTTCTTGATCATTAACCTGCCTCCATTTGTTGGTTGATTGGTTTCTTTGAGTATTTTTCTGGTTGATGAGAAGGATCTATTCAGGTCCCTGTAAGGCAAGACAAAACTTTAGTGAACGATGTCCATGCAGGTAGCTCACCTGCCGGAGAACTTCTCCATGGGGAACCTGGCTCAAGTGGTAAAGAACCTGCTTAGCAAGCATGAAGACCTGAGTTCAAACCCCCTGCCGCCCTCAGAGTTAACAATGAGATTACCACATGCCCACTTCTGCGATTGTACTTCTGAGTATCTATCCAAAGAATTGTAAGGCCAGGCACTGGAGGCTCATGCCTGTAATCTTAGCTACTCAGGAGGCTGAGATCCGAGGATCGTGGTTCAAAGCCAGCCTGGGCAGGAAAGTCCAGGAGACTCTGATCTCCATTTAACTACCTAGAGAGCTGTAGCTCAAAGTGGTAGAGAGCAAGCCTTGAGTAAAAAGAGCTTAGGGACAGAGCCCCAACCGTGAGTTCAAGCCCATGACTGATTAAAAAATAAAAAGACTTGTAAACAAGATATCAAATATATATATATGCACATACCTCTGGTCTTTGCAGCATTAGTCACAATAACTAAAAGTTGGCAACAACTTAAATTCCTATTGATGGATGAATAAGCAAAAAAAATGTGGTATATACATACAGTGGAATATTATTCAGCCTTAAAAAGGAATTTAGTTACATACATAAGAGTGCATAGACATATATACATATTTGCAGACATGTGCATTTTATGAATCTAAGTCTCATATAGCTAGTCTTTGTGTCCTGGACTACATTCCTCTAATATGTAAACACACAATCTTTAATTTCCCCCATTTACAGGTTTGCAATGGTTTAGAACAGCCGAGGAAGCAACAGCGCTCGGATCTCAATGGACCCATCGAGAATAACAATATCCCTGAGGTAATATTTTCCCCAAGCATTTCGATGGTGACAACAATCAGCCTGGTCAGGACCCCATGTTCTACACCTAGATTTAAACACGGGTTTTTAAAAACAATTCCATATGAACCAGTGTTGCCACTTGGAGTTTATTGTAATGAGCATTCAGTAGGGCGCCGGTGGCTCACGCCTGTAATCCTAGCTACACACAGGAGGCTGAGATGTGAGGATCATGCTGCTTTCATGAGACTGGCTAGTTTTGCCTCCTCACCCCGGGGCCTAGATTCTTCCATACTAGTGGTGAACGGTGCTTTGCAATGAGCTTAGACATTCCGTTCTTTGAGTCAGGGCATCTGAGCCTTGTTGTAATGGACACCATGTTTGTAGTTAGTGCTTCTCACTTTTGTTCCTCCTGTTTCCTGACAGACGAAGAAGGTGGCGTCATTCCCAAGTTTTGTGGCTGGTGAGTGACTTTGAATTTGCTCTTCTGGGGGAGTGGGGGTTACATTTTATGTTCAAGGTGAATGGTGCTTTGTTTCCCCCTTTCTTTTTGTATGATGGTCATTTTTTATCATCTTTAAGTCGTTGAGCAAAAGAGATTTCAATGTGTTGGTTTATGGGGACAATGCGTCTTGATCAGTGTTACCCCTTGCATGTTCTCCCTCATCTCCCCCAGCCCCTCCCCTCAGGGTACCTGATTCCATTCTCACATACGTATGTACATTGGATATTACAACTGCATTTGCCTACCCTTCCTCCCTCCATTCACCCACGCCTATCCCCTAAACCTCACATCCCCCTCTCTCTCCTCTCCCCCCCCCGCCCCACCTCCCACCTCAGGTTCCAGCTTCTTAGTGTTCTTGGTAGACTGTAAGTTGTTCAAAGGAGTTACACCATTGTAATTGTTCCCTGCATACTTTAGTTAATGCACTTGCATAATATGCATATGGCCCTGTGTATGTAAATATCTGTTTCTGTAGCTATAGATATCTATAGCTATAGAGATAGATATTTACAAATTAGATGCAACTTCTACAAGTGAGAGAAAGCATGCATTCTCTTTCTCTCTGAGCCTGACTTACCTTCATATAATTTTTTTCCAGCTTCATTCTCTTTTTTTATTTTGCAAATGACATAATATCATTCCTAATGAATGAGTAAAATTTCATTATATAGATTAGTATATATATATATGTATACATAAATGTGAGATTTGTATCTCACATTTTTCAAAAATCTGTTTGTCCATTGACAAACAGCCCAGTCCATCTGGGCTGTTTCCATACCTTGGCTATGGTGAATAATGCAGCAATGAATATGGTTGTATGAATAGCTTTACTGTATCCTGACTTGTAATCTTATAGATTACAGCTAATTATGACTCCATGCTTTTGATCAGGCTAAGATACAATGGCATCTTTTAGATATCAAATACTGGTGTTATAGGGTAGTTCTATGTTTAGGTTTGTTTTTGTTTGGGGTGTGTGTGTGTGTGTGTGTGTGTGTGTGTGTGTGTGTGTGTTGAGGAACTGCTAAACTCTTCAAGAAAAAAGAAACACACCAAAGAAAAGTACTATTCCCTCCCAAGAATACAAATACCCTGGTGAATGGTGCTTTGCAATGAGCTTAGAGGTTTGGTTCTTTGAGTCAGGACAAGCCCTGAGTGGCTAGGGTTGGGGGTCCCGTGAATTTGCCTGCTTTGATACAAGGAGATCATTCATGTCATTCCACCCTTGCTAATGCCATCTCTAGCGATGCTGGTGATGGAATGAATAGTTGGAAATGTGTCTGTAGAGGCTGCTGATTGTGACTCCATGCTTTTGATGAGGCTAAGATTTAATGGCATCTGAAAGCTCTACGTATGCTTTCACATTCTTCCCTTTGCCCTTCCATCTTTTTTGAAGAGGTTAGTGGTATGTTCCTACATTGAATAAGGAGCAAAATTGATCTTATTCATTTGGGAGCTAAGACTTGCATGATTGCTGAAGGAGCTGACTTTGGGGGGGGGGTCTGTAGGGCATGGGGGTCTTCTGAAGGGCCCCTGTGGGCTACTTCTGGTGGTCCAACATCAGAACTAAGAGCCTCTTCAGTAGGATCTTTCTCTGTGCCCTATTTCCTGCCCCTGCTAATGTATGATAATAAACAATGTGAATTTTATTAATTCTTTCAATAAGCTGCTAATTAATTCTCATGAATATTTATAGGAACCATGTAAATTGGTCTTTAGAAATCAGTGGCTGGAAGCCTTTCGCACTCAGTTTTATGTCTTTATAGTAAATAACTGGAGCCTAAGTAACTGGTGCCCCTAAATTCTCCCCGTTTAAGGGACTAGTGTGAGCCAGACTCAACTGTTTCCAACTGGTTCAAAATGGATGAGCTGGCTTTCTGTTATTCAAATGAGATGAAAATCAGCTTAGAATGGTCAGAACCATTTGTAACCATTTGTGTTTGCAAGTTAAATAGACTGGGCTCTATTTGGAATCAATATAGATAGACTCCAACAGGTTATGCCCAGAAGTTAACATGTTTTTGCTGGTTCCAACTGGCTCAAACTGGTTTCCATCAGGTTACAGCAGGTTACAACTGGCTTGTTGTGTTTTCTTCAGAATTAATGACTAGCAGGAGGAGACAGGCCCCTCCCCATATCACCCCTACATTGTAATGTGTTGGGGCGGCTCCTAGAGTTCCCCGGGACACTATCTATGAGCCACGCCTCTCTGCACTGTGTCCTTTGGTGGTTTGAAGCCACGGTGGACACATGACTGGCATACTGCCCCACTTCACATTGCTGGGGTGGGGTGATTTGCATATTAAAAACTCCCCTGGGCCCTCCAGGCACCAATAGCCCACACCTGTAATCCTAGCAACTCAGGAGGTGAAGGTCTGAGCATCAATCATGGTTCAAAGCCAGCTCCGGGTAGAAACCAGTAAAACAAAATCCAAAACACTAGAAACGGACCTGTTTCTCAAGTGTCAGCCTTGAGTGGAAAAAGCTAAGCGACTGTGCCTCGGCCCTAAGTTCAAGTCCCAAGACTGACACAAAGAAAGGGGGGGAAATGAACGAATTCTTTGCACGGGGATTTGACCTTCTATTAATTTTCTTCGCCTCACTCCTGGGTGATTGGAAGGCCGGCTGTAACTGAGCAGCTTGCTGAAGGGAAAGATGGCTGATGGGGCCACTGTATCTTGAATGGGGAATTCACACCCTTGAGGGGAGGGGAGGGGCAGACTTTTGGGTTCACCACAGAGGTGATTATTAACAACTGGTATGTGTGGAGGACCCTGGAAGCTACACCCCAAGAGTGGTTCTAAGAGACTCTGGGTTCATGAACTGCATGAACTCCACCCACTTCCTGATGGGTGTTTTGTGCCCTGGTGGGACCCAATGAGATTGGAGATGGCCTTCTGCCTCAGGTCCCCTGGCAGAGACCAGCAGTCAGTGGGCTTTTCTGCCTTGTTCCCTTTTGAGTTAATGGCGCTGTGCCCAGGTGAGTCCTAGGGAAGGGAGGGTAATGGACAGTAGTTTCTGTGTGGTCTATTAGATCCACAGCACTTAATTCCCTGTGAATGAATGTTTGTAAACAATGGACAACGTTTATCCATTTCTTACACACACACACACACACACACACACACACAAACACACCTCGGCAACTGGGGTTTTCAGTATATCTTATTGATTTGCTTTGTTCTTGACATATAAAGGAAATAGAAGCCGGCAGCCACAGGTTTTGGTGTTTCTTATTGATTTTCCTTGCTCTTTACATGTAAAGGAATGGGAATGAGAGCTGGCTACTGGGGTTTTCTGTGTTTCTTGTTGGTTTTTCCTTGTTCTTTACATAAAACGAAAATGGGAGCCCTTTGATGCAGATCACAAAAGTTTTCTCCCAGGTTACCATTGGTTTTGTTTTATATTGCTTTTTCTTTTTACTTTGCTGAACATTTTATGATATCAACTCTGTCTTTTTCATTCACAGTTATGAGTTTTTGAGGGTTGCCTGACTTGACCTTCATACACCCAAGATAATTTGTGTGTGTGTGTGTGTGTGTGTGTGTGTGTGTGTGAATACTGGAGCTTAAAATCAGGGCCTGGGCACTGTCCCTCAGTTTTTTCACTCAAGACTGGTGCTCTACCATTTGAGCCACACAACTCCACTTCTGGATTTTTGCTGGTTAATTGGAGGTAAGAGTCTCATGGACTTTCCTGCCTGGGCTGGCTTTGAACCATGCTCCTCAGATCTCAGCCTCCTGAGTAGCTAGGATTTCAGGTATGAACCACCCATAGCAGTCTCTTATTTTGTGATTTATGATCCGTGTCATTACCTGATTGAACTTCTTACTTTTGTATCTCTTCTTATACCCTCCTCATATACTTTCACACAGCTTTTTTTTTCTATAAAGACTTTAGAATCTGCTTGTCTACTTGCATGCTAAAAATTCCTATTGACATTTTTATTTGGCATGCGTTAAATTTATCTAGTTACTGGGAAAGTGTCGGGTTTACAATATAGAATCTTGCCAGCCAAAAAGAATTTATCTTTCCATCTGTTCAAGCTTGTTTATCTCCATCTATAAAGCCTATTCATAAAAAACTAGATACATATCTTTTTTGTCTATTCTTGTCAGTTTATCTCTTTTTATATTGCTTTGGCAAATGTCATCTTTTTCTTTATTTAAAAGACTTGTTGCATTTGAAGGTACCAAGAAAGCTTTTGGGGTGTGTGTGTGTGTGTGTGTGTGTGTGTGTGTGTGTGTGTGTGTGTGTGTGTGTGTGTGTGTGTGTTAAATTTGAAACCATTGGTCTAATGAATTCTCTTATTTTTTTCCAGCTAGATTTTTAGTTGTTTTCTTGTGAGGTTTTTTTTCTTGGCTTATAATCATACCATCTGCAAAGATGAGAAAGATCTTTGCTTTTTCTTTTCTTGTTTTCTGTTACTCCTTCCTGTTGTCTAATTGAATTGGATAGAACACAAGAATAGTTTTATATAACAGTGGGATATACCCGCCACTAAGAAAATAACATCATTTTGAAAAGTCCATCCTTCTCCTTGTTCAAGATTAAAAAAAATTCAAGCATGGGTGAGACACTGTGCTGAACTAACACCTTACATATCTTTAATGTAAGTGTGTCTCCTTTAGTTGTTGGGTTTTTTGTTTTGTTTTGTTTTTTAGGTCGATGGTGTCAAATTTCAGCCTCCTTTCTCCACGTTGCTTTCTCCACTGAATACATACTGTGGTTTTCTGCCCACCATCATTGGGAGGTTCTTGTGTAGACTCCACTGTTAAGATAGATAGCTTTTGTTCAGGATTGTTTGGGCATTTTCCAGTGCTATAATGACCACCTAGATATATGCCCTTTGCCTACCTCTGCAAGGTTTTTTAAATTTATTATTCTTTTCCGGGGAAGTTTATTTCCCAGATACACAGACGATTCTAGACCCGGATGGAGCCTGGCTTTGCCCATCCTTCCCTTTCTCTCTCATGCTCAGATTCTTTCCACACGCCAGTGACTTTTGACATTTACTGGGCTCTAAAGTGTCACCCTGAGAAACTCCTTCCCTTCAGGGACAGCTCCGCCTGACCTGGGGGGCTCAGGGCTCCCCTCCCTGCTGAACAACCACAGGTCAGCTTTATAGGATTTCTTTGAACACGGGCTTCCCAAGGTACAGGATAAATTAGCCTCTGGGACAAGCAGTCTGCCAACAAAGCCCACACCTCGGCTTTGTGGCAGAGAGACTGATGTTCTCATCTCCTGTCTCCTCTCCCCACCCCATTCTCCCCTTCCCAGGGCTGGTTCTCCATTGACCTGGACAATCAGCCTAGCACATGGTCTCAGTGTGACTTTGCACAATTAGAGTCCTTCCGCCTAAGAGAGGCAAGTCCCGTGTCTCTTCTCTCTTGTGTCTTCCCCTCACCCCTTCCACCACCTTTGAACTCTTTTGTATTGACTTCACACAGCAGCATTCCGCCATCTCCTCCACCTCCTGAGCCTGAACTGGCTATGCTGTTTACATCATTGGCACTTTATGTTGCTCATCCCATTGGCTGGTGTAAGCCCACTGCTCATCCCATTGGCTGGCGTCGGCCCGCTGCTCACCCCATTGGCTGGCGTCAGCCTGCTGCTCGTCCCATTGGCTGGCATGGGCCTGCTGCTCACCCCATTGGCTGGCATCTGCTCACTCCCCTGAGAGGATGCTCCAAGGTCACCACCCACACACAGCTTGCCATGATTCCTGGTCACCCCAGCTCCTCATGGATGGGCATTTGCCAGCACAGGCACAGATGGCCACACCTCCCTTCTCGAGCGCTGCCTCATCCTGGCAGGGCTGGTTCCCAAGACCTCCTCTCCACCACCTTAACTCTTTCCTTTCTCTCTTCTCTAACCTGGACTCCTAAGTCAGCTGCCTGCCAAGCTGTTCTTGGAACACATCCCTGCTCCTGCTGCTAAACCTACCCAGAATCCCCTCTCCCATGTCAACCCTCTCCCCAGGGGCCCATCTGCCCAGATGTGCAACCACTCTTCTGGCCCTCCTTGATTCAGTCCATCTTCTCAGCTTGTTGAGTGAATCCCACTCTGCCCCTTGGTGACAGATTGATGAGATGTCGTCTCTCACTTGTTTGGACCATTGCAGTCGCCTCTCAGCCCTTTTTATTCTTCCTCTTTATTGTTGGTCTTGATGCAGCTAGAATTAGTGTCTAAAGGTGGAGCGGTTGCAGCACTCACCTGGAGCGATGGTCTTGGGTGCGACTCCAAGGTCCTCACATCTGGCCTATGTATAACTTATTCCAACTGTTGGCCCAGGCCTGAGCTCAGCAATCTGACTGTCTTAGAGTTCTTCTTAAAAACAAAACAAAACCAAAAAATAAACTACTCTCCCTGCCATACCCCAGGGCCTTAGCATCTGCTCTGGCTTCACCCCTAGAAAGCTCTCCCTCCTGCTCCATTGCCTCTTTTCTAAATATTCTCTCTTCCTAGCCCTGGCTTGGGGCTCAACCAATGCAGCCGTCTGTAACTACGGGACCGCCTTAAGCCTCACCTTCCAGTGTGTGAGAGCCATGTTTTCTGGACCCAGGTCTTTGTCCTGTGGGCTCAGCTATCCATGAGAGTGCTCCTCTGCCAAAGTCTTGAGTGCTCCATGGTAGTGTTGAGGGCTGGCTGGGCTTCACCTGGTAGCCTAACTCCTCTAAGACCAGGGAGAATGAGGTACAGCCTTGGAGTTAGGGAAGCCTGCCTGAAGCCTGGATGGAGGAGGAGGAGACTCTGCCCCCACCCCCTTCTGTGGTTAGGGTAATCTCCAGAGGGTGCAGGGCCTAATATTTCCCCTCCACACACACTCATACAAGATATGCAGACATGCACCCCCAGACAAGACACCCCCGCCAGGCTTCCTAAGGGGAGCTTTAGACAAAAGCTTTTTCCAACTGGAAACTGGAGGGCCTGTTTTCCTCCAAACTGTGCAGGGATTCCCAGACAGAGACCTCATGTCCAATATATACAAGGAGCTCAAGAAACTAACCAAACCTATTAAACCAGTTGCTAAATGGGCATGGGAGCGAAGGAGAGACTTCTCAGGAAGATGAAGGAAGAATGGCAAAGAAACACACGAGGAAGGGCTCATCCTCCCTGGCCATAAAGGAAATGCAATTCAAAACAACCCTGAGATTCCATCTTACCCCTGGAAGATTGGAGAACATTGTGCATTTAACAACAACAAATGCGGGCGGGGATGTGGAGAAAGAGGAACCCTGCTGCACTGTTGTTAGGAGTGTAAACTAATACAACCACTCTGGACAACAGTCTGGAGGTTCCACTAAACAACTAAACATAGGCCTTCCCTACGACCCAGCCATACCACTCCTGAACATCATGAGCCAGGATAGGATAAAGACATCTGCACACCCATGTTCATTGCTGCACTATTCACACTGGTCAAGATATGGAAGCAGCCCAGATGCCCCACAACAGATGAGTGGATGGATCCAAAGAAAGGTGGTACCTATATACAGTGAAATTTCACATAGTCACTAGAAAGAATAAAATAATATCATTTGCAGGGAAATGGATGGAACTAGAAGAAATCATGTTAAGTGAGGTAAGCTAATCTCGGACAGACAACAGGCACATGTTCTTTCTGATATGTGGAAATTAGATCTAAAATGCGCTGGGATAGGATAAATTATACAGGATTATAGAGACACACACAGTGAGACCAAAAGAGGATACTCTTAGGAGAGAAACACAAAGGCGCAATGCCTAAGCGCCTCTCCATGTTTATATAAAATAATATACACACTGAAATGAACTCTAGAATATGCAAACAAAAGGCTTCTTTTTTTTCTCCCTTTCTTTTGAGTTTTTAAGCTTTGGTCATTCTGTCTTCTTTACCTTATATATGGTGTATTCACGTGTGTATCTTTGGGAGGATGGGAAGAGTGGGCACAAAATTTGAGGGGAAAAGGGTAAAAAGGTGTAGCATGGGAGCTCGCTGAACACTGGTGATAGTGAACTGTACAAGTTGTGAGTGGAGATGGGGGAGGGACTGGGAGAGAACGAGGGAACAGAAGACACTGTCCAAAAGGAAATGTGCTCGTGACCTGAATCATGTAACTATAATCCCTCTGTACATCACCTCTATAATAACAATAAAGTAAGTTAATAAAATAAAAAAGAAGGGCTGGGCGCCGGTGGCTCATGCCTGTCATCCTAGCTACTCAGGAGGCTGAGCTCTAAGGATCTTGATTCAAAGCCAACCCAGGCAGGGAAGTCCATGAGACTCTTATCTCCAATTAACCACTCAGAAAGCCGGAAGTGGCGCTGTGGCTCAAGTGGTAGAGTGCTTGCCTTGAGCTGACGAGCTGAGGGACAGCGCCCAGGCCCAGAGTTCAAGCCCCATGACCGACAAAAAAAAATGAATAAATAAAAAAGAAGGCATGCCAACAAACAAACAAACTTGTGCTGGTATGTGATCCATACATGAATGTCACCAAAAGGAACCATCATAAAGAGACAAACCCTCTCCCCTCATTAAACCTCTCTCTCTTCCCTTGTCCTCCATCTCCCTCTGCTGGTCTGAACTCAGGGTTGGCGCAGGAATTTTACACAGTAAGAAGAATGGCAGGGCTAGCTGCTGGCGTGGGGTGAGAAGGTCCTTGGTTTTGGCTCTGCTGCTCAGAGCTGGAGGGGAGAGTTCTGATGCTTCAAGGTCAGAAGGGGACCAGAGCATCTGCCCAGGCTTCCACAGAGGCCTTCAAGTGACGTCCCCTGACGGCTAGCTAAGCCTTCACCCCGCGTGATGTCCTCGTGGGACCCGTCCCCTGTCATCGGCCCATGAGGACAGGACCCAAGGCCAAGTCCCTCTGAAGGGTACAGACCTGCACCCACTCTGTGAGGGGGCTCCCAGAAATGCCACCTTTTCTTGTATCTGGGTACCAAGGACTCAGTTCTGCCCCCTGGTGTCCAGCTGGTGTATGCACAGCTGCCTATGTGACTCCAGTGCAGGAATGAGCCATTGCCAGACACGAGAAGGCCTATCATCATCACCGTCCGGCTGGGTGGACAGGCTGGACGTCACTACACTCAGAAGCTCAGCCGTTCCTTGGTATCCACAAGAATTGGTCCCAGAAACCCCCCCACACACTTAGAATGGTGTAGTGTTAGAAGCCACGCCCATCTTCCTTAGAAGTCCTCTCTAGTTGGCTTCTAATACCTGGGCACAAAGTAGATGCTGGGTAGATAGTTGTTGATCTGCGTTGGTCAGGGCATGAGGAAAAGGTCTGCACATGCACACTGCAGACACAAGGATCTTAGGTCACATGGAAGGTTGGCTTGGTCTGTCAAGGTGGAACCCAGATTGCAGAAGTGACACCTGAGTATCCACAAGGAAAGGAGCCACAGGGGGAGGTTCTCAAAGCATAGGTCCCCCCGGGCCACCATAGTGTAGAGGCAGCAGGGAGGAGGAGGACCACGTGAGCAGGCTGGGCCTCTGTGTGGGGTAAGGCTGGCAGCAGCCGGCTAGCCAGGTCTTCCAGGCAGGAAAGGAGGAATGAGCCCAGCAGATGTCAATGCGCACGTGAATCACCACTGTGCATTCTGGGAGGTCTCCGGGGAAGGTGCTTTCAAACAAACCATCTAGGTCACCTCTCATGCCTGGATTGTGGTTCGAAGCTAGCTTGGGCAGGAAAGTCTGACACATTTATCTCCAATTAACCATTAAGGCTGGAAGTGGATAGATCTAGTGTAAGCCTGGAATGAAAAAGCGAAGAAACAGAGTAGCTCGGGTACTAAGTTCAAGACCTAGTACTGGTGTGCACATGTGCACATGGGCACACACACACACACACACACACACACACACACCCCTGGGGTCAGGAGGAAGTGGACTTGTCACCTGGGTGCTACCTTCAGTGACCATTACCTGGGATTCTGGAATGTTCTTCCTGATCTAGCAGAATTTTCTGGCTACCTGTCGATCTTGTGCAGGGACTCATGGGTACAGAAGGAAATAGACAGTCTCTCTTCTTCAGAACACTCAGCCCTTCTCCCCTGGCCTGTCTTGGCAGCCATGTTTCCTGAGCCTCATGCTCAGAGCGTTTCCCCTTAGTTCCAGGGCCCTGCGAACCGGAAGACCTCATCGATGGAATCATCTTTGCTGCCAACTACCTGGGGTCCACCCAGCTGCTGTCTGAACGCAACCCATCCAAAAACATCAGGATGATGCAGGCGCAGGAGGCCGTGAGCAGGGTCAAGGTAGGGCGCAGGCAGGGAGGAGGGGCGGGGCCATCAAGAGCAGGGTGGGGCACTGGAGCTCGGCCTGGCCCGGACTCCCAGGCACATGGGCTGGGCTAACCAAGGCATCCCGTTCCCCTGCAGCTCGGCTGGGCACAGGCTCTGCTGGCTACAAAGACCTGCCAGCGCCCTACGAAGGCACAGCCCAATCGGAAACCCAGTCCTTAAAAAGATAATCCTTTTGAAGCCAGGGACCAGTGACTTACACCTGTAGTCCTAGCTACTTAGGAGTCTGCGATGTGAGGATCATGGTTCAAAACCAGCTCGGGCAGTAAGAGGATATAATGCCAGCCTTGGGTTTAAAAAAGCTAAGAGAGTAGCCTATGCCCTGAGTTCAAGTCCCAATACAGACACCAAACTAACCTAAAAACCTGGGGTCAGAAGGAGGTGGGCCCAGCACCCCACATACAGCAAAGGGACCCCCCAATGCTATCCTCAGAGCCAGGGGAGGGCAGAGCACCCCAGGGCCAGTGCTGACATCCCTTACCAAACACCTCTGACATACGACACAGCTGGCTCATTTCCTGGCTGATGGCAGGCCTCTGTACACCGTGGGTCGACCACCCTTCCTGACGTGGGGATGTGGGGGGCGGGGGTGAAGCGGGACTTGCGGGGTTCCTTGATTTCCTGGGTGCTCAACCCCCAGTATTGCAAAAGAACCTGGCCACACGTGCTTCCCTTGGTACCCACCTGCTTCTCTTTTCCTCTTTCATGCTGCTCAGAGGATGCAAAAGGCTGCTAAGATCAAGAAAAAAGCGGTTTGTAGGATGCCTGTGGACAGTGATGTTCGTGTGTGCGCATGCGCCCTTGTGCGTGTATGTGTGCGTGCAGGCACATGCATGTGTGTGTGTTGGTGCAGCAGCAGGAAGGGGCTGGGGGAGGGCTGGATGGGCCCAGTAGAAATCCAATAAGTACTATGAAGCTGGAGGGTTTTTTTTCTTCTTTCTTTGGTAGGTGACCATTAGACTTTTGAATGCAACCACACCCAATATTTTCTGTAACTCCCCACTTAACTGAAGAATTTACTAATAAGCCAGGTGCTGGTGGCTCACACTTGTAATCCTAGCTACTCAGGAGGCTGCGATCTGAGGATCTTGGTTTGAAGCCAGCCAGGTCAGACAACTCCATGAGATTCTTATCTTCAATTAACCATCAAAAAAAAAAAAAAAGATGAATTGGAAGTGTGGCTCAAATTGTGGAGCACTAACCTTGAGCGAAAAAACAAAAACAACAACAACAACACCAAAAGAGAGAGTTCAAGGCCCTGAGTTCAAGCCCAGTGCCCCCCCAAAAATAAAGGAGGACAGGCGATCTCTAGTCCTGAGTTTGGTAACTTAGTCATTTAGTAATTGCTAGAAACTACCTTTCTCTTTATGTAGAAAATGTTTTGTGAGGGTTTTTTTTTTTCTTTTTCTTCTTTGGTTGGTCTTGGGGCTTGAACTCAGGGTGTGGACGCTGTCCATGAACTCTTTTACACTCTACCACATTGAGCCACAGTTCCACTTCCAGTTTTCTGGTGGTAAGAGGTAAGCGTCTCCCAGACTTTCTTGTCCAGGCTGGCTTTGAACCACGATCTTCAGATCTCATCCTCTTGAGTAGCTAGGATGACAGGCATGAGCCACGGGCACCGGCCTGTAGAAAATCTTAACATGCTTGGTTGTCAGAAGGCTCAGGGTAAGCCCGGGGGGACTTGGCACCAACTTGTTTACATACCAAGAGATTTAGTCCCTCCACACCCCAGCTTGATGGCCTCTCCTTGGGTCCTTCTGTCCCCACCCGCAGACTCCCGGCCCTGCAGTACCCCTCCTGCTTGCCCATCCATTTCCCTCTGCCCAGACCTCAGGGCAGAGCAGAACGGGTTCCATTGCAGGCTTGTATGTGGAAGCCTTTGTCCCAGTGAGGGCCCCTTGCCTTCCGCCTCACACACCACCTCTAGGATGTCCAGGCGGTGAGGCTAGCGGGAACTGGGGATATTTTATGGGCCGCAGCCGCCTCCTCGGGTCTACAGATCCAGAAATCCTACAGCATCCTGGAGTGTCTGGAGGGGCCTAGGCCCAGCCTGCTCAGAAAGGCCTCCATGGCCAGCTGACATTTCATGAAGGGTTGTTCTTTCTTTGGGCTCGGGATCGTTCCTTATGAATCCATTTCTGGTCTGCCTGCAAGCAGTGAGCTCCCATTTCCCATATGCCAAAACCCGCAGTATTCTCTGGTGTTCTTCTGTAAAGGCTCTGTGCGTTTTGGTTGGCCACCTCCCGCCCTTCTGTGAACTGGATTTGGCTCCAGGTCTCGCCTGCCTCTGGGGTCTGGGTTCCTTGGAATGCAAAACAGGGTTCGAGTCCTGTCTACCAACTATCACCACACAGACACCCACCCACAACTTTTTGGATTGACTTTTGGCTGTTTGGGCAAGAGGTTCTGAACTCTGATCCCACCGAATAAAGTTAAAAACAAACAAACACCTCATCTGGACACCAGTGGCTCATGCCTAGTTACTCGGGAGGCTGAGATCTGAGGATCGCAGTTCAAAGTCAGCCCGGGTAGGAAAGTCTGTGAGACCCTTATCTCCAGTTAACCATCAGAAAAAAACAGAGCTGTGGCTCAAAGTGGGAGAGTGCTAGTCTGGAGTTCAAGCCCCACCCCACTACCAACCCAAAACAAAAATCAAAATCCCTCACACATGTCAAATAGAAAATAGAAGAAGAAGAAGAAAATTAGAACTCAGAGAAGGCTTCTACAGCACTCCCAGAGACTAATTGTCAGCTGCTTCGCTTCCAAGTCGATTTTCTTTCTAATTAGTTAAAATCATTTATCTTCCCCTGGTAGATTGGAAGCCCCCAAAGATCTTTTCCTTTGAAAACCGAGCTCAAATACAAATTCATCATTCTAAAACAGAGTCCCTCCGTGGCTCAATCTTCTTGAGGAGTTGTCAGTGAAGAGAGATTTTTTTTTCTTCTTCTACTGTGAGATTGTTTTTTTTTTTTCTAGTGAGTAATTAAATCACAGTTTCTGTTGTTTTGAAGGTGAAGATTACATCCATAGGTTCCCATGTGACCACGCAGAATTATTCACCCCCTGGTGGGCAAACCAAAGGATTCTCTTTTCCATGGCTTTTGTGCAGTAGTAATTAGGATCCTCACAGGTGTAAAAAAAATAAATTAAATTAAAGCTTGCTCTGCTTTGGGGCCAGATCTTGAGTAGCTTACTCAGCTTCTGCCATAGCCCAGGGAAATACAATGTAAGGAAACGGACTGGCACCAGCTGCTTTCCGAGTCTCTGTTGGGGTAGCTTTGGGCTGGGACCCATTCTGCCTCTGTTCTCCTTAACGGCTTTTGGAAGGTCTTAAACAAAGAGTCCATGTGACTGTTTAACTCAGGGGCTACTTTTATCAGCTTTCTAGGGAAATAACCTTCCCAGTTGCCTAATGGACAACCTCAGAATCTCCCAGTTCCAAGAACTATAGCTCACATCTAAATGACTCGTGACGCTGGGTAGAATCCCACAAGGTCTAAACCAGCAGCTGCTGCCGGCTGCTGAGAAAGGGGGCTGTGAAGACCCTCCCCCCCTCCTCCAACCCCTTCACCCCAATTCCGGATTCCCGAATTTCACTCTCTTTTTCCCCAAAGACACTTCTTCCAGCAGCGTGCTTTCCACGCTGCCTTGGAGCCGTGGAGGTCGGTAGCGAAGGCAGTTAGCTTTCCAATGACTGCTCCATTCTGGAGTTCCATTTCCTTCCACACAGGCTCTGAGTAATTAAGTCATTAAGTGCAAGGCTTTGTTGGAAGCAACGAGTTTCCCAACAGCAGCATCCGTTTCTTCTTCATTCTTAGAATTCCGAGGGGGGCACCCAGACACTGACAGAAGTGGACCTCTTCATCTCCACCCAGAGGATCAAAGTCTTAAATGCCGACACACAGGTAAGTGCTCAAAAGAAGTCACCTAGGTCGGGCTCTAATGCCCTGTGGCAGGGCAGGGGAGGAAGGGAGTCCAGGGTGGGGGCGGGGAGGGACAGCGGCTCAGCGGCTCAGCTCTGTGGCTGTGGAAACTAGTACGAGCTGTGTGGAGCCGAAGAGCATGGGGTAGAAGCACAAAAGCCATCAGGAGTGATGAGGCTGCCATCAGAATTACACAAAGGAAAAAAAAATGCAGGGGAAAGAAGAGGAGAGGGCTAGAAGGTGTGTGCTATTGTCTGTCGGGGTTCTAGAAGGCTCTTCTGAAACCCCTGTGTACCCAGCCTGGCAAATACAGCTGGAAGGGTGGAAATCTCAGGGGTGGCTTATTGTCTCTGAGTGGGTGACATTACAGTGTTTTAGTGTGTGTATGTGTGTGTGTGTGTGTGTGTGTGTGTGTGTGTGTGTGTGTGTGTTGGTCGGTCAGTCGGTTGTGGGGCTTGAACTCTTGGCCTGAGCACTGTCTCTGAGCTCTTCAGCTCAAGGCGAGCGCTCTACCATTGAGCCACAGCGCCACTTCCGGTTTTCTGGTGGTTCATTGGAGATAAGAGTCTCATAGACTTTCCTGCCGGGGCTGGCTTTCAAATATGATCTTCAGATCTCCGCCTCCTGTGTAGCTAGGATGACAGGCGTGAGCCACGGATGCCCAGCTTCAGTGGGGATTTTCCTATCCACGACCCATTAGTTTCTGCCATGGTCTGCTGGCAGTGGCCATGGTTCTGCTTTAAATCACTATCTTATCTTTGGTAGGGAAGATGCTCAAACAGATAATGGGGGGGGACCTGAGCAGGTGTGAAATACCAAGAATTGGGGAGGGGCTAAAATGGAGCACGAGAGGGCGGGCAGCTGGGGGCACGGGTGACATACAGGGTCTGGAAGTTCTAAGGTGCACCTGACTCAGGAAGAAATGGAAGGGCCTCTTCTCTCTCTGGTCCAGGTAACCTGGACATTGGGTTGGCAAAGGCATCCTGGAAATAAGGGAAAGATCGTGATACTCCAGACCCTGAGCATGCCCAGATCCCAGACGGGCCTGATGGTTGTTTACCATATAGAAAATGCAAGGTGGTAATTGTGTGTGTGTGTGTGTGTGTGTGTGAGTGTGTGCACGTACCCCCCCACATGCGTGCACGCATGTGCAAATCCGTGAACACACCAGTACTGGGACTTGGCGCTGGGACTCAGGATCTGGGTGCTGTCCCTAAGCCTTTTCATTCAAGATTGGTGCTCTACCACTTGAGCCACAGCTCCATTTCTGGCTTTTTGGTGGTTAACCGGACATAAGAGTCTCATGGTCTTGGATCCTGTTGTTTGCATAGACTGTTCGTACTTACCAGTAAATGTGGTGGCAACCGTCGCCAAGTCCAGGTTCCCAGGTGCCAGGCGAGGGCTGGGCCTTGCAGACAGGCCTTTCCCAGCTGTTCACTGTCCACTGCACCCCACCCTCAGGCCTAGACTCATGCTGGGGCTCCACCCAGCAGGAGGTGGGCCATCCATAGCTCGGGTCAAGGAGAGGGTTGCAGTGAGTGGAAAATGAAAACGTTGGCTGAGGGGCTGGAGAGCAGGAAGAGAAGAAGAGGCTGGGGCAGGGGAAGGGATGGCCACCATGTTGGAAGCAGCTTCTGTGAGGAGAATGGATCTGATATTGACACTGATTGGGAGTAGGGAGGTTGGCTCAGGGATTTTTCCCCCAGGAATCAGAAGGTGCTGAAGCCTTACCCCTCCGTGCCTTTCAATTTTCCAGTGTCCCTCCTTTGTGCCCAGTGATTTTGACCCCGGCCCCACAGCCTTGGCCAGAAAACATGTCATTCCCTACTGACTGGAACATAGGCAATCTCTGCTGTAAATGGTGGATTCTGCTGAGAGGAGAAAGGCACTAGAGGTGGCAGATTCCCCCCCCCCTACCCCTTCATATACACCATATCCCTTTGTAAGAGGAGAACAAAGAGACCTAGGACACTATTTGCTTTCTCCTTTGAATCTACAGTATTTCAGTTAATACATTTGTATACACTTGCATACCAGTCAACATATTCACTTGTGAGTTTGTAATCCAAACCTGGCTTCCACAAACAAGGAGAAACATGCATCCTTTGTCTCTCTAGACCTGACTTACTTCATTTCACATCATGTTTTCCAGGTCTTTCCATTTCTTTATAAATAGTACCATATCATTCTTTCTAATGATTGAGTAAAATTCCATTATGTATATACGCCACATTTTCTTGATCCATTTGTCCATCGAGGGGCATCTGGGCTGACTCCATTCCTTGCCTGTGGTAACTAGTGCTACAATGAACATGGTTGTACTGGTGGCTTTATTATATCCAGGTTGGTATTGTTTTTGGGTAAATGCCCAGGAACTGAATTGCTGGATCATAGGGATCTCTGCTTTGAGACGGAGAAGTGGTACTAGGAACAAGTGGACAGCAGCTACAAATGTTGCTAACATCCTCAGGACGTAACAGATGACCGCAACCTAAATGTCAGAGCCTCAAGGTTGAGAGCCTCAAAAGCTAGAGTGATTATCAATGGTGTGTCCCCATGCTGTTCCCTGACATGGGCCTTCCTCTCCATCCCCATCAGGAAACCATGATGGACCACGCCTTGCGTACCATCTCCTACATCGCCGACATTGGGAACATCGTGGTTCTGATGGCCAGACGCCGCATGCCCCGCTCAGCCTCCCAAGACTGCATTGAGACCACGCCTGGGGCGCAGGAGGGGAAGAAGCAGTATAAGATGATCTGCCATGTGTTCGAGTCAGAGGACGTGAGTAAACCCACAAACCCACAGGCAGCGGGTGGCCGTACCGCCCCCCCCAACAGCTGCAGAATGTCAGGTCACTTGAAAGCCACCATGGGGGGGGGGGAGGGAGGGCAGGAAGAAATCACTTGATTGGTATGTGTGTGTGTGTGTGTGTGTCCTGAGGCTGTATAAGGAGCAAATAAACCCACTCCCCAAGGGTAGATGCCCAGCTGGTATGGTGATCAGGACAGGAAGAGCCTTGAGGTCACCTGGCCTCTGTGGCTGTGGACAGAGGGGTAGAGCCAGGGGCTGACAGCTGACAGGGAACCATGGTGGGATGCCCCCAAATGGTGCTTGAAGGAAGGAGGAAAGGTCTTGGCCCAGGAGGAGCATGGAGGCTCCCCAGACAGCTGCCCAGAGAGGAGGGGTGGAGGCGGCGTTGTCTGGATGAGCTGCTCTGGGTGAAAGGGCTCTTCCAGGTGGTTCTGACACAACAGCTTCCTCTTCCCCCATCTTCTCAAAGACTCATAGCCTACCTGTCGGAGGCTGCCTTTGAGAGCCGGGCACCTCGGGGCCTTGGCACCTGCTGTCTTCTGGGGTTGAGGCAGAGCCCGGAGAGACTCTCATGTGCAGCCAAGCACTGCACAGACAGGAGGGAAACCAAGACTTAGGGCAAAGCAGGGAAGGTGGGAGGCAGGGGGGAGACAGCTGGTCAGACCCCAAGGGGCTCTTCGATTGTGTCTGGAGACAACACAGATTTTTCCAGGAGTTTCCACAAGGGACCCTGCAGCCCAAGGACGATGTGGAGTCTCAGGGCAGCAGGCAGCTTTAAGTCTCATGGTGAAGGAATCGGATGCTAGCACCAGCCAGGGCCGTTCATGGGCCCTCAACCCTCTTCTTGCCCTCCTTTGAGCAGAAGCCCGCCCCTCTCCCCCTTTCCTTCCCTGCCCAGCTCCCCCACTCTGCCCTGGCTCCTGCAGTCCTGTGGCGCCATCTGGTGGTGGGTCTGTCCGCCTGCCCTCAAAACTGTGCCTAACTTGTGCCTATTTGAGGAAAGTCCTTGCATGCTCTAACCCAGCATGCTTTTCCAGATGCATATTCGTTCGTAGAACTCAAGTCCTGCATCGTGCAGAGAAAGGAATTTAAACCAGATCTCTGTTTTACCTGTTTCCAGATCCTCTTGAGCCCCACTTTGCTGAGGGTGCCTATGCAGAGACACCCCCCTTCCCATCTCCAGATGGCAGGCCAGGAGCATGGGGCAGTCGTGAGGCCAATTCTTGGGGCTGGAAGGGGAACTACCGAGTCCTGGGATGTCCCTCAAGGGCCTGCTACTACTCCCCCAGGCTGTATAAGCTGCCTACCTGCTGGTGCTTGGTGCTGGTGCTGGTCCAGAACCTTAGAGGATTAGCTCTCGCTTCCCATCAGCCCTCGTTTGCCTGCAGGCAAGGTGTAAGCAGGGCCCTGCTGGGATGTTTCGAAGCCCAGGCCTCTGCGGTGTGGGAGGCAGGCTATTCTACAGAAGAGATTCCATGGAAGTAGCAAGAAGTAGGGTCTGCGCTTGTGTCCTCCATCTCCCACCTCTCCTGGGGCACAGCCTGGTACACCCCTTCCTCCGAAAGCAATCAGCCCTCACGCGGGACCAGCCCTGTCGGCCTTGAGTTCTATAGCTCATGGGAAATAGAATATGGAAGAGTCAAGTATCCCTGTCTCCTTCTTTGGAAAGCATGCCTGAAACAGGTCCAAATAGAACACGGTGAAGTACCAACAAAAGCACGCACACACACACACACACACACACACACACACACACACACACACACACAAGTTATATATGTTTTTATATATTTAAAATATATTAATATATAATTAATATGTATTGGTTATCCAATACATATGATATATAAATGTAATACTGTTACATAATTACATATAATCATATAACTACATATAACATATATTAATATGTCATATTAATACATCATATATGGCATATAGAATCATATAGACATCTATGTATGCATATACATTCATAATAATCTGTCATATGTGAATTTACCTCATTTCCCCCACCTTGGTGCAGGAATGTTGGGGTCATACAGCAGCTTAATGGGTCAAGACCCAGTCCTGATGATACCACACAGCAGCCATGTCAATCCTCCCACCTCAGTAGCCCAAGATGTCAGCAGAAGGCAGCAGTCCCCAGCCAGGGCTCCTGAGCTCCTCTCTTGCTTGTTTAGACCCCAAGCAAGGCTGTCCCCTTGGGGGCTCACGGGGCGCAGAAGTAGGGGGGGTCTCGTGGAGCCTGGGTGCCCATACCTACGGCCAGCGGGCCTTCCTGACTGCCCACAGGCTCAGCTCATCGCCCAGTCCATCGGACAGGCCTTCAGCGTGGCCTACCAGGAGTTCCTGCGGGCCAACGGCATCAACCCCGAGGACCTGAGCCAGAAGGAGTACAGTGACATCATCAACACGCAGGAGATGTACAATGATGACCTCATCCACTTCTCCAACTCCGAGAACTGCAAGGAGGTAAGACCCCCCCCTTCCCCAACCCCCCGGCCCAGAGCGCCAGGCTCCTGCAGAGCTGCCAGGAGAAGCCGAGTGTCATCTCAACATCCCCGGCCGGGATGAGCAGTGGCTGACAACCAAACCTCACATGCTCCAGACTCAGGGGCCTCCCGCATGTGCGTGTTCAGAGCTGAGCACTTGGGTGTGAAATGAGATGCTCCTCACAAAGAAGCTGATTACAACCAGTCTTAATGACCTTGAAAACGAGCCTTTTAACGCAGCCATTAGCAACAATTGGCGATCCGCACCGGCAGATATTTCTGCAGAGCATTTGGGATCTCTCTCTCTCTCTCTCTCTTTTTAATTTTAAAAATGATCATTAAGGAGTTGTGCCATAGGGTTTCAATTCAATATGTCCGCTGATGAGTAGGCTGCATCTTGATCCGTGTCACACCTTCCACCCTTCTTCCCCATCCCTCCCAACCTCACCCCTCCCCTCAAGCTACCTGGCCCCATATTCATGTGTACATTGGATGTTATGATTGTTGGCACCCACCCTTCCTCTGTCCAGTTATCTGTCAGGAGGCATCATTTAAAATAGGGATCTGAGGCCTCTTTAAAGTAGGCTGGGCTTATTTGAAGGGACTTTCCACTTGTAGGACAGAGGAGCCAGGACTGTGAAGATGGCCTATAGTTCTATTGCTAGTTGGGTGAATAGATCTTTCCTCCTGTGAATTAGTGAATGAGTGAGTGTATGAATGATTCTGGATTCTACTTGATTTTTTTTTATTCTACTTGATTAATACTGAGCACTTCTTAAATGAATGACCCAGACTGCTGGTTGAATAAAGATTTTTGTTGTTGTTATTCTGTGTGTGTGTGTGTGTGTGTGTGCATACCAGGGCTTGAATTCAGGGCCTGGACATTGCCTCTTAGCTTTCAAACTCAGGGTTGGCACTCTTCCACTTGAGCCATACCTCCACTTGTAGTATTTTGCAGGTTCAGTGGAGATAAGAGTCTTACAGACTTTCCTACCTGCGCTGGCTTTGAATCTTGATCCTCAGATCTCAGCCTCTTGAGTAGCTAGGATGACAGAAGTGAGCCACTGGCACGTGGCTTGAATAAAGCTTTTGGATAAACTCATGCCAGGCAGTTTTCTGGGAGAGCTCTGAAGCTTTCTAGGCAGAGCAAAGGCTGGGACAAGGGTGGGGGGATGCCAAGGACCATCCCCCCTGCCTTCCTAGGGTTTGGGCAGGTAGACAGCAGGAGTCAGGCCCTTGTAGCATGAAAGAGGAGGAGAGAGATTTTGGGTTTCCTGGTTCCCAGGTTTGCTGGGTCTTGGGGACGGGGGAAGAGGAGGCTCAGGAACCAGATCAGGTTCTCAGGTGCCCCCATGGCGGTCCCCTGTCGATTCCTTTGCAGCTGCAGCTGGAGAAGCACAAGGGTGAGATTCTGGGCGTGGTGGTGGTGGAGTCGGGCTGGGGCTCCATCCTGCCCACCGTGATTCTGGCGAACATGATGAACGGCGGCCCGGCAGCCCGCTCGGGGAAGCTGAGCATCGGAGACCAGATCATGTCCATCAACGGCACCAGCCTGGTGGGGCTGCCCCTCGCCACCTGCCAGGGTATCATCAAGGTGAGCGCCCAGGGGACTCTCCGTCTAGTGCTCTCCCGGCCCTGCTCCATTTGATCCATAAGGACACCGAGGCCCAAAAGAAACCCCCCTGGGAACTAAATGGTGGACAGTCAATTGATCCCCCCCCGCCCCGTCTATTAGGAATAAAATCAGAAGGGGACCCCAGCTGCCTAGTGGGAGCAGGGAGTACACGGTTTCCTTTCACTCAGCTCAGGGCTGAGCCATGCTGTGAGAACCTGAACGTGCAAGTGTCCATCCCATTCGGATTATCTGGGGTGTTCCTACGACGCTTAGCTTCTGCATTGCCTCTGGGCCCTGGCAGGTGGGGCGAGGGGAGGAGGAGGAGGTTGCCTGTTGGGGAGGGGCGCTGAGAGGCCAGTTTCCTTTCTGGTCATCGGACCCATGGGCTTGGGTCTGAGCCCCCTGCAGAGGGGTGCTTCAGGCAGCAGGGACCCCGACGGGCAGGGTGAGGGTCTCAGGAGGAATGAACTCAAGGTAGAGAATTTGTCACCCATGCTATGTCTCACACCAGCTTTCCATGGCTGTTTACCTCCCTGGCCCACTGGTCCTGGTGCTGGAAACAGCCCTTACTTCTTCTTTCAGCCTGAGAGGTGAAGAGGTATTCCCAAGACCAGAACATTCCATGCATGGGGGAGAGGGGATTTGGGGAGCTAGCCCCAGTGCAGTCTGCCATACGGGAGACAGGTAGAGAGGGCATTGCTAAACCTTAGCTGGGGACGGAGGCTCCCTTGAGTTGGGGGGCAGGACTCTGTGCAGGCAGAGTTGCCCCCAACTCCAGGCCGGCCGGAATTGTAGCCATGTGGGGATCAGACTCCTCCTCCTTCCTTTGCCCCCCACTCCCCACCCCATACCTAACCCAGACTTGCAGCCTGGGGTACCCACTCTGGGGCAGGCTAGTCCTGTCTGAGGCCTAAGGCCTCCCTCAACTCCAGGCTGGCCCACCCCATGCTACCCCCCAGAGCCTCTAATACTTGGGGCTATCCCTGAGCCGGGAGCTCTGCCCTGGGGAATCTATGGGTGGAGGGTGTTAGATTCTTCCAAGAGGAAGTTCTTCAGAATTCAATATGGTGAGAACCCCTTTTGTGACCCCTGTGGGTGACTCTGGAACCTCCCCCCCATACTCTCCTCCCCCTCCCCCCTGCATTGGATCCATTCAGCAACCCTGGAGCCTGGCTGCTAAGTTCCTACAGTGATCCCATCTACTCTCCTGATTGTCAGGGTGATGTCCCCCACCCAGAGGGGTCCCTGCCTCACCCAGGGGACAGTCCCTTGTGTTGACCAGCTTCTATGACTGCCTTGGCCCAGGCCTATGAGACTTTCCCAGCATTGAGGCCTGAGGTCCAGCCCACATGTGACCTTTGGCCCCTGTGTTCCTCAGGGCCTGAAGAACCAGACGCAGGTGAGACTCAACATTGTCAGCTGTCCCCCAGTCACCACGGTCCTCATCAAACGGCCGGATCTCAAGTACCAGCTGGGCTTCAGTGTGCAGAACGGCATCGTGAGTACCCCACCCCACCCCAGGCCGACCCCAGGGCACTGCACGTGGGCACTGGGCCGTGGAGCTGGGGTAGCTGCTCCTCTAGAGAGGGCAGGTGGCAGGCCGGTCCCTGCAGTACCTGCCCAGTATCCACAGCTGCCCAGAGCCAGGCCACACAGGCAAAAGCTTTCCACAGCTGCCAGGGTGAGTCCAGATGGAAGGGGAGAGGCTGGGAGGGGGAGGGGGAGAAAGACCTCCAGGCTTCATGACCACAGCAAGTAACCTGCTAACAGAGGGGCGGGCAGCAGGTGCTCGGCCACAGTAGCTTGGACCCTAACTGGTGACATCAAGGTCACCATGTACAACAAGCACCTGTTCATTCATTCGTTCGTTCATTCATTCATTCGTTCATTCGGCTATTCAACAGGCATGTATGAAATGCCTGTCCCATGTTAGACTCAGTGTCAGGCACTCAGGGGCCTGGAAGGCTGTATGGAGGAGGGAATGAGAGGCTTGAATGAATATTGCCCCTGCCTTCTCCACACTGAACTTCTCCTGTTCAGAGTTCCTACCGTGTCTGACCTGTGTTTACTTGGCATGAGTTTCTTTTCCTTAGCTTTTGTCTTTTTAAAATATATTTATGTTATTGATTGATTGGATTGGATTTTGGGGGCCAGTTCTGGGACTTGAACTCAAGACTTGTTTGGGCACTGTCCCTGAGCTTTTTTTTTCTTGCTCAAGATTAGCATTCTGCCACTTGGAGCCACAACTCCACTTCTGGCTTTTTGGTGATGCACTGGAGATAAGCATCTCATGGACTTTCCTCAGATCTCAGCCTCCCGAGTAGCTAGGATTACAGGTGTGAGCCACCGGCACCTGGTGCACATTCCCCCCCCCCCTCCCCGGCCCCTCTCTCTTTTTCCCCCAGGATATTTTCTCCTAGGATCTCTGTCTCTCCTCCTTCCTCCTTCTCTTTGCTTTTCTTCCTTCCTTTTTTAAAAATCATTGTGGCAAATGCAACATGGAAATCGACCCCCGGGTTAAGCTGCTGCTGTGCCTGGCATGGGCATGTCAGCAGAGGGCACAGGCCCGGCTTGGGGATGCTCAGTAGCAGTACAGGAACTGATGGGCTTGTATCTGGGACCCGGGACTTCATAATCAAGCGTCAGCAGTACCCCTGAGGCCCTGATGATGGCTTTGGTTGCAGCCAGCCAGCCACTCCTGCTGAGCCTGGAGAGCCCAACACCCACACACTGCGGTACCCCATGGAGCTGGGGTCCCCTGGGTCTCCCGCAAAAGTTTGCCCATCTCAAAAGCTGAGCATTTTGCACAAATCCCTCCCCCTCCCTCCCCATTTTCAGCCTCATTACACCTAAGTGCCATGCGTTCATTTGCAGACAGGCTCCAGATGACCCAGTTAAAGAGTTATTTTCCAAATGGATCCCACATTTCTTCTCCAGGAATCCAGAAAGCTCCAACTCGGAGACAGTCATCTTCCTGCACAAAAGTATAAACCAGCAATGTGCAAGTGCCAAGGTCTCCGTTCCCGGCTGGCGCTTGTGTGGGTGTACGGCCCACAGCGCCTCCTTCCCCCCTTCCCTGCGCCCAGATTCCTGTCAGTGCAGGCATCAGGACCCAAGTCCCTTCTCCCAGCAGCCTCCCTCCCCTGCTTTCCCTGCCTTCATTCTCTTCGATGGACTCTCTGGAAGTCTCACCAGCAGGGATTTTTTTCTGAACCCTATTTTCTGAAGGCTGGGTCACCTGGCTTCTCTCTCCGTGAGCTCATTGGCTTCTTTCTGGCTACTCTTTGTCTCCCTTGAAAGGGGAGGGACTCAAATGTGGCTGACCGAATCATCCAGAATATGCATGTACCTTTGGCCTCCACCCTCGGCTGGTACCAGAAGCAATACCTCCCAGGCTCTCTACCTTCAAAGGCTTGGGGGCCTGGCTAATTCCCTATACAAACCACAGTGTCCACCATTTTTCTTTTATTTACAATGGTCTTGAGTTGGCGCTGGTAGCTCACCCTTGTATCCTAGCTACTCAGGAGGCTGAGATCTGAGGATCATGGTTCAAAGCCAGCCCAAGCAGGAAAGTCTGTGAACCTCTTCTTTCTGACGAATCTCCAGAAAACCAGAAGCAGCACTGTGGCTCAAAGTGGTAGAGCACTAGCCTTGAGCAAAAGAATCCCAGGGACAGCGCCCAAGCTTTGGGACCAGCAAAAAAGTAAAACAGTTGCAATCAGACATGTTCCTGTTCGTGCATTAAGGAGCTGACCAGCAAGGTGTTTGATCTGTTAGGATCATCTCTCTGCGTGAAAAATCTCTCTGCCCCCATCTTTGGGAACAGGATGGAGAAGAGAACTGTGGTAGGGGTGCTGGGAACGCACTTGCTGACCTGCCTGTGTCTGCTCAGATCTGCAGTCTCATGAGAGGGGGCATCGCCGAGCGAGGGGGTGTCCGCGTCGGCCACCGGATCATCGAGATCAACGGGCAGAGCGTGGTGGCCACAGCCCACGAGAAGATAGTCCAGGCTCTCTCTAACTCTGTGGGGGAGGTAAGGCTGGGACAATCCTCCCCCACCCCCTTGGTCCCTGGTGCTGTTTGGACAGAATCTAACGCTAGGTGTAGCCCAGCCCAGGCTTTTTCCATAGCCAGCATCAATGCTTGCATGATACACCTGCAAAAATGATTGGTCCCTGCATAGGAAGCCCGCCCTCCGTAAGCACACTGTGAGCCTTTCATAGTCCTTTCTGAAAAGCCCCTATTTGCTAGCTCCCACACGCTCCTTCACTGAGCTCTGCAAAGCCGGCCCCTCCCCACGGGCCACTGGGCGGCAGCAGAGCTGGCCGGGCTGTGTCCATCACTAGCTCCTAACCTGACGCCTCAGCCAGCTCTCGCTGCTGTCACTTTCATAGCAGCGAGATGAGTTGATTGTACAAGGGGCTCCCAGGTGAGTAGCACAGCCCTGGGCAAAGGGTAGGCGGCTAGTGTGGCAGAATTGTTTTTTTGTTTTTGTTTCTTGGCAGAATTTAGGTTGGGTTCTGTGTGACAACCTTCCCCCCCCCTGCCCCCCAAATTCCCTGATGCAAGCTAAGGTGGTGTGCAGCGCCCCCTGGTGGCTGGGTTTGGGAGAGCAGCCCTGGATTCCATCAGTTGTGTGTAGTACTCCTGCTCTTTCTCTTTCTTTTTTCTTTTTTTTTGGGGGGGGGTCCGGTCGTGGGGCCTGAACTCTGGGCCTGGGCTCTGTCCCTCAGCTCTTCAGCTCAAGGCTAGTACTCTACCACCTGAGCCACAGCGCCACTTCCGGCTTTTTTTTTTCTTTTTGCTTATGTGGTGCTGAGGAATTAAACCCAGGGCCTCATGCATGCAAGGCAAGTGCTCTACCACTGAGCCACCTTCCCAGCCCCTCTCTTTCTCTTTCTTTTCCTACCTTCCTTCCCCCTTCCCTTCTCTCTCTCTTCCCTTCTTTTCCCTCTTCCCTTCTCTTCTCTTTCTCTCCTTCTTCTTTCTCTCATTTTTCCTTTCTTTTTCCTTTCCTTTATTTCTTTTTCTTTCTTGCCCCTTCCCTCTTCTCTTCCTCTCTCCTTTTTTTTTTTTTTTTGGATCCAGTCGTGGGCCTGAACTCTGGGCCTGGGCGCTGTCCCTCAGCTCTTCAGCTCAAGGCTAGTGCTCTGCCACTTGAGCCATAGCACCACTTCCGGCTTTTTTTCTCTGCTTATGTGGTGCTGAGGAATCGAACCCAGGGCCTCATGCATGCAAGGCAAGCGCTCTACCACTGAGCCACCTTCCCAGCCCCTTCCTCTCTCCTCTTATCTTTCCTTTCTTTCCCTCCTTTCCTCCCTCCCTCCCTCCCTCCCTCCCTTCTTTCCTTCCTTCCTTCCTTCCTTCCTTCCTTCCTTCCTTCCTTCCTTCCTTCCTTCCCTCCCACTCCTCCTCTCCCCTCTCTTCCTCTCTTTCCTTCCTAACTTCTTTGTGCCAGTCCTGGGGTTTGAAATCAGGGCCTAGGAACTTTCCTTGAGCTTTTTATTTGCACTGTTACCATTTAGCCACAGTTCTCTGTGTGTGTGGAGGCGGGGCGGGGCGTGTTGATCAGAGATAAAAGTCTCACAGACTTTCCTGCTCAGGTTGGCTTTTAACTGTGATCCTCGGATCTCAGCCTCCTGAGTAGCTAGGATTACAAGCATGAGCCCCCAGCGCCCAGCTGGGTGCTATTTCTTGAGGAAGCTCCAGACCACATCTCTCAGATGGATCGGAACACTCCAGATTCTGTGAAACTGGACCAGCCTGGGGGAAGAGCTGTTTTCCCCAGGTTTGGTAGTAGCCATCGCTGCTGGCTGGCTGGCTCTCTGAAGAAAAGAGAGAGGCCCAGCGAAGTACCATTAGCATCTTTGTGCAAATAGCTTCCAAGAAGGGGAAATTCAATTTTCCTAAGTAGATGCTGGGAAACGGCTGTCCCAGGGGAACGATCATGCTCTCACCTAAATCAATCCAGCGAGCCGGCCTGGGAGCTGTGAGCAGAGAGCCCCACGAATAGAGATTCAGAGAGGCTGGAAGGCGGGCCGGGCCTCCTGGCTGGGTTTTTGTTTTGTTTTTAATCCCTTCATCTCCTGCCTGGGCCTCCGTCCTGCAGGCAAGACTGGCAGCTTAAACTCTCTTTAAACTGGCCTGTTTTCTGGACACCCCCTCCCCCCGACATTTGCCTTCGCCTGTGCTGATCTTGAGGGAAGAGCACACATGGCCCCTCTTGATCCCCTCCCTCCTAGAAGCAAAGCCTACACTTTGCAGTTTCTGGGGATGCTCTGAGCTGCCCCCCCCACACACACACACTCCCAGCCTTGTGGGCACATTGTAGTCCAGTTTTTTCTTCTCTCCCTGTGGTATTGCTACTTTGAACTGAAAGCAAAGCTAGCACTGCACGGTGTGGAGCGGAGAACCCAGCCCCTTCCTCCATCACTGGGATGTTGGACTGTGAGCAGGATTGGGGGGTGGGTAGGACAGGTGTCGTCATCTGCTCGCATTGGATGGCCTGGAGGGGGGTGGGTGGAGCAGGCGAGAGGCTCAGCGTCCTGTCTCTGTTGACAGATTCACATGAAGACCATGCCTGCCGCCATGTTCAGGCTCCTCACGGGCCAGGAGACCCCGCTGTACATCTAGGCCCATCCCAGCCTCTGCCACAGAGCCCAGGGACACCCGGCCAGGCCAAGCTGGGCGCAGAGGAGCCGGAAGCCAAGGACACAGCCCTGAACCCTGACCCCATAGCCTGCCCAAGGACACTGGCTCCCCCGAAGGACGTGAACCTTAACTATCCAGTTCTTTTATTTTGTCGTTTGTTTTGATTTTTCCTTTTCCTTTTTCCTCTCCCTCCCCCAGTGGCCCCCCCCCACACTCAAAGGAATATGACTTTATCAAAGGACAAGTCGCAGGAACAAACCTTTGTCCATCGTTCAAGTATTTAGCCACGTCCGGAGCTGTTTTCTCCTGGTGGCTGCTGAAAGGTGCTCATGGATCTTCCGTATGGTGTGGTGTGCAGCATGTGTGTTTTTCTCCCTGGAGCTGTAGCGTTTGAATGTGGTGCCTACCCACCCTCTGTGGGTTTGTGGGTGCAATTCCTGGGGCAGGGGGCAATGGGCAGCCCCATCTTCTGCCCCTCTGGGTAGGACACGTAGGATCCTGTTGGGCCCTCGAAATTACCATGAGAATGTGCATCTCGGGACTCCAGTTGTCACTTGTGCCGAAGCTGTGGGAAAACAAATTGTGATTGTAAGTATTCACCCAGAAAAAAAAAAGGAAATCTTCCTAAGTTAAATAATAAAAGAAAAGATTATGATCATACCAACATCCCAACTCCCTATTTCTTGAGAAACTCTTAACCATGCGGACTTGCACCTCGGCCAGCGAATCTCCAGATACGTAGGGGTTTTCCCTGATCCATGCTTCCGGCTGTTTTTCCTGTCCTCAGTTGAGGTCACCAGACTCCTCATCAGGAGGGGACAAACATGTCCCCAGAGGGCTGCAGATAGCATGGGTGTCTGCCCCTATTTAAAAATCTGTGTACACACACATATATACACACATCCATCTCTACACCCGCCCAGTGCCCCCTCAGCAACTGCTCACACCAGGAAACTTGACCTCTGACCCTCCCCCTCCCCCAGGGCGGTTTTCTCCTTCCTCGCAGACTCAAATAAATATGGTCAGCAAGGTGCCCAGGCCACAAACAGTATTGGAGTGCTTAGATGGAGGCGCATTAGAGAGCCATGTGAACTGACATTTTGTCTGGAAGTCTCTCTTTCTTTCTCTCTCTCTCTCTCTTTTTTTTTTTGGCCCAGGCCTTGAAGAATACACTGTGACTTAAGAAGCCTTACCACACAGTAACTAAAGCTTTAGGATTACTGTATTTGAGAGTAACGCGTGTTGCATGCAGCCGAACCGTAGGAAGACTTTGCCCATAGCACTAATAAACCCGAAGTCATGATGTACAAGTTGTGGGTTGTGGCTTCATTTGTCCCCCGAGCCTTCTCTACCCAGCGGGCTCCCACTGTCCCCGCTGTGCTCCTCCACCCAGTCTAGAGCCCAAGGCACTCTTTGCCGGGAGGTTGGAGGATGGAGGCTAAGGTCACCAGGTGCCAGGCTGGACGGAGCCCTGTGCCAGGTATAAAATAAGCCAGCTGTGGGTTCTGAACACCTGCCTCAGGTGTAGACACACTCCTGATTGGCTGAGAGATCGAAGCCCATGGGGCAGCTCCAGGGTTCTACTGATTTCCTGCAGATGTACGCATGTGCACGCAGCTCCTGGCTCCTGCTGGCACCTGTGATGTCATTTTGTGATCCATGTCGGAGAGAAAGGACCTTCTCTGTGGCCGTGAATCTGAGGTCACTTGGCCTAAGAAGCCTGTGAGGTGACGTTGTGCACCTCAAGTGTAGGCAGAAAGCCTGGGTGCGGGTGGGGATGGAGAGTCCAGCCCTGGGACTTTGGCAAGCTGCCCTCTGCTTCTCTGGCCTGACCACACGGGGGCGCATGCCCCCACTGCCATGAGCTGCTGACCTGGTGTGCCTTGGGGGAAACTCCAGAGTGACACCCCTGTCCTTGTTGGCTTCCCCAAGGATTTGAGGTCAGCACCCGTGGTAATGACCTTGACCGTCAGGGGTAGGTAAGAAACCAATTGCCTTTCAACATGATGAACCCCAGCTCCAGGTCTTCCCCCTCACTGAAAAGGTGTGTGGTGGTCAGAGTCACCCCCAGAGTAGAAGCTTGCGTGGAGAGTGCTCTGTTCAGGAGGCCAGCAAGAACATGGCCAGACAAATGTGGCCTCTGGAGAGGAATCTCATGGCTAGCAGACCACATGGGGGAATGGCTTCTAACAACTCAGGGGGAGGGGGGCAGGCAGGGTTCTGGGGTTTGAACTCAAGGGCCAGATGCCATCAGCCTTTTCCATGCAAGACTGACACTCTACCACTTGAGCCACACCTTCACTTCCGGGTTTTTACTGGTTACTAGGAGATGAGTCTCACAGACTTTCCAATCCAAGCTGGCTTCAAATCATGATCCTTAAATCTCAGCCTCTTGAATAACTACAATTACAGCCATGAGTCACCAATGCCTGGCCAAATATATATTTGTCGGTCTTGGAGTTTGAACTCTGGGCCTGAGTGCTGTCCTTCAGCTCTTCAGCTCAAGGTGAGCACTCCACCACTTGAGCCACAGCACCACTTCCAGTTTTCTAGTGGTTTATTGGAGAGGAGTCTCACAGACTTTCCTGCCCGGGCTAGCTTTGAACCGTGATACTCAGATCTCAGCCTCCTAAGTAGCTAGGACGACAGGTGTGAGCCACCGGTGGCCGGCTTTTTTTTTTTTTTTTAAGAAACCTAAATTAAGGAAGGATCTTGTAGAGCCCTTGGTGGTGCTGTGTCTAAAGAGGGGCGGAGGGGCTGCTGTGTGCCAGACTGCCCAGGGCCTCTGTGCATTGGTTTGGGGGTTCTGGTGGCCTGCTTTCTTCTCTCAGTCCCTGGAGCTGAGGGATTGGGCAGGCATTGACCAACAGCGTACACAGCCCTGGGGCTGGTGTGTGTTCCAATTAGACTTCAGAGACGACAGAGGCCAGAAATACTTTTTATTAAAACACTGATCATTATTAAAACACCTTGAGGTACATTAAATAAATACAACCTTTCAAGTTGTACAAACAGGTCTCTGGTGTCTTGGAAACCGTTTCCTGTGAATTCTGCCTTAGCAGCATCTGATAGAGCCGAGGGAGAGGAGATGAACTCCATTCGAAATAAACTTCCTGTAATGTGGTTTGTTGCAAGCATTTCATTTGTATTGTTCCAGCAGAAGAAGGCCATAAGTCCCAGTAAAGAAGACCCCCGATTTTATTTGTGGGAGAGTTCGGGGCAGGGGGAGCAGAGTTTACATGATAGGAAGGATAGAACATCCTTGGCTTAGCTTCTTAAGAGTCTCCCGGGCTCTACTTCAGTATCCTCACATCCACATCCCTCCCCAGGCCAAGGTCAAAGGGCAGTGTCCTTAGCAGCTGCCAGCCTCTTCTGGGGTCCTGCACAGGACCTTGCCAAACTCATACACTTAGCTGGCCATTTCAGATGCCCACACCGGAAGTGCAAGCGCAGACTTCCGGTGGTAGGCCATGCGCAGGGACTCATTTTCCCCGTGTCTGAGGCGTGGTGGCCAGCCTGCTGCTGGACTCCTAGAACCAGGACACCACTGAGTCAAGGACAAGGGACGTAGAGGGGACCAGTCAAGTTGCCAGAACATTCTCTAGTGGCTCTAACTAGCACCTCTGCCTTCTTTCCTGATGGCGGAGGCTTTCCTCCTGAGGCCCTGGGAAAGCAGATTGAGGAGGTCCGTCGTCCTCTCCATCCTTGCTGTAGGAGGCAGGAGAGTCTCACAGAGCAGCCCGAGGCTGGGAAAGCTGCTTGCTTGTTTTATCCACAAGATAGAGCTGGTGTAAGAGTAGACGGAACTGAGCTTGAGTGGTACGTGAGGCCAGTTTCTTGCTAGTCTTGGGGGACTTGAGGGCTCCCATGGCACCAGAAGGGAGGAGGCGCGGCCCTGAGGCAGGAAGACGGGCAAAGCAAAGGACACAGAGCACCCAGCTGGCTCCTCTGGTGGCGGATCGCCCTGGCTGGTGAGTACCCCAGCTCTGTGACATGAAACCGGGCCCCAAGGCGCAGCTCAAAGACACTGGCTGCTTGGACCCCCAAGCAAGCGGCCCTCCTACAGCTGGCTGCTGGCCAGATGTAAAGCTGATCCCTAGGCTAGAGCTGCCAGATGTAAATCCTCTCCTCTGTTTGTTTAGGCTCAGGGGAGGCCTTTCAGAGAAACCATCAGTTCACTTTACCTGCAAGGAGACTTGTGGAGGGCGGGGGGGGGGGGGGGGGGGGGGGGGAGTTTCAGAAGTCCTTACTTGAGAGAAATGAGGGAATATATTTTCCCATTTTATCGTCTGACTAAAGTGCTCATAAATTTATCTCTAGTGCATCTCTTGTGGAAAAGGGAAGCCGTCCACAGGCCTGATTTATATATATATATATATACATATATACATATATGTATATATATATATATATGTACACACACACGCACACAACACACATTCCAATCTCAAGGAGGCCACAGCCCACAGCACTAGAAAAGCTATCTTGGTGGTGGTAGCTGGCTGTCCCTGGGGAACTACCACACCGTCCTTGCTGGGACCCCCGGGGAGCCACACCCCCTATCCAGCCTTCAAACACATTTTAGTGCCCTTAGCACCCTTCAGGGGACTGGGGGGCTGAGGGGCGGGGCACAGGGGGGAGATGGCAGGCACAGGCCACACAACAGAGCTGTGAGAATCTTCTGGTGAGACACTGGGCAATGTGGACATCCTCCGGTCCACTCCCGTACCTCTGTGCCATGGCCTGAACTCTCAGCTGCTTGGCCAAAGCAGGGGCCACTGGCCGCTGCTCTGGGGCTTATGCTGATGGCTGCTGATCTTGCTGGCCCAGGTCATTTCCATCTTGGCAGAGAGTATTGTTCTATGACCATTGTTGGGGAGAAAGTTGTTGGCAGAAAGTGAGGGGACTAGGGGCAGGGATAGCCAAGAAAGTAAAAGGCACCCATTTCCCATCAGCACCCAAGTTGCACCTAAGGTAGGCTTGCTTGTTTCTTGTACAACCAATCCTGTGAGTATTCTCACTGAAATAAATGATTGACCATGTGCACAACCAATCCTGTGAGTGTTCTCACTGAAACAAAGGACTGACAGTCTACACAACCAATCCTGTGAGTGTTCTCACTGACATGCATGATTGACAGCCTGCATTCTCCAATAGAGATGTGTCTGCTGTGGCCCTGGGGTAAGGGTGGGGGGAGGAACAGCTCTGGAATCATTAGCAGGAGGTGGTCGTTGACCAACCCAAATCAATCAGATGAGATCATATGGGAAGGGTCTCAGGATAGGTACTTACTATGACAGAATATGTCTGTTCTGGTTAAAGTACAGGAGATGGTGGAGGAAAGGCATGCCACCAAGAGGAGTCTAGTGGGGGGCACAGGGAGATGGAGGGCCCCTCCTCACTTTTCCAACACACCTGCTTGCTTCCCACGGGTGACTGGCTGCAGTGATTCCCTCGCTGGGTATTTGTTTGCACAGTCATTCTTGGGCAAAATGTTGGCCCAGGTTGTGCCAAAATGTTCTATCTATTTCCTTTTAAAGGAAATAATAGGCCCAGGTTGGATAATGGTCTCGTGGTACAGTGACACAAACCACACAGGTGACTGGTTCCCTTACCTGCGGCGTCCTGTCTCTACTTAACTGTAACCCAAGTCAGGAATAGAGGCAAATCCTGCTTCCACAGCCCTGACTTAGGCGGAACCTAGTGTCTTTATGTTCTAGGAGGACCACCTGTCCCTGTGCTGGTATTCAGAAGATCTTCCTGGTATTCAGGAAGTGCTGGTTAGTTCAAAGTTACCGCACACCCCCTATAACGCCAATGGACACCAGAAAATTGACTTTCTGGATTATGGAAATAGCTATCTCAAGAGAAGGAATGAGGATTTCCCACCCAAACCATCCTGAGCACCTCTCAGGTTTGTGCCCCGTTTGTGATCTCTAGCAAGACCCAGGCTGTGTTGACGCCAGGCCCGTCCATGTCTGTGTCTGGGCCTGCAGCTGTCTCATAGCTGGTCCAGGCCACCCGCACGGAAGACAGCCTCCTCCACCGGATGCTCTTCAGAGGTGACCACTGGTGGGATGGCACCCGTCACGTGCCGCACCTCAGTGGGGAGGGCGCTGTGTGCATGTTCCAAGAACTTAGCCACCAAAACCCTGGTGTCCGCATAGGCCTTGCTGTCTACTAAAGAGGGCGGCCTGTCTTTGGAGACCATTTGTAAGGCCTCTGGTTTGGTCTGTTGGTCCATTTTCCAGGTATCTGGGTTGCCAGGTGTTGAAAGCTGGTACTGACAGGCAGCCATGGCAGAGCGAGATGTGGAAACTAAAGATCGAGAAAGAACATGTAACTTTCAGACAACCAGAAAGAAACCAAAAAAAAACAGAGGCGGCTGGCTTGTTTTCTAAAGAGCAAACCAAAAGCATGCCAAGAACAAACTTGGGGGGAGCTTTTCTGATTCTGAGCTGGCATCTGACATGTCCCCTGCTTCCGATGTCCCTTCCCCCTGCCCCACCCCCAGCCTGAGACTGGCGTTGACTTGAAGGGGCCTTCAGCCTCCTGAAGGACAGGAAGGTGATGTGGCGCAGGCTGGGGAGAAGATGGGCAGGTGCAGGCAAAGATGGCCTGTTCAGCTGGCTGCTGGAGTTCCAGGGCTGAATCCCCCCTCCCCCCCAGCTTGCCCCAGCTCCATGATCTTTGTCCCCATGGTCCTGATCACTGTGGGGGCCAGAATTATGGCTTCTAGAGGTGGAATCTACTCTAAGACCAGAGCTGGGGTGGCAGAGGGTCCGTGAAAAGCCCTTCCACACATGCCAGGTATGGCCCACTTTCACGCATGCCATAACGCAGGGTTCTGCCCGACTTCCCCAGGCCAAGGGCTGGGGAATTGGCTCAGGCGCTACAAAGGGGATGATGGAGCTGGGTGCCCGTGGCTCAAGCTTATAATCTTACTACCCAAGAAGCTGAGATCTAAGGATCACAGTTCAAAGCCAGCCTGGGCAGGAAAGTCCGTGACACTCTTATCTCTGACTAACCACCACAAAGCCAGAAGTAGCGCTGTGGCTCCAGTGGCAGAGTGCTTGCTTTGAGCAAAAGAGCTCAGGAACGGTGCCCTGGCCCTGAGTTCAAGGCCCAGGCCCGACAAAAGGGGGGAGGTGAGGGGGCGGAGGTCATGATGACCAGCCACTCAGCACAAGCCATAGAACAAGCATCAGTCTGCATCTCTGAGAATGCCAGTTCCTAACGGTCCACTGAGATCAACTCACACCAAACATCAAAACCCAAGTTGCCTGCACAGCGTGGGCACATTCTGGGCAATCTGTTTTGGAGCCCTTTGGGTGGCAATGAACAAGCTCAGAAGAGAAATTAAAAGTGAATACAATGCCTCCAAATAGGGCCAGTGAACTTCCCTAATAAAATGAAGTAAGGCCAGGTGTGGTAGTGTGCGCCTGTAACCCTGGCCCTTCTAGGAGGAGGATGGAAAGTTCAAGGCCAGCCTGGGCTACATAGTTGAGAAACTGTTTCATACGTGTGTGTGTGTGTGTGTGTGTGTGAGAGAGAGAGAGAGAGAGAGAGAGAGAGAATGTGTGTGTGTGTGTGTGTAGAGAAAGAGAGAGAGAGAGAGAGAGAGAGAAACTGGTAACAAGGAATGGGTAGGGTTGGAGAGAGAATGGATGAAACAAAATGGAAGGGGTAACTTTGTTTAATTTGCATTGTACTCACAGCCTGACTTGTTGAATTGAAACCACTACTTAAAGGTAATTTTAAAAATTAGAATGTTTTTTAACAAATCAGGCAGAGTAGTTAGTAACAGCCTGTGGCACAGCTCTTGGGTGACTGAGAGGCTAGCGTCGGAGCAGTGGGGCAGGGGCCTCCGCATCCCCCGCCAGCCATGTCCACTTCTCCGTAGGTAGATGGCAAAGTGTTGGGGAATGGGGCAGGGCTCACCTGTCCCCAGAGGGGCCCGAGAAGGTGTGGTTTCCAGGTCCTGGCTGCACAAGGCAGGGTGGTGAGAGGCATCACCTGAAGCAGAATAAAAAGCACTCAGCACATGGAAGAGGAATTATTGACCAAACAATCACAACCCACCCGAGACTCAGGCATTGGTCAGAGGCCAGGAAAACCCTGTGAGACTCAAGCACAGAGTGGTGTTGCCCGCCTGTCCCCCTACATGAGCTGAGGGGCTGGCATCAGAAGGCCCACCCTTCCAGTCAGAGGTTCTCTGTGGACCTGGAAAAGCATATGCCTTCCATGTTGAGAAAAGTGACGGTCCATCTAGCTGGAAGGAGACAGAAGCACCAAGGTCGCAGAGAAAGCATGGCAACTAGAATCTCCATCCACAACTGAGAGCCATCACAGGGCCTCAGGGCTGACCTTGAGCCTTCCAAGTGCATGGGGCCCTCCCGCGGGCCTCAGTGAGTGACCGTGGCCACAGAGGCCCACGGGTTGGTCCTCCTGGGGGTGGAGGAGGGAAGGAGAGAAGCTCTGTCACTGTGAATCGATGCTCACAGTAGGTGTTTCCCAAAGATGAGTCATTTGCCCACATAGGGGAAAAAGATAAAGAGGGAAGAGGGCTGGGGGGCTGGGGAAGTCTGGAGGGGCACGCAAACTTTATCAGGAGGATGCTTCTAGATGCACGCAGGCTCCTGACAGCCATCGGTGACTCCATGCTTCCTTGGCAGGGCCAGGCTCTGGGTGATCGAGGCCCAGTTGATGCGGGCACCCAGATGCTCTGCTTAGGGTTTGTCCACATCCATTTTAGGCAGGAGTCATGCAGGATGAGACCTCAGTCAAAGGCCCTCTTGTCTTTATTGGCAAGGCAACTACCCCACCGCTACCTATGGAATCAAGGATGGGTGTGGGTTCTCTAGCCTTGGGGTACCCCCACCCACCTGAGAGAGCGAGTGTGAGATGAAAACTTGCTATGCTGACGACCACAGGGACTCCAACTCTGAGCGAATGCCCCCCACACCACCACCCCCAACACATACAAAGCCACATGAGGGGTTTCCAGGAACGCACACTGCCACCCCCCAGTATTACCTGAGATCACTGCGCTGACCCCACCCTCACTCTCTTTGTTGGTGTTTATGGCCACATGGAAGGCTCCCATTCGCTTCAGCTCTCATGTCCTTTCTTCCCCCACCAGCATGGGAGCTCTTCTCTGGAGACACAACAGGACTCTCCAAGGGCCTTCCTCCAAGTTGAGGGGTCTCAGATACCCAAACCATTTCCCCAGGTTCCCCTGACCCACAGAGCCTCTGGGACCAGACGCACCTGCCTTGCTGGACACACAGGCAGTGGGATCACTAGCCGAGCGGGCCACACGCCCACAACTGGGCGGTCCCTGAGAGCTCAGGTCTGTGGCTTCTGGGGACAGATGCTGGAGGTCTGGGGCAGGTGGTAGGGCTGGCGGGGCGCCTTCTGTATCATCAGGGGATGTGTGGCTTGGACCCAGCGAGGTGGCCCCATCTGAGGTGGGTAGGCTGGTGGTGCTGGCTGGCACTGAGGAGGAATGGACACAGGTTAGGCACGGCCAGATGGCCACATGGACAGGGCCTACTGGCCTTTCAATCTGAATCAACCCCGCACCATCTCAGATAGTGCCTGGAAATGGGATGGATAGGGAAAATGCCGCTGAAAGACTCGGGGGTGGAGACAGGGGGAGTCAGATGATTGTCCAAGAATCTTTCCAGGAAAATTCTAGTTAACTTTTCAGGAAGATTCTCCTAGATTCTCCAGGATTCTGGAAATTGGAGGTCAATGCCAGGTGCTGGTGGCTTACGCCTGTCATCCTAGCTACTCAGGAGGCTGAGATCTGAGGATTGTGGTTCAAAGCCAGTGGGAAAGTCCCCAGGCAGGAAAGTCTGTGAGACTCTCATCTCCAATTAATCATCAAAAAGCCAGATGTGAATCTGTGGCTCAATTGGTAGAGTACTAGTTTTGAGTAAAAGAGCTTAGGGACAGTACTCAGGCCCTGAGTTCAAGCTCCATGACTAGCATAAAAAGAGGGAGGGAAGAGAGAGAGTAAGGGAGGGAGAGAGGGAAAGGGAGGGAAGTAAGAGAAGAGAGGAGAGGAGAGGAGAGGAGAGGAGAGGAGGAAATCCTTAGAGAATATAAACTCAGTGCTTCAGATACCAGGGGAGGGAAGGAAAGATTACCTGGTGTGCTAAAGTCAGCGGTGGTGTCTTGGTCCCCAGAGCTGGGCAGGACCACCTGGTGGTCCATACTTGTCACCTGCAGCAAGAAACACCAGGTATCACAGTGGGTGATCAGTCAGACTCAGAGGCCATCACTCAGCGGGCCTGAATAACACAGCTGGCCCTCTGCAGCCTCACATTTCCTGCTTTTCAAGCAGGGGATGGGAGGAGGATTGTGAATAATCTGAGGGGGGGAAAAAAAAGTAACTTGAGCTGGAGATGGTGGCTCACACCTGTAATCCTAGCTACTCAGGAGGCTGAGGTCTGAAGATCACAGTTCAAAGCCAGCTGGAGCAGGATATTCCGTGAGACTCTTAACTCCAATAAACTACTCAAAGGAGCCAAAAGTGGCACTGTGGCTCAAGTGGTAGAGAGCTCGCCTTGAGCAAAAGAAACTCAGGGACAGCATGCCCAGGCCCAGAGTTCAAGCCCCAGGGCCAGAAGAGCGGGGAGATATGATGCTTCAAGCCACCATGGCTGGGCCTGGAATGATGCCAGCCTGAGTGACTCTCCCACACTTGCTGTGCTCTCTTCCTCATGGCCTCCTTGCAGGCTCGGGGCCAGGGTTCAATTCTGCATGGGACACTGTGAGAGCCTGAATGAGGGTCTCCGGCATCCAATCTGGGTGCAATGAAGACTATGAAGAGTTGGCAGCTGTTTTGCCCAGCAAGGCCTCAGGAAACTGGAAGGCGAAAAGCCAGCCCCCCACTCCCATCTCTGATCACACCCTCACCCCTCACCTGGTCCATCCTCTACACCACCGCCTGTCTGCCTTGATGGGGGCTGCTCCTCCCTCTGTGATTCGGGGCGTAGCCTGTCCCCACCTGGCCCTTGGGCTGGAATGGAACGTGCACCACCCTATACCCCTTCACTAGCTCACAAAGCAATTTTCTGATGCCTCATGTTATTTCAGAATTGCTTTGGGAACACTCTTGCAAATCACAAGCTCTGAGCGGGGCTGAGGAAGGTGAGGCAGGCCCCTGCGGCTCAGTCCCATTCCAGCTCTGGTAATTACATTTCTGCCTTCCCTGGTTGCCCCCTCACCTGCCACCACTTCAGCCAGAGAGCTGGTATTCTCCATCTCTCCTCCATACAAAGCTAGGGCAGAGGCAGGTGGCTCCAGTGGCAGCCTTTCATGCCCACATAACAGGGTGGGCAGTGCCCCTACCCCATAGCACCAGGGCTGGAAGGGGATAGAGAGAGGGCAGGGCAGGCAGGGGAGCCGCTGCCTCTGACTGACTGCATCTGTGTGCTACAGAACAGCAGCTTTTCCTCCCTCAGCACTGCTGGAGAGGGAATTGCCAGAATTCACACCACCACCAGCCCCCGCCTACCTCCCTATAGTAATCATTGCATGCCAATAACCAAGGCTGGAAATCCCTGCCCAGAATCTCCCACTCAATCTCACACACACACACACACACACACACACACTCTCTCTCTCTCTCTCTCTCTCTCTCTCTCTAACGGATGCCCAAAGATCTATTTCATCCCATAACTCTCTTCCCACATCTAATCACACAGATACAGAGGTGAGTAGAAAAGGAGACGGGGGGGCGGGGGAGGGGAGTGCCCGGCAATGAAGAAATATAAATAAGAGAAATAAAACACCCAGTGGGACACGGCCGGGAGAAAATTGGATTCGTCTCCTATTTGCAGGCCTCTCTCTCCCTTCCCCTCCGGTTCCCTGAAATAGAGAGCTAGAAAATGTGGTTCAAGGGAGGCAGTTCTGAGAGGCATCTGTCACCTCTTAACAAACAAAGTGCCAGGAGCTTAATTTGAATTTGGCTGTCCCCCGGTGTCAAAAGCCACCTTGTCACACTCAAGCTGCTGAAGGGAGGAGGAGGAACGAAATAGCTGTTCAGTTCACACAGCATTGTTGATGAGCTAGAAAGGCAGCAGGAGGGAGTGCAAAAGGGAATGTCTGTGGTTATAGAACTGAAATTAGAGTTTGGCCACAATAGGCTCAAAACCGCAGCTCTTTGCAGGTGATGGAGGAGGAATGGGGAAAGGGACTGTTAAGTTAGGCTGTTGTGAGCTTAACTTCACTCAGAACCCTCCACCCTGTGTGGATTTAACTAATTCTAAGAGAGGCTAGATGGGACTACCATCATCGCTCAATGATCAGCTGTCCAGTAGGGGAAGTCAGCTGTATTTCCCCTCATCTTCCCCCATGGCCAGTCCTACATAGAAATCCTGTCTATTTCCTTATTTCCTCCCTCCTTCCCTCCCTCCCCCTTCTCTTTCTTTCTTTCCTTGGTTGTGGGGCTTGGACTGAGGGTCTGGGCGCTATCCTTGAGCTCTATGGCTCAAGGCTAATGCTCTACCACTTGGAGCCATAGCACCACTTCTGGTTTTTGAGTGGTTCATTGGAGTGAAGAGTCTCATGGGGACTTTTCTCACCCTCATCCTCTGAGGCACCTCTATAATTTGGCATCCAAGGTCATTAAATGTCTACTCAGACCATCCTGGTGACCTCCTTCATGTATCTAAAGCTCCCACATCAGGCACCTGGCCAGATGTGCCAGTGCCTTTGCATGTGTGGTGCCTTCCACCTGCATGACCTTTCCTGGCGACTCACAAGCTCTACCCAGATCACCAGGCTTCGTGCTTCCTCTGAAGTCTCAGAGACCCGTGACCACGCTGGATTTTTGGTTCCCTGATGGGGGAAAAGATAAAGAGGATTCTGTGTAGTTCATACTTCATGGCTATCATCAAAGCAGGAATATCGGCTTGGCAAGTTCATAATAACTAGAAAGAAATTCTGTTTTCTGGTGGTGGTGGTGGTGGTGGTGTGTGTGTGTGTGTGTGTGTGTGTGTGTGTGTGGTCTCAGCTTCTTCAGTAGGCTGAGGCAAGAGAATCTCTTAAGCTCAGGGGAGATTAAGACCAGCCTGGATGGCACCAAAGACCCTGTGTCAAAAACTAAATCTCGGGGCAGGTGCTGATGGCTCACACCTATAATCCTCACTACTCAGGAGGCTGAGATCTGAGGATTGCAGCTCAAAGTGAACCCCAGGCAGGATAACCCTTCTCTCCAATTAATCATTAAAAACCAAGAAGGAGAGGTATGGCTCAAATAGTAGAGTGTCATCCTTGAGTGAAAAACATGAAGGGGTAGTCCCTAGCCCCTAAGTTCAAGCCCCAGTACCAGAACTATATAAATACACACACACACACACACACACACACACACACACACACACACATACATACATACATACACCCATTGTCAGCCAGCTGCTGGTGGCTTGTGTCTATAATCCTAGCTACTTAAGAGGCTGAGATCTGAGGATGGCAGTTCAAAGCTAGCCCAGGCAAGAAAGGCCTAAAAACTAGAAGTGGAGCTAGAGTACTACCCTTGAGCAAAAATGCTCAGGGACAGTGCCCAGGCCCTGAGTTCAAGCCCCAAGACTGACAAATAAATAATAAATCTTCCCAATAAGTGCTTATCTCCTCCCCCTGTGCAGAGCCCCATTGTGTCCCCTCACTCTTCTGCCATTCTGTCATTCTGGCCTCTTTATCCAAACTTGGCTGATAGGCAATTTATACTCCATTTGTCCCAACAAGGGTGAAGCAATTAGCCTGCCCCTCATCTAGGAAGAAGGTTTGTGCTGTGAAGTCAAGGGGTTGCTCCTGGCTGTGTGGTCAGATGGGGGATAGACCACCCCCGAGGAGGTGGCAGCTGCCATGTGCAGCCCTCCCTCGGTGGATGATAATGGGTTTCATCGACTTCCGGCCTCCCAGAGACACTTGTGGAATTGAAAATGCCCCAAGAACATGGGGTCAAGGAGAGTCAGCCTGCACTCGGCAGGCCACTTAATTACCAGATGTTCCCATACAGCTGGCTCGAGAGAGAGGCTGCATCTACAGAGGCGCTCACCTGGGCTGCTCTCTGGCTGGCCATGTCTGCAAGCTGCCTAGATACAGGCTCTGTGGAAGGAATCTCAGTATAGAGTTCCAAGGTGTTTTGGAGAAAGATGTCGTGTGTGTGTGTGTGTGTGTGTGTGTGTGTGTGTGTGTGTGTGTGTGTGTGTGTGTGTGTGTTGGTACTGGGGCTTAAATTTTAGGGCCTGAGTGCTGTCCCTTCACTTTTTCATTCAAGGTTGGTACTCTACGATTTAAGGCACAGCTCTACTTCTGGAGTAGGTTAACTGGAAATTAAGAAAGCTCAAAGCCTTTCCTGCCCAGGTTGGCTTCTACCTACAGTGGACAGCAGTGGGAGCTGGGGCCTTGTTAAGAATGGGAAATTCCTGGCTTACCTTTCTCCCTTCACCTGCTGCTGGCTTCAAAACCCTGGAGCTGGGACCTGTCATCAGAATTTGATTGACATGTCTTGGGGAAGGGGTGAGATGCCTATCAGAGTCTCACACCCAGCTATTCTTCTTCATGCCCCTTCGCAAACCCCAAGGCCATCTGGCTCCAGCCCAGCAGGCTTTTCATGGCCAATCAGGAGGATCACAGGCTTTGGGCAGCTATGAGCCTATGCTTTCTTTCTTTACTGCTGGTTCCCACAAATCCAGGCTTGTGGGGGCCCCACCTGAGCTCTGTCATGTGGGCAGGAGCCTCTTCCTTCCCATCATGCAGTGATGCAATTCTGCACGCCCCTTCTTCAGGCCCCTCTCCCCTCCCTGGCTCAGATATCCCAGTGAGGGTCCACCAAGGCAGGAGGATGAGCCCTGGAGGAGTTTAGGAAGCGCAGAGACAGCCCTTCCCTACCAATAGTTGGGCACAAGGGGAGTGTGCTTATCATCCCAGCTGCGTGAGAGGCTAAGGTTGGGAGGATCACAGTTCTAGACCATCCTGGTAAAAAAGTATACCAGGATAGCCAGGTCTGGCGATGTCTACTTGTCATTGGGGCTATAATGGGAAGCCCAAAGCAGGCAGATGGGATCTTGTATTTTTGGCTCAGGCTGGCCTGGAACCAGAATCCCCTGGCCTGCATGTGGAACAAAGCTTAGGTAACAGGTATGGACCACCACGCCAGCTTGTTAACTGTAAAGGTATTTAGCTAACTTCATCCCTTTTTTTTTTTTTTTTTGGCTTGGGCTGGTTTTGAACAGTGATCCACCTCCCAAATAAGATGGGATTATAGGAATGAGACATCTTGCCCAGCCAATGATTGTGGTATATGCTGGAGACAGGTCATGCTCCCCGCCCCTGCCCACCCTAATACTCAGCACACACAGCCCAAGCCTCCCTAATGGGGTGCTTCACCTATGAGTTAGAAGCTTCCAGTGCCTTCTACACTAAGTTCTTGCCTATCACAGCATCAAGCTCAGGCACACGTGAGTGGTGTTGAGCGCTTTCTATAACCAAGTCAGACAATCAAGGGGAAAACACAAATAATGGGGACCCCAGGCCTGGGCTTGAACTTTGGTAGATCTGTCAATTCCAGCACAGAGCTAAGCAGAGCCAGTATCCTATTTTCTGGAAGGTTCCCCAATGCAGGCACCAGTAGGAGCCATCAGTGCAAGGCAGGCATGGGTGTGTCAACCACACAGCCCATTCCACATCCCACCTACTGCTTGCCCTGAGGGCCGGGCCCCTGTAGTGGCCCCAGGTCTCACCTGGCTGGCCGGCGTCTGGCCCACCACGGCCTCGTAGGGTGGGGGCAGCTCGGCAGGGTACAGCATGCTGGGGCTGTTGATGGCTACGTCATACAGAGTGCTGAGCGGAGAGGAGGCGAAGTCCAGGTGGAGGCCCCTGAAAAGGAAAAGTGGCCGTCACAGGGCCGCTCCCGAGGAGTGGGCCCTGACTGCTGGCTGACTCCCACAGAGTGTGAACTGTTGGCCGGGACATCCTCCATCCAATACCTGATTTGTCTGAGGGAGAAAGGTGTGAGTCACTGGGCAATTGTAACTTTGGTCTTCCTTCTGGAACGATATCCACATTTCTAGTCAACTCATAGTCATGTAACTCCAGTGCTCACGCAGCTGGTGGGACCTTGAATGACATTTTCCACAAATAATTATCATTCATTCCATTGGTCGTGGGGCTTGAACTTGAGGCCAGGGCACTATCCCTGAGCTCTTTTTGCCCAAGGTTTAAAGCTCTACCATTTTGAGCCACAGCTTGTGGTTCTCTGGAGGTTCCTTAGAGATAAGAGTCTTACAGACTTTCCTGCCCTGGCTGGCTTTGAACCATGATCCTCAGATCAATCTTAGCCTCCTGAGTAGCTAGGATTACAAGATGAGCCACTAGCGCCCAGCTCAAGCTTGCTTTTCTATGCCTGGTCTTAGGTCTGCTCAGCCCTCGTTTCCCCCTCCCTCACCCCATTCCTGGAAGAACAGCTGGCTATTTCCACCTTGTCCCAACCAAAGCTGCTTGTGATGCTGGAGGCCTGAGCCCGGGAGTGAGGCGTGGAGAGGAAGGCTCACCGGTGGGTGTCAGAGGAGGGCGTGCAGGAGTACTCGGGAGGGTAGTAGGGTGGGGGTGGGAGGGGTGCGATGAACTCGTCGAAGTCCAGGATCTGGTGGATCACGGTGCCATGGGGGGTCACGCAGGCAGGGTTGGCTGAGTGTGACCTCTGGGGAAAGAACTAGAAGACAGAGCGCATGGCAGTTAGTTAGGAAGCCTGGTGTGGCTTGTGTCTCGTCAGGCTCGTTGCACCCGCGTTTTCACCATTAGCGTGCACTGTCTTCACTCCATTTTCCACACTGTTAGGCAAAGTGCCTTTTAGGGATTTTTGTTTTGCTTTTGAGAAAAAGTAGCGTCTGGGAGGTATCGGTTATTACCCTTCCCATTATGCTGGCTCCTGGGTTTTTTTTTTTTTTAAATCAACCATGGCCATCCATGGATGGAGCCTTGCTATGTCCATTTGTGGAATAAGCTTGGGAATTGTCCGCTGCTCTCAGGGCCGAGACTGTGGCTATGAAATGGCTCTGTGGGGGATGGGCTCTGTGCTCTTGCACGGCGAGTGGCATAGGAGAGAGAGGGTGAAGGGACAACAAGGGGACCCATATCCCCTGCACATATAACAGCACCATTAAAAAACAATGAGGCACCTGTGGCTCATGCCTATAATCCTAGCTACTCAGGAGGCTGAGATCTGAGGGTCACGGTTCAAAGCCAGCCTGGGCAAAATATACATTACAAATTACTTATGAGGGTTGGAGGCATGGCTCAGTTGGTAGAGGGCTAGTCAATGAAGTAGGTACTGAGTTCTGGTCTCGGACCTAAACAATAAAATCTATATAGACCATGCTTACTGAATGAGCAGTAGGTCATCTCTTTAGATCAGTGAAAACTGAGGTGACCCAGCCCCAAGCTCACATCTCACATGAAGGAAGTGGGTCTCAGATACAGACAGGCCTTGACCTCAGACCTATGACGTCCCCTAGGCTCACTGCTGCCCCCTGCAGGTCACCAGACAACAGCTCTGTGCAGAGCAGTTACCACTGCAGCTGCTTCAGAGCTACAGCATACTCACTTCATCTTTTGTTGCCTGTGTTCAGTGTGATACTGAACAACTAGAATAATGCAAACTTTTTAGCATTTTAGCCGCCCTTTTGTTCTGTCAGTTGGGCCAAATTGGTGTGATATTTACAGATCAACAGTAAAAAAAAAAAAAAAGAAACAAAATCTGCTGAGGTGAGGAGAATTCCCTGGTACTTAACCTTTCCTTCCCACAACACACTGAAGAAAATTGCCAACCCCAAGTCTCCATGAACCAGGCTGAAAGTTCACCCTGCTGAATAAGAGCTTAATTAGACACCTTTCAAAACTCTGCAACCCTCTGGAAAGGTTGGCTGGCCGTGACAGCTGTGTGGGTCCATACTGGGCAAGGGAAGCTATATGTGGTAGACAATTAGGGAATGACAGACACATTTTTAACGTCTGGGTAACGATGCTCCCAGGCCCTGTATCTTGATTAACTGGGGTATTGCACCTCCCCCTCGGAGGGGGAGGAGGAGGAGGAGGAGGAGGTGGTGGTGGTGGTGGTGGTGGCAGCAGCGGCCGAGGAAAAGTATAAAGCATGCGTACAAGATGGGGTGGGCCAGGGAACAGAATGGGAGTGCGGCAGACACAGATGGTGCTCGGGTAGGACACACCAAAACTCAAGGGAGCCAGGCACTTGTGCTCAAGACTGTAATCCTAACTACTCGGGAGGCTGAGCTCTGGGGATCATGGTTCAAAGCCAGCTCAGGCAGGAGAGACTTACCTCCAATTAACGATAGAAAAAGCTGTAAGTGCTAAGTAAGGTCACCTTCCTGTTTTGTTTCTCCCGCATTATCTACTTCATTTCCTCCTTTTTCCACAAGGGCTTTACCTAAAGCCAACCAGAAACAGCTGCTGGTTCTGAGCTTCTCCAGCCTCCAGAGCAATAAGGTGAAGAAACCTCTTTTTTTTTCTTTGATCATTTCTTTATTTAATCACCAATTAACGCTGCTCAAGGTTTCAAATTTCTCTCCAAACTTTCTAAAACATTGATAAATGTTTTTTTTTGTTTCTAATTAGAGCCATCCTAATTGAGATGAGGTGTTGTCTATTTTGTTTTATTTGCTAATATTTTTATTAATCTCTTTATGAACAGGTTCTTTTAGGTGTAGCCTAGTTGAAGCAGTCTGAAAAAGATAAAATGATAAAAAGAAATAGCAGACTAGTATTTCTGTGGAAAGATAATTAAAATAATGAAATGATAAGCAGGCCACTGTAGTGGGGCTAGACAATTGTAATTTGCTAGTACTATAACTTTTGCATGGGAAGTATAAACTGGCCATACAAACTTATGCACTTCAAAGTAAAATGTAATTCAGACTTTAAAACTAGTTTACACTCCTACCAACAAGGCAGCAGAAACCTCTTTTCTTTATAAATCCATCTGCCTCCGGTATTTCATTATCCTAACTGAAGACAGATGGAGATGGGAAGAGAGATGCTGGGGGAGAGGGGGCAGAGAGAGAGAGAGGAAAAGAAAGAGAAAAAGCAAGAACAGGAGGAAGAGTCCCTCCCCTACTGTGAAACAGTATCACCTAGAACCTCTCTTGTGTCCTGAGAATTGGCCTGTGTTCCATTGACAGGGAAACAACACGGACCTATCATGGTTTAGGATGTGCACATTTATAAACGTGTATAAACAAGCGTATAGCTCCTCCAGGGACAGCAGAACTGTCTCTCTGAGATCCTGGCTAGCTGGGGTGCCAGGGGAAAGCCAGTGGCCAGGTTCATTACGAAGTCAGGATTAATTAGCAAATTGTAAAAGCAAGGCATAGCACTTTTGAAATCTGAGAAGAACCCATCTTTTGACAACCCTAAACATCCTCAATAGCATGAGGTTGGCCCCTGCCCTGGAGGTGCCTGGCGCACAATAAAGTCCAGGGCCATGGGATTTCTACTAAAATTGCTCAGGGGCCGTCTAGGAGGATGGGCCAGTGGCAGGACTGTCCGTACAGTTTCAACAGCATCTACCATAAATAATCAACAGCTCCCAAAGTGCATTGCGCCATCTTACAGAGAGCAGAGAGGCACGAGATGGCCTCCAACCAGGTACCTCAGGCAGAACCAGCCCAGCATCCCCGCCCTACCTCTGGGGTCCAATCAGAAGCGTCTGCTTCCGCGTTGGTTTCCTACCCCATTTCTGGTGTCCAATCAGGAGCGTCTACTTCTGCGTTGTTCCCCGCCCCACTTCTGGCACCCAATCAGAAGCGTCTGCTTCTGCTTCGGTCACTCACCATGTGAAGGACATCGGAGGACACCATTTGCATGCAGCACATGGCGGTGGCCAGCGCACACACGATGGTGGAGAGGACATTGAGGGCGCACACGCTGAAGAGGAGGTCCTGGGAGAAGAGAGGACGTGGGAGAAGGTCAGCTCAGCTTGAACACCCGCATGCTGGGGGCCTTACACGCTTTGCCAGGGCCCAGCATGAGCTGGCGACTGCCATCTGCTTCGTGTGTGTGTGTGTGTGTGTTTTCTGTCTGTCTGTCTGTGGTTCTTTTTTTAAAACACGTTTCTTCTTTCACAATGCTGCTCAGCTCATAATAATAATTAGTAGTAGTAGTATTAGCAGTAAGGTAGTTTGAACTCAGGGCCTTGACTTGCCAGGCAGGTACTGGACCACGTTAGCCACACTCCCAACCCTTTGTGCATTATTTTTATTAATTGTTATTCTTAAATAAGGTTTGGTTTTCACCCAGATCCTTTGGCTCTGTTCTCCTGTTTGTTTTTTCTTTTTTTGTGTGTCAGTCCTAGGGCTTGAACTCAGGGTCTGGGCACTGTCCCTGAGCTTTTGTACTCAAGGCTAGTGCTCTGCTACTTTGAGCCACAGCTCCACTTCTGGCTTTTTGTTTGTTTGTTTGTTTTTGGTGGTTAAATGGAGATAAAGAGTCTCAGGGATTTTCTTGCCCGAGCTGGCTTTGAACCACAGTCCTCAGAACTCTGAGTGGCTTAAGTATTACAGAACCACTAGTACCTGGTTGTTCTCATGGTTTATTATTATTATTATTTCCAGAGTGGGCTTTTTTGGAGGGAGTTTTGTGTCCACATGCCTCTTGAGGAAATGAATTCTCAACCCATGCCAGAAAAAGGAAAATAAAATAACCAGGATGTACAAAAAGAATCAACAATTCAGAATATACATCATGGATTTGGATATCTATGGTCTACCTGAAAGATTTAGAATGATTCAACTTTTTTTTTTTTTGCATCCGGTCGTGGGGCCTGAACTCTGGGCCTGGGCGCTGTCCTTCAGCTCTTCAGCTCAAGGCTAGCACTCTACCACTTGAGCCACAGCGCCACTTCTGGCTTTTCTCTTTTTCTTATGTGGTGCTGAGGAATCGAACCCAGGGCCTCAGGCTTGCAAGGCAAGCGCTCTACCACTGAGCCACCTTCCCAGCCCCAACTTTTTTTTTTTTTAATAGACAGAATCCAGCTACCAGGAGAGAGATTGCCTTTTCACAGAACTGTGGCATTAGCAAGGTGGGAGGTATTAAGAGGAGCTTGTTCTGCACGGTCCCCACCCTGTGTTGTGTCTGATGGAAGAACCTCCTAGGCCTTGTTCCTGCACACATAGGAACCAAGCCTTCTAATGCAGCCCATCCTCTAGGAAATTTCTGTGATCACAGAAGTCACAGTGGAACCCCTTTCCTCAGAACCTGCTCCTTAAAGGCCTCTCCAGACTACCCTAGGAGACAGATAATGGGTTCAATTATGAGAATATCAAGGAAAAAAGTGAACATGTGGTGTTGCAACACATTCCTAGAGATACAGTCCAAGGCGGGGGAATGTCAAGATGGAGAAATGAGTCTTGATTTTTCGGCACAAGAGAAATGGAGCTCCCTCTAGGGTGAATTATCTCCCACTCTGAGATAAGAGTATTTTGAGATTTCTGGTAGGATTCTTGGCTCTGTATCTCTAATTCTCTTGGCTACTCCTTTTCCTAGACTCAAAGAATTTCTTCCCAGACATGTGCTCACAGTATTCAACAGAATACTTGATGAACCCTCCAGCAATCTCAGGGCCCCTCTCTTTTCCAGCATCCCATCCTGAGAACTCGAGCTTCTTATCTCTCGACTCTCAAGTCTGTCTCTCCAATTTAGGGAGTCCCCTGGGCTCCCATGCCCGGCACAGAGACCTGGAAACTCAGGGCAGTCAGCAGGGGCTGTGGCAGGGCTCCTGTGATTTGCCCTTCACCTCTGAGGGAGATCGCAGTGCTTTATTTCTGATATTCACTGTCTGTGTATGTTGTATTGATTTGGGAGCATCTGACAGGATTAAATCTCATCTGTTATTGTTTCCTGTTGGCCAGATAGTCTTGGTGATTGTTCTGTGTGTTTGCTGGTACTTGGGCTTGAACCCAGGGTCTGGGGACTGTCATTTAGCTTTTCTACTTAAGGATGGTGCTCTACCACTTGAGCAATAGCTCTATTTATAGCTTTTTCTCTGGTTAACTGGAGATAAAAGTCTCATGGACTTTCCTGCCTGGGCTGGCTTCGAACTGCAATCCTCAGGTCTCAGCCTCCTGAGTAGCTGGTATTACATGTGTGAGCCACAGGCACCCAGCAATATTGTTAGTTTTATAAAGAAACCACTTGTCTTCATCACCCAGAATCTGGAATACACTTTGTCTGCTTAGTGAAGGAAAGGTAGGCATCACACAATATTCTGTTCACAGAGGAAATACATAATTTATGGCTTTTCAACTTTCAAAAACTTAAACAAGCCGGGTAGCAAAGTCCATGACACTCTTATCACCAATAAACCACCAGGAAACTGGAAGTGGCACTGTGGCTCAAGTGGTAAAGCACTAGTGTTGAGCCAAAGAGCTGAGGGACAGTGCCCAGGCCAAGAGTTCAAGCCCCATGACCACCAACAACAAAAAACTTAAACTCTGAACCCATTGGGCACCAGTGGCTCACGTCTGTAATCCTAGCTACACTGGAGCCTAAAATAGAGGGTTAAAATTCAAAGCCAGGGGAGGATAGACAAATCCAAGAGATTTTTATCTCCAATTCACTACCCTAAAGTTGTAAGTGGAGGTGTGGCTCAAAGGGTGGAGCCCTAGCCTGGAGTGAAAAGAGCCAAGTTAGAGCAGGAGACTCTTGAGTTAGAGAGGGGAAGGGAGGAGAAGGGGGAGGGGAAGAGAGACCCACTGTGTCCAGTTTGCTTTCAGTGGAGATGGAGTCATGAAGACTCTTCTGGTTGAACTGGCTTAGAACTTCAGTCTTCCCAATCTCAACCTCTCCTGTAGCTTGGGATGACAGTCATGAACCACTGTGTGTAGCTACAGTTGACAAGGAGAACTTCTCTTTTCTGGGGCCAGCCTCAAACTGTGATCTTTCCTTTCCTCAACCTCCTAAGTAGCTAGGATTATAGGCCCGAACCATTGGCACCTGGCTGCTTTATATTTTTATAGCAAGGAAAGTTGATTTTAATACACACAAAGTGGCCTCCAGGGGCCTTAACATTCCCCTGGGGAATCTGTCAGCTTTCCCTGGAAGTGGGTGGTTATAATTACAATCAGTGGTTTTGTTTTGGTCTTAACAACAGCCGAAAGAAAATGCATCCAGGTGGAAGAGGCACTTTAGGAGTAGTCAGAATGAGAAAGAAATGGCTGTTCTTGTCCCTCTTAGGAGGGCTTGAAATGCCATGACAGGCCTTAGACAGGGGCCTGAGGAAGGCCCACAATGCAGTGGGGGCAGCAGGAAATGTCTACAACCATAATGGGTGGGCCTGGAGTGCTGAATTCCGGCCTCCTCCGACCCTGCTGGGCTCTGAACTTGGACCCGGTCTTCTATATGAAAGAAAGCAGGTGCTGGGGAGCTGGGGCCATGTTCCTGCCTCCTCAGTGAGGAATCTTCTGTCTACATAAACCTCTCTGCCTGTCTGCCAGCTGCTGTCCACCCACAGAAAGCTCACCGCTGGCTCATATCTGCAGGCGGCAGGGCCTCTCTTCTTGGCTCCCGTGGTCACCTTTGGCGTCCCCAGATCTCTGCATGTTATGTCACCCCTCCCTACTGTAAATACAATCTCACCACCAGCCCTGGGCTCCTTTGATCCTGTCACAGCGGTTCACAGAGTTTCAGCACCATTTCATTCAGGGGAAAAAAAGAACCGGGGTCATTGTTCATATGCATTTATGAACAGTCAGTTTGGATGTTCAGGAATCAAATATCATTTCTAAGAAGACAACGAAAAAGAAAGGGGAATAATAGAAATGATATTCTTGGCATCATATGCTTTCCATGAGAATAGAACACCATAGGAGATTGGCAGAATTCTCTCAATCATATATATATATATACACACACATACATACATATATATACACACATACATACATATATATATATATATACACACATATATATGTATATGTGCACCCATCTGTTTCCTGATGGTGTGACAAAAGAAAACAAACAAATAGAAAGTGCTGGAATGCAACTAGATTACATCATCAGTGGAAAAGAATTCTTCCAACGACTCAGGTACAGATCGCACAGGTAGAAAAATAATGGAAAAGAACATCTAGAAAGCAACAGCTTCTAAATGAACATCTCTTATCCTATAAGATACTCTCTGGGAAAAAAGGTTCCCTCAGGCACTGAACCCAGCTGAGCTAAAGGATCTGTTTGTTAATAAATCTCCCTAAGTGTCTGTGAGGGCGCGCGGGAGACAGGACGGCCGGACGCAGGCGCAGAAGAAAACGTCTCTAGCTCGGTGTCTGGGGTGCGTGCGCGGACGAGGAGCCTGCAGCTAGCGCAGGGGAGAACGCGCATGCGCAGAAGAGCCTGCCTCCAGCTGGAGGGGTAGCACACGCATGCGCAGAAACGTCCTGCCGCTAGCTCGGTCACCTTCAAGGTCAGCCTGACGGCATTGCAGTTCTCCTGCAGGGGGTTCAGCTTCAGTGTCTCCCCGAGGTTGCTGCATCCCGAAGACTGATGCTGCAGCTCACAGCAGACGCACACCTCCACACTGTCAAACTTGATCTAGACGAGGAGACAGACAGATCTCACCGTTAACCTGGCATTCGGCCCTTGGTGAAGAACACACACAAAAAAATGACTCAGCTCAGATCACCCCAGGAAAGCAAGAATGGTTTCCAGGGACCCAGGCCACGAAGAACACACAGCAGGGGGGGGGTCTGCAAATCCCTAATTTCAGTGCAGTGAATGGGACAGAGTAAAAAATACCCTGGGAGAAAAGCTAAGCTTGTGAGTGCCAGAAAAGCGCAGGTGAATTACAGAAAGGCACACCGAGTCAGGAAAAGCACTCGCTGGGATCAGTGGGTGGGGATCGCCATCATACTAAGCTGCATGTCATTCTCCTCTCATGATCAGAAACTTTGTCTTACCTCATGAGCTACCGAACTCCTACTCACCCATCAATGCCCAGACTAGCTCCTGCTTGGAAGCTTAGGCTGGTTTTCCAACTTCTACCTGGCACTTTATCCAGCAGCTGCTGCATCTTATCATCAGACTATTTACAATGCTGAGGGTCTGTAGGTGTTCAGTATACGCTGAGTAAAAAACATTGGATTTTGAAAATCAAAAACCACAGAGGTGCTGGGCGCTGGTGGCTCAAGCCTGTAATCCTAGCTACTCAGGAGACTGAGATCTGAGAATCGAGGTTCGAGGTTCAAAACCAGCCTGGGCAGGAAAGTCAGTGAGACTCTTATCTCCAATTAACCCCTAGAAAACTGGAAGTGGTGCTGTAGCTCAAAGTGGTAGGGTGCTAGCCTTGAGCCAAAGCAGCTCAGGGACAGTGCCCAGGCCTAGAGTACAAGCCCCCAAACCAAAAAACGACAGAGGCAATAAATGTAAGAATTTTAAAAATGAGCTCGATAAAAAGAGTAAGACAGATTCAGTGATAGGGAAGAGAGTTGTAAGGATTGAGAGTAAAAGGGATTATATATATATATAAAACAATAAATAATAAATGTAAAATGGCTAAAATAAAAATTAAACCTATATATTAAACTTATAATTTTTTTCCTCAAAACAGCACATAACACAAAACAACTCATTTTCTTTTTTTGGGGGGGGGGGTCCGGTCATGGGGCCTGAACTCTGGGCCTGGGTGCTGTCCCTCAGCTCTTCAGCTCAAGGCTAGTAGCACTCTACCACTTGAGCCACATCGCCACTTCTGGCTTTTTTCTTTTTTCTTATGTGGTGCTGAGGAATCGAACCCAGGGCCTCAGGCATGCAAGGCAAGTGCTCTACCACTGAGCCATCTTCCCAGCCCCGCAACTCATTTTCTTTAGGTTACAAATTAGCCTTCTTTGCAGCAAATAATAAATTCATTACACTAGAGAACTCAGCCCAGAGCATGCTCAAGCTCAAACATACATGTATATGTATATACATATGTAAGTGTATGCATGAATGGTTTTGGTTTTTGGTTTTTGTGTCTAGTGAAGGCTGGCCTTCCTACCTCATCTTTCTGGGTGCTGGAATTACAGACACCCGCATCACCATTCCCCGCTAAAGCACCAATTTTGCTCTGGACAGATAAGAGTCAAGTGTTAAGTGTGAGCAATGACTTTCCCTTGCACGCATTATGAAAGGTGATGTTACATGACTTCTGAGCCTTTGTGTGTGTGGAAATCACTAGATGTGGGGTGATGTTGCTGAGAGGTGGGGCTTTCAATTGAGACTCTGTCCCCCCCTTACAAAGGGTGCTCCCCACCAGCATGGATTCCAGAGACACCAGGTTGGTGTGGAGCTCACGCATTGTATTTGAGATGACGTTTTGTCCTTAGCCTTATGCCTTTACTGTGTTAGCTGGGCAACACAATAAACAACTATAAACACCACTATACACACTCTAAACACCCCCGGCTTTTTTCTTTCTTTTTCACTTTAAGGCATATACTGGGATTTGAACTCAGGCCTCACATCTGATAGGCAGGAGCTGTACCATTTCCTTGCAGACCAGGCTGTTTCCAGCTCACCATATCTCTACCTCTACCTCCCGAGAGCTGAGATGACAGGAACTCCCAGGCCCAGCTCCCCTCAAATGTTTCCAATTGAATGTGAGTAGATACTGACTTTTTTTTTCTTTCAGGCTTTCCTACACCATGCAGGCAAGCCATTGCCACAGCCTTTCTGGGGTTCACAGAGCAACGAGAGATGGCGCCATGTCCCCAAGAGGGGGTGTATAGGTGGGTTCTGTGCAAACATTGTCATTTTACATAAAGGGATCAAGTGGCCTCAGATTTGTACTTTCAGGGTGTGGGGGGGGGAGTACCATTTCCCAGCGAATAAAGGGTGACTATTCCAACCCCTAAGCCTGGATGCGGGGATTACAGGTGTGTGTACCTATACTCATCTGAGGCAGCATCCCAGAGTCTCATCTGTAGCGGTTTGGCATTGAGATTGAAGCAGAGATTGTAAACCACAGCTCAGTTTCCCTTTTCATCCAGAGAAGAGGACTAGCGCCAGGCTTGTCTCAGAAGTCTGGCTGATGACATTCAGTTATTCTCAGTGGTCCCCAGGGGACTGACATCCAAACAAGTCTCTTCCAGCACTCATTTTGCTGAAGTTTGTGATTCAGCTCAAGAAAACTTCTGGAGCCTTCCTGATGAGCTCCCTGACTGACCCGGACATCTGGGGTGCCTAGGCTGCTGACAGATTTACCCCCTGAGTGCCTCCTGGATATCCAGGTCCTTGGAAAAAGACAGTGGAGCTTGACAAATGAAGCCACAGCCATTTTTCATGAATGTGTTTAGAGCTTTTTTAAGAGCTGGCCTGCCTTCTTATTTATGGCCCACAAGCCTAAGGGGAAGAAAAAGGGCTGACTCTATGAGAAGAGAGGGAGGTTGGGAGGGAGGTTGGGAGGGAGGGAGGGAGGGATGCCCTTCCATTCCGTCACAGAGGCCAGCATTGGGTAGGTATGTGACCTTCTATACTTAAAGGACAGAGGACAGGAGAGCTGGGGCTGGGAGCTGAGTTCCTAGAGCCCAAGGAATGGGGGGAGAGATTGGGCTAAAGGCTTCACAATGAGCGTACTTGGGTCCCCAGGTAAAGGGGGTCTGACTTACGATAGTTTGACTTATAATGATATTTTTCATTGTCAGAATAGCAGTGAATAACCCAGGGCACGCAATACTTCAGTATAAAATAATGTTTGTTCGCCAGGCATGATGGCTCACACCTGTAATCCCAGCTACTTAGGAAGCATAGGTAGGAGGATCGTGGTCCAAAACAAATTCAGACCTTATCTGAAAAGTAACTAAAAGCACAAAGCACCCAGGGTAGGACTCAAGTGGTAGAGCATTTGCCTAGAAAGTACAAGGCTCTGAGTTCAAGCTGCAGTGCCACCACAGACAGACAGGCAAACAAACAGACTCGGATAGACACAGACACAGACAGACAAGCTTTGTGTTAGAGGATTTTACCCAACAGGTAGGTGAAGGTCTGCCTGGGCTGGCTTGGAACTGAGATCCTCCAGATGTCGGCCTGTTGAATACCTAGGATTCCAGGCCTGCGTCACCAGGGCCGGCTTGAAGTTAACTTTTTTGATCAAGACAAATGGCCCTGGCTTGAATATATAATTCCAGATGGAGTTTGTTTTAGGCACATATTGGTAAGTACAATAGGCATGTTTTTTTCATTTGTTTGTTTAGGGGTTTTTTGTTTGTTTTTTGTCAGTTGTGGGGATTGAACTCTGGGCCTGGGTGCTGTCCCTGAGCTCCTCAGCCAAGGCGAGCGCTCTACCACTTTGAGCCATAGCGCCACTTCCAGTTTTCTGGTGGTTCGTTGGAGATAAGAGTCTCACAGACTTTCTGCCCAGGCTGGCTTTGAATCACAATCCTCGGATCTCAGCCACCTGAGTAGCTAGGATTACAGGTGTGAGCTACCGGCGCCCAGCTGATTTAAGACATTTAAGTAAAGACAAAAGTAAAGAATACTGGAGGGGTGAATCTGATTGAGGTACATTTTATGTCATTCTTAGTGCCAACCTGAGGCCTGGGGCCTGAGCCTGCTGCTTCTCTCCCCACCCTTGCACACAGCCCGGCCTTTGCTCCTAGGACCTCAGGGTCTCTCTTTACCCAGAATTCCTCAGTTCACATCTGTTCCCAGGAAGCAGAAAAACAGCACCTGAGTGCGGCGCCTAGAGAAGGAACCCACCCACTGGGGCTGCTGCATGTTCCAGCACCGCCCCCCCCCCGCACCCTGACCCTCCCTCCCCAACAGACATCTGCTGTGGGGCACAGGGCACCTTGGGATGGATAGAGACAGGGAATCCGCAAACGCATCACCTTGCCTTCCTACCACTTGTTTTGCTGGTAAGAGCATTTTTCATCTGTTCTTTTAATATTTTTCAAGAACACAGTGTAACTCTGTGTGTGTGTGTGTGTGTGTGTAAAACATTTAGGCAAATAGTCCAGAAGACAAAATTTTCAAGCCACAAATGTCACAACTAAGCCTTAGGGCCTGTGTGACCTCCCCGTGCTTCGTGCGCATCCATCCACCCCCAGCTCCTCCTGCACGGGGGTCTCGTGGTCTCTGGGCCATGGAACGAAACTGTGTCACCTGCCACTCTGCCACCAGCGCTCACAAGATTGTGTGAGCAACTGTAGATTGAGTTTAAGCCATGGATAATTTTGTTAAGGCATGAGAGAAAGAGAGAGAGAGAGAACGAGAACCTTGTGAGCAACCTGTAGGTATAGTTAAGTCACAGATAATTTTGTCTTGTCATATGAGAAAGAGTGAGAGGGAGAGAGGAAGAGAGAAGAGCTTGAGGAGTCTGAGAGAGAGAGAGGAGGGAGGGGGAGAAGAGTTTGAGGGGGGCGGGGTGGGGTTGTAGGGTGCTAAGGAGGGCAACTGACAAGAAAGCCCAACACAAGATCTCCCTGGCTGATCTTCACAGGCTGCAGCAGCAGTTCCAGAGCTGGGAATTTTCTCCAGAACTTTCCACCTTCTGCACAATGGAGGACAGTATCCCTCCAGTGGGGAAAGTTCCCACAGTATCAGGATTGGACAGGAAAACCAGGCAGCTGTCCTTGGCACACGGGCAGCACAGAGCAGCCAGGTTGAGTCTGACTGGGAACTCAAGAGGAGGAGGAAGAGGCTGTGGTTTCCATGTCCACTGGGGACACGGCTGGTGGCAATTATGTGAATGCGCCTGGAGGCCGGGGTCAGCAATGGCATCCATGAGCTCTGACGAAGGGTGGTGTTGACTAGCAGGAAAATTAGGAGCATTTGGGTGTTTTGTTTGTCTTGCCTGAGACTCAAGCAAGAATGTTTGCAGTAGTGAAGTCTGTAACAACAACAAACAACACCTGGGAAAGAGCTTGATGAGGTTCTGTGATCCAATGAACCTGGAAAGCAGTATTTAAAGACCACATGGCACTCTCCTGCACAGCTTCTCCCATCGGCAATATTCTAGAACAGGATGTTATTCCACCCCCCGAGTCTCCCCACCTCTGGAAACCAAAACCAAAACCTAGCATCAACTCAAATTTTCTACAAAGAGAGTTGTAGAGAGTTATGGGGAGAGTAGAGTGCAGAGCGAGCTCGGGAGCGATGGGACAGATGGGAGGGGCTCCTCCTCCTGTCGCTCCGCTTCCTTGGGTGGGGAGGACAGTCCTGCAGAGCAGGACCCCCACATGCTCAGCCCCACTTCATCACTGAGCCTGCCAGACCCATGTCTAGCCCTTGCTGGAACACAGACAGAAATCGGCAAAGAATACTTTTTTTTATTTTTTATTTTTAATCAGTCAAGGGGCTTGAACTTGGGGCCTGGGCACTGTCCCTGAGCAATTTTGCTCAAGGATAGCATCTACCACTTTGGGCCACAACACCACTTCTGGTTTTCTGGTGGTTCATTGGTGATAAGAACCTCATGGACTTTCCTACCCAGGCTGGTTTTGAACCATGATCCTCAGATCTCAGCCTCCTGAGTAGCTAGGATTACAGGCATATCTTTGTACTCTTGTTATACTGTGAATGATCATGGGAGACAGGCATCAGATACTTTCATGAAACAGGAAAAGGCCAGGTGCCCAGCCATGAAATCACAGGAAAGAAAGCCCACAGCAGGCAGCACTGATCTTGTTCCCACGCAGGTGGTACCAGGGCTGGTTAGGAAAGAGGGAGGCCCAGCATGAGCGGAGGGGGCACCTCCGCCCCTGTACCCCACCTGCAGGGCTCCAGCTACGCGTGGAAGGAGCTGAGTCTCCACAGCTCTGCCCCTGATAGTGTCCAAGCCGGCGTCACACACAGGCCTGTCTCTCTTGGGGATTATGCTGTGCCAATGAATGAGACAACAAACAAATCCATAGAAAAATATTTACATAGAGCCACTGTTGATTTCCTTTAAATACACTGGTGGTTTAACTCGCCATTTTTCTCAACAAGGCAACTTTTCTGGCTTTGAAATCAACTTTTAAGTTGTTGCTTTTGCCCTGAAATCTTATCTCCCCATGGCAAGGCAAAGACAGACAAAGATGGATTAAAAGCTCAATGGTATTCCTCAAAGGAAGAAATTGTGAACCATTATGACAGAGCACAAATAGAAAACAAATGCTGAATTTTCCCCCGAAGGCAAGACAGTCCAAGGCTAGGCTTGACTTCTGATCAGTATCATAAAACTATACCTACTTGCAACAATGGAAGTCACAAAGGATGACTGACAGAAGCTAAAGGAGGTGGGAAGGGGGTTGTCTGTGAACTGACAAACAAATCATTTTTGTTTCATCTTCCCAGCCAGATGTGTCCCAGTGGCCCAGCCTGGGGCTGTGTCCTCTGGTCATTCATTATTCATGATCACACAAGTGAATCAGGGTTGCCCTGGTTACGGTGGGGCTTGTCCGAGGGTGGGGGGCCGATGGGCTGGGGCTACATAATTGGTGTTGGCTTGGTTACTGGAAGCTTTCAATTCTGAGATGAGATTGTGGGTGATAAATGCGGCTACAAGCCTCAGGAGAAGAAATCCTGACAGGCTTTGGAGAAAATGAGACAGTCACAAAATTAACATGGGCCATGAATGGTCACAAAATTAACATGGGCCACGAGATGATAAGCCAGTAAGTATCTCAAAAACAACAATAAACCCAAACCCCAAGCCAAAAAACCATAATTCTGACAGACTAGGTGATAACAGAAAAACTAAGTAGTCCAGGAAAATAATAAGGGCCTTCAAAAGTAATGACAAATTGAATCCAGAGTCAAATTTGATCATCTCACCTACCTGGACAACTCTGAATGCAGAGTTTGCTACACAGATTGCACATATAGTCCTCCAGGACAGTGCCCCCCCCCCCCCCGGCAGATGTTGCCTGAGTCCCGGTCACAACTCTGAGCTGGGCACTGGCAGCATGGAGGTTGCCCCACAACAGATTTTTGAAGGAAAAAGAAGTGAAAGAGAGAAATAGAGAGAGAGAGAGAGAGAGAGAGAGAGATGCATTAAACCAGCAGGAAGAAGAATCAGGAGCAGAAGGTCACAATCCAGCCTGGGGCCATTGGGAGAGGTCCAGCGCCCTTCAGGCCACTTTAGAGGTCAGAAATGTGACTGTAAGCGGTTGGAGGCAGGGCTCCAGTGAGTGAAAGCAGTAGGTGCTGAGTTCAAATTCCAGTCTCAGATCTAAAAAGAAAAAAGAAAAACAATGTGTCTGAGAGCAGGTAGAGGAGTTTTGCAGGTGGAGTCTGGTCTTAGGTCTGAGGAGCAGAACTTGCACTCATGCCCAGGACTTAGGTTGGGGGAGGAAAACAAAAATAAAATGTATCTGCTAGCTGGAGCTAAGTCAGCCAGAACGCTGCCCCTGGGAGGGTGTAAAGTGAGCAAAATAGGCCTTCAGAAAATAGAAAGGACGGAGAAAAGTAAAAGCATAACCAGTGAAATAAAAGCTTAAAATACTATATTCCTTAAAAAAAAAAACAAAACCCTGCCAGGCACCTGTAGCCAATGTGAGATCTGAGGATCACAGAAAAAAAGTCTGTAGGATTCTTATCTCCAATTAACCAGCAAAAAGCTAGAAGTGGAGCTGTGGCTCAAATAGTAGAGGGCCAGCCTTGAGTAAGTTAAGGGACAGCACAGCCCTGAGTTCAAGCCCCCTACTGCTACAAAAGAAAGAGATGGATTTGGGGGAGGGGGGCGGGTAATGGAGGGAAGGGAAAGAAGGAAATAAAGAGACAGCAAGAAAAAAGAAAGCATAGATTGAAAATCAATAGAGAGAAAAAATTAACAGGATAAATAATCAAAAGATTTTCAAACCTGCCAGGCACCACTGCCTCATGCCTGTAATCCCAGCTACTCAGGAGGCTGAGATCTGAAGACGGCAGTTCCAAGCCAGCTCTAGCAGGTCTAAAAGAGTCTGTATCTCCAGTTAAGAGTTGTATCTCCAATTAACCAGCAAAAAGCCAGAAGTGGAGCTGTAGCTCAAGTGGTAGAGAGCCAGTTCTCAGTGAAAAAGCTAAAAGACAGTACCCAGTCCCTTAATTTAAGGCCTAGTACCCCCCCCACACACACACACAAAGGATTTTTAAAACTTCTAGTAGCTTTAAGACATGTCACATTCTCTGATTTAAAGTGTACAGGTTACTGAAGTTGAACATATTGATGGAGAACTGCAAACAGTATTGAGATATTTTTCATCTCTCCAGAAAGAAAGCTCAAATCCTCTTCCCAAACTCCCCATTTCCTCCGGAGGCTCCCAGCTCCAGGAAACTATTAACCTATTTTATATTTCTAAATATCTTCTAAGAACTTTATTTTTCATCTATTAAGGGCTATTCCTGAGCCAGGCACTGATGGCTCATGCCTGTACTTTAGCAACTTGGGAAGAGGCTGAGTGAGAAGATCCCAGTTCAAGGCCAGCTTGAGAGAAAAATTCAAGAAATGCCTTCCCAACGCACAGCCAACCCATGGTGCCCCACGCCTTGACATTCTAGGGGCTAAAATTGAGAGGATTACAGTTCTAGATCAGCCTAGAGAAGAACAAGAGTGTCTGTAATTCCAGCTTCTATCTAACCAGAGAAAAACAGGGCTGGAGGCATGGCTGAGGAGTATCATACAAGCCAAGGTCCTGAGTTCAAATTCTACTCCCTCCAAAGAGAGTATTACCAGTAACTGAAACAATAAATCAGAAAAGAGTAAAACAATGTTATGAAGACATATGTTAACCAGAACTGCTCAAAAGAATAGAAAAAAAAACAGGTATGTTAACCAGAGAATGGATATCAAAACCAGACAAATTAGCTTTAAAAAAAAAAAAAAGCAAAAATCACAGACAATTCTTGTCATGGGAACTGAGTCACAGGTCAAACCAAATGCATGCAATTTCATCTTGAGAAGTCAATATCATCCTTCCGATGTGAAAACTAGACAAAGAGTGCATCCAAAGGCAAACTGTAAGTTCATCTCACTGGTGAATTTAGATGTGCAAATTCTTCAATAAAACATTAGCCAAGTGAAGAGCGAATAGGAAGTGGGCCTTAGGGTGGGGGTAGGGGGCTGTCTCTACAATGCAATATGAGAAAATCAGTGTATGCAAACCACTACATTAATAATCCAGAGGAGGAAGGTCATCTGATCACCTCCACAGAAGATTATAAAATTTATACGCATTTGAAATCCTAGCAAGCCAGGATGGAACAAAATGTCTTAAGTTTACTGATAAGGACATGTCTTCACTTAGAGATCTACAGCAAACCCTATGCTAACTTGGAAGCCATCTTGTGAAAGCCAGGAATAAGCATAGGTAGGAGAAGTCCCTAGTGGTCAATCTTTTTTTTTTTGGTCAGTCATGGGGCTTGAACTCTGTCCCTAAGCTCTTGAGCTCAAGGCAAGTGCTCTATCACTTAAACCACAGTGTCACTTTCAGTTTTCTGGTGGTTAATTGGAGATAAGAGTCTCACAGGGACTTTTCTGCATGAGTTGGCTTTGAACCTCGATTCTGAGATCTCAGCTTCTTGAGTAGCTGGGATTACAGACATGAGCCATGGGTGCCTGCCCTATTGGTCAATTTTTTGTTCCATCCATCAGCAACACAAGCAGAGGGGCACATCCTTCCAGGGCAGATGCAGCCTTAGCTCCAGAAATGGCCTGAAAGTTTCCTCTGTGAATGTTCGAGTCCAGACCATTAGAGAGGACTGTGATAGTGGCTGATGGAGCATGTCTGGATCATGGTAGCACCACCCAGGGCAGGTAGGCTACAAGTTTGTTCTGAAAACCTCTGCTGGACAACTGGTGCTCAGGGTTCTAGAAGAATCTCCTTTGTGAGGACAGCACATACCAAGTGTAATTGACAGGGTAAGTAGAGTCGCTGGGCCTTCCAGTGGTTTGGAGAACCCCTGCTTCTCCTGTCCAGTGTTCAGTATCATTCACTACATGGTTGGACTGACTAAGGGAAATCATCTTAAGCAGGCACCATAGCTCATGCCTAGAATCCTGGCTACTTGGGAGGCTGTAGTTTGAAGCCAGCCTGGGTAGGAAAGTCATGAGACTCTGATCTCCAATTACCCACCAAAAAGCCCTAAGTGGAGCTGTGACTCAAGTAGTACAGTGCTAGCTTTGAGCAATGCCCAAGCCCCCTGAGTTCAAGCCCCAGTACCATCACACATGCATGGGCGCATGCGCGCGCACACTCACACACACACACAGAGGCATACACACACACACACACACAGAACCTTAATGATCTCTCCAACTGCAGGAGACAATATTTAAATGATCTATTCTGACAAATTACAGGATCAAGGGCTTAACAGTGCACTCAACATTAAGTTCAGTTAAGTGTAAATAACAAAGTCTGCTCACAGGCCATTTATACTTACTAGAAAATAAAACAATTATCACGAAATGTGCCTGTCAGAGCCACAAAATATTCCAAGTACCCAGTGCTAAACTTAAAAATATGCATCGTCCACCTGAGTACTTTTTTAAATTATGAAACTGAAACGATATTTATAGCAAAGTAAATCTCAGATCTGTGGCATTTTAAGATATTAAGAAGGAATAAAACTCTGAAATGCCAGAGAAACAGTGGAAAAATTGTTTATAATTTTAAGGGTATGGAAGGTTTCCCCAGGCAAGCCAATATAATAAAGAAACTGCAGGGGTGACAATGCATAGATGAATAAAAACAAGGTGAGCATGATATAAAATTTCCCTACAGAAAAAACAAAACACCATTAAAAACAAGTCAAAGCTAGGCACTGGTGGCTCATGCTACTAGCTATTCAGCAGGCTGAGATCTGAGAGTTGTGCTTTGAAGCCAGCCTGGGGAAGGAAAGTCCCTGAGGCTCTTATTTACAATGAACCAGCAAAAAGTCAGAGATGGAGCTGTGGCTCACGTGGTAGAGAACTGGCCTTAAGCAGTCAGGCCCTGAATTCAAGCCCTACTATTGGCACACATCAGAAAACAAATAATATAAACCAGTATAGAGATGTTGATTTTTCAATAAAGAAATTAAAATTTCACAAGATCCTACTTTGTTTTGGTCAGATTGGCAATGATAAAAAAATATTTTCTGGTGACACATGCTAAAGTCTGCATGAGTTTGGGTAACCAGGCACAGTTACATTCTGCTGGAAAAGTGTCCCGTGGTGTCTTGTTTTTGGACAGCAACATAGTTTGACACACACACCTGAACTGTTGCACATGCTCACTGGCTTCAAGACTGCTCTGACAATTAGCTTTCTAGGTCTCTTTTTTTTAAAAAAAAATTCTAATTGTTAATTTAAAGGTGATTCACACAGTTACACAAGTCATGTAAAGAGTACATTTCTTTTTGGACAATGTCACCCCTCCTCTTGTCTAAATCGCTTTTGTACTCAGCACCATGGCCAGTTCCCTACAAGGTATTTATTGAGTAATGGAACTGAACAAAGGATGATATTCTTTGCCATGTTCATTTGCACAGAATGCCCCTAACCTATCCTTTGTTAAGGGAGGGTGAAGCAAACAATTGCACATGCATCCAGGGGCATTCCCCACCATTCTCCAGGCAACAGCTGAGAAAAATCTCCAAGAGTTGATACAGAAATATGACTCTCGCCAGCAATTCTAGCTACTCAGGGGGCTGCAATCTGAGGATTGTGGTTAGAAGCCGGCCTGGGTAGGAAATCCCATGAGAATATTATGTCTAATTAACACTAAAAAAAAAGCCAGAAGTGAAGCTATGGCTCAAATAATAGAGCACTAGCTCAAGGACAGTGCCCAGGCCCTAGGACAGGCACACAAAAAACAACAAAACCAAATATCATCAAGTTCCCTGATTGATGGATAAAAGCTATGTGAATCCAGGTACTGGTAGCTCACGCCTTTAATCCTAGCTACTCAGGAGGCTAAGATATGAGGATCACAATTCAAACCCAGCCCAGGCAGCAAAGTCTGTAAGACTTTTATCTCTCTCTAATCTACCAGAAGTGGAGCTGTGATTCACACAGTAGAGTACCAGACTTGAGTGAAAAAGCTAAGGGACAGTGCCCAGACCCTGAGCTCAAGGTTCATTGCTGGTACCATAAGTAAAGACATACATATATACATGCATGCATATGTACACAAAGCAATGTGAGGGCTGGTGTGCAGAGCAGACTTCCATGTGTATATAAATTGTTCCATGCACAAAAATCTGCATAGACAAAGGCTAGAAAGACTAATAAAACAACTTGTGGAAGCAAGGGTGTTTCATAGCAATCCGGAATAAGACATTGGCTTTTGCTATATAACTTTTTTTATTCAGAGAAATGGAGTGAGTTTCAAATTATGCAGTGGGTGGGTGTGGGGAGGAGAGAAGGACATCAACACTACACTTGCCCTATGGATATGTTCTGCATAATTTAAAGGAAAGAAAAACTGGAGTGAAGATGTTGGAAGCAATTTTGGATTAAAAAAAAAAGGCCTACACTGCATGCCTCAGTGGGGTGATAGAGTGTCGTGTGGACAGCAATTCTTCCTCGAGCTTGTCTACAAATTTAATATGTTTCTAATTCAAACCTTAAGAACACTGCCCCCCCTTTTTTTGGTCTGAGACTGGGACTTGAACTCAGTACCAGAAGCTTTTGCTCACTGGCTAGTGCTCTACCAACTGAGCCACACCTCCAAGCCCAAAATCACTCTTCTTGAGTCTGGCTCCTCTCAAATACCAAAGCTTGTCTAGAAGACTAAATATTTAAGTGCTTTTGTGAGTAGTAAGTTAAGAGTTTGTGTGAATAGGGTTTCCTCTGCCAGTTATACAGATGAAAAAGTCAAGGTAATTAAACTGGTATTGTTCCAGAAGATGAATCAACAGTGAAATAGGACAGAATAAAAGGCAACAGATAGATAGCTGGCACAACCCACTGGCCAGGGATGTGCATATATATAATTAAGCCAGGAGGGGAGATATGGGTCATCTTTGGACCATCCAGTGTACATTTTCTGCTGTTTACTGCCACACATGACTTCCTAATTTTAATTTGGGGATTACCTGAATCCTAGTGGGTTCATTCTGGTGAGGCAGTGAAGCAGATTCCTGTCTTCCTGAGTGTTTTCTGCTCAAGGCTAGGACTTTACTACTTTGAGCTACAGCTCCACTTCTGGATTAATTGGAGACAGGAGTCTAATGGACTTTTTTTTGTCCAAACTGGCTTTGAACCATGATTCTCTGATCTCAGCCTCCTGATTAGGATTAGAGGCAAGAGCCGCAGGTACCAGGCTGAGAGCCAGTTAACTAGGAAAATTTACAGAAGGCAATCAACCTAACTAAAATTCCTTAAACAAGTAGAAAGAAATCTTTTCTTTACCCAACTGAAAAGCTAAGAACTAAAGTGAACATTTACATGGGAACCCAGGAATACAATGAAATGATCTTTCAGCTAGCTCTGGTGCAGAGCTTAATGGAAAGGTTTGTGTTTTGTTACTCACCAACTGGCAGCCTTCTAGCGAGCTGACTAGCTGAGCGTTCTGACAGGAGAGGATGGAGCCTGCCAAATTCAGCATCACACACACACCCGACAGCAGCATGAAAAAGGTGATCTGGACACAAACCAAACACAAACTCAATTATTCACTTGTAGAGGCTCAAGGGAAAGACTGTGACTAGGCGTGACAAAAACCTTTTGATTGGTCAAATAATGACACGAATGACATTCATGTATTTTCCAGGATAGAAAGGGAGAAAGTCTTGGTATTGAAATGCAAATGGAAGCATCAACATAATCTCAGTTTCCTGTAGATGACAGACAGGGTTGGAGGTAACGGTGTGCCTTCTAGCTAGGAACAAACCTGGTGACCTTGTTTTTAGATTCCATTCTCCATAAAAGGAACTAAAGCTCCTAGAAGAAATGGCTCATTCCAATTGAGCCAGAGAATGTTCAAGATAAGGCTGAAAGAACTTTTAAAGAATGGGGGTGAGGAATGATAGAGATACAAAGGCAGGCTAAAGGGCTTTCACTGGCCAAATCGTTTCAGTATATATCCAAAAGAATCAAAATGTTTATTTATTCACAGTCCAAATTATGGATCAGAATAGGTGCCCATGAACAGATGGATGAATAGAGAAAAGGTAATATATGTGCACAATGAGTGTTCACTCAGTCATGAAGAATGAAGTGATGGACTGAGAATGTGGCTTAGTGGTAGAGTGCTTACCTAGCATGTATGAAGCCCTGGGTTCGATTCCTCAGTACCACATACACAGAAAAAGCCAGAAGTGGCACTATGGTTCAAGTGGTAGAGCGCTAGCCTTGAGCACAGAGGGGCTCAGGGACAGAGGCCAGGTACTGAGTTCAAGCCTCAGGACTGGCAAAAAAAAAAAAATGAAGTGAGGTCATTTCCTGGACAATGGATGGAATTGGAGGTGATCATGTTACATGAAAGTAAGCCAGACTCACCAAGACAAGCAGCAGTACATGTTTTCTAGTGGTAGATAGAGAGAAACCAAACCAAAGGAAGTCATGAAAGCCAAAGGGGGAGGTGGAAGGAGAAGGGAAAAGGGCAGAAACTTGGAAGAGAAGAAAAAGTAACTGGGTAACCAGTTCATTGTGTGCTTATATGAAAGTGTCATGATGTAACTCCCACCTACATAATTCAATGCATGCCAATAAAAAAGAAAACACAATGATAGTAAGATTATAATCCCTAAGTCTATATAGGTAAATATAGACATTTTGGTGAGGAATGCAATATTCACAGAGTTCCAAGTTATCTCACAGAAGTAGCTCATGATTGCAATCCTAGCTACTCAGAAGGCTGAGAATCAGAAACAGTTCAAAGCCAGCCCAGGCAGAACAGTCCATGAGACTCTTACCGTCAATTAACTACCATAAAGCCAAAAGTAGGGCTGTGGCTCAAGTAGTAGAGCACTAGCCTTGAGTTAAAAAACAAACAAACAAAAAACACTACGATGAATGCCTAGTCCCTGAGTTCAAGTCCCAGTACCAGCACATAAATAATTAGGCTAGGTGTTTCAAATGTTAATATCATGGAGAAGGTATTAAGAACTGTTTGTAGATTGAGGGGGACTAAAGAAACATGAAGGCTAAGTGAACTTAAATACTTTAGAAAACAAAATTCTCAACTTTTCTGCAAGACATTTTCTCTTAATAAATTAGCATAACCTCAAAAACCAAGAATGATAATATAGGGAAGTTTTAGTCTAATTCCCTTTCCTGTCAACAATATAAAATTTTCATATTGTTTTGGGGCTTGAACTCAAGGCCTGAGCACTGTTCCTGAGCTTTTTCAGTCAAAGCTAGCACTTTATCACTTTGAGCCACAGCTCTACTTAGAGTGTTCTGGAGATTAATTGGAGGTAAGAGTCTCACACACTTTCCTACCTGGACTGGCTTTGAATTTTGATTCTCAGATCTCAGCCTTTTTTTTTTTTTTTTGCCGGTCGTGGGCCTGAACTCTGGGCCTGGGCACTGTCCCTCAGCTCTTCAGGTCAAAGCTAGCGCTCTACCGCTTATGCCACAGCACCACTTCTGGCTTTTTCTGCTTATGTAGTGCTGAGGAATCGAACCCAGGGCCTCATGCATACAAGGCAAGCACTCTATCATTGAGCCACCTTCCCAGCCCCCTTAGATCTCAGCCTCTTAAGTCACTAGGATTACAGGTGTGAGCCATCAGCACCTGGAAAAAATGACAAATCCTTAGCAAAAAACAATTTCAAAAACTCTCAATAATAACAGGTAGTATTTGTGGCAGGAATACATGAATAGATACTAGAAAATTCTACTGGAGTTAATTCTTAAATCATATTAAGCAGATGAATAATGAGCATAAAACAAATTTTCAGTCAATCATTTTTCTAAACATCTTTAAGTAAGCTAGGAATAGAAGGGAAATTAAATAACTCAATTAAAGATACTTATCAGAAAAAAAACTTGGCAACATAAACATCCAATATGCAAACTCCAGAGATTATTCCCTGTAAAACTGAGACTAAGACAATCTGAGCTCTACTAATAGTACTGCTTCCCAAAAGTGTATAGCCAACGTGAAGAAGAATTTAAACATTTTTAAATTCTAGGTGTAAGAACTGGAAAACAAGTTTAACATATTCATGCTATAGAATTAAAACTTGGAATTAGCAAACAGCAAATGAACCTTAGACCTGTCCATAAATTCCTTATATGGGACACTGCTATAGAATACAAAAAAAAATGTTACAAATGTGGAATTTTAAAAAAGGCTAAAATATTGATGACAGGCTATATAAGAAAAATAGAGAAATGTTATTTATATCTCACAACATATAAAAATCATTGAAAATATACTGAGAATCAAAACTGAACACTTACAAAACACCGTGGAGAAAAGCTTTTCAGTTGCTAGGATTAGAAAAATTAAATATTCTTATTAGCATTAGAGCATTAGACAGATGCCAGTGATTCATGCTACTCAGGAGACTGAGATCTGAAGATTGTGGTTCAACGCCAGCTTGGGCAGGAAAGTCCATGAGACATTTTTCTAATTAACCAGCAAAAAGCCGTAAGTAGAGGTGTAGCTCAAGTGGTAGAGGGGCTGGTCTTGAGTGAAAAAAGCTGAGTTCAAGCCCCAGTAACCAGCAAATAAATATCCTTAAAACACCATGATACACTTAAGTCATCTGCATGACAAGAAAAATAACAATTTAGAAAACATCTGCAATGAATATGGAGAACAGAGCATTTACAAAGGGATAATAGAAAAAAATGTCTAACATAGAAATCTGATGGTCAAAGGGTGTAAGAGCAGAAGGTCGTGGGGCCTGAACTCTGGGCCTGGGCGCTGTCCATCAATCAGCTCAAGGCTAGTGCTCTACCACTTGAGCCACAACGCCACTTCCGGCTTTTTCTGCTTATGTGGTGCTGAGGAATTGAACCCAGGGCCTCATGCATGCAAGGCAAGCGCTCTACCACTGAGTCACCTTCCCAGCCCCCAGAGGGAAGATTTTTTTTTTTTTTTTTTTTTAGCAATCACCAAGAAATAACACCTGCAAGTTAAGGCCAGTCAGGACACACACACACCAGAATGGCTGTACAGGACGTGTTCATAAGGGTTCCTGGGTGTGAATGACTGGCAGCCAAGCCAAACAAATCTGTAAAATGCTGGTGAGTGTAGAACTTAATAAAGCTCAGGAACCATCTGGCAATGGCCCCTATTTGTTTCTGGGTGCAGGAACTCACACATCTGGACAGGTATTTAAGGAAACCCTGTAAGCTGACTACAAATAAAAAGAAAAACAAAAACAAAAAAACTAGAAGGGGCCTAACTGCCCAGCAATTAGGAAAGGGAAAAACCAACTATTGTCATTTAAACTATTGTGGTCTCCTCCCCATAACAACTAAAATGAACAAATCAGACATGGATGTGCCCACATTTAAGTTGCAGACACAAAGGACAACTTCAAGTTGTGAAAGACCACAAAATAAAAGCGTGTCTATTTGAAGTATATACCCATTGAAGTTATAAAACCATACAATGCATGATATCCATACTCCGGTCGCCTCTGGAAAGGGTGTGGGCAAGATGTAAAAGCTTCATCTAATGCAAGTAACAATTCTATTTGCCAGCTACATGTGAGCGCTAGGAGTGTGGTAATAACTTATTCACTGCTTAGGTGCACACAAGTGACTTAGTCACTGAGGTTAAGAGAACCAGTAGGCAGGTGATTTTTTTTGGGGGGGGTCCGGTCCTGGGGCCTGAACTCTGGGCCTGGGCGCTGTCCCTCAGCTCTTCAGCTCAAGGCTAGCGCTCTATCACTTGAGCCACAGCACCACTTCTGGCTTTTTTCTTTTTGCTTATGTGGTGCTGAGGAATCGAACCCAGGGCCTCAGGCATGCAAGGCAAGCACTCTACCACTGAGCCACCTTCCCAGCCCCTAGGCAGGTGATTTTTACACTGAAATAAAACGCAGACCAAGGAGGAATGCCCTCAACAACAAACTGGAGTCCATGGGTGAAATAAATGCAAATCTCTTCTCCAAAACAAATGCCACTCTTCCAAGTGACATTCATTTCATTATTTTTAACGAACTTCACTTTTATCCTCAGGGAAATGGACTGATTTACAACTCCTTTGAAAACAACCCAGATGTGGTGGATCGCACCTGTAATCCTGAAGAATGGAAGTTCAAAACCAGCTTGGGCAATAAAAGTCTACAAGACTCCATCTTTTACTAGCAAAAAACTGGGCTGCATGCATGGCTCAAGTGGTAGAGCTGCAGCCATAGCAAGAAAGCTGAAAGTTTAAGCCCTGATACTAGTACACACACAAAATCACTCACTGGACAAAAATGTATTTTGTAAACATTATCTAGCTAGATGTGGAGAAATGCAAGGAGACCGGAGACCATGAACCCCTTCTGGCTCATTTAATCCATATAGCTATGACATTTTCCCCCTCATTTTACAAGAAATTGAGGCAGTTTAAAGCTCATTCCCAAACCACCATGCTGACAACTTTGTATGGGGTGTAACTGCAGCTCAACTATAACCTGAAGAGTCATCATCTCATTGCTCTGCATTACAGTGCTCTCTCTTGTTCCGTTTGGCTGTCCTCATATCAGTTTTCCCACATACTCACTCAGTGGCATCAGACTAAAAGATAATAGTTGTAACTTTGGAGCTAATAATCATTCTTCTTAGAATGACTTAGAAAGAGGAAAACAACAAAAAGTAACCTAAGTAAGAACAAGAAGCTCATTTAAAAAGCATTAAGGTAGCCAAGTGCCAGTGACTCACGCCTGTAATCCTAGCTACTCAGAAGGCTGAGATCTGAGGATCAAAGTTCAAAGCCAGCCAGGGCAAAAAAGGCTCTATGAGACTCTTATCTCCAATTAACCTCTCAAAAACTAGAAGTGATGTGGTGGCTCAAAGTGCTAAGAGCACTAGCCTTGAGCAAAAGAGCTCGGGGCCAGTGCTCAGGCCCTCAGTTCTAGCCCCATGACCAAAACACAAAACAAAAACCCAAACAGCATAAAGGGCCAAATGCTGGTGGTTTATGCCTGTAATCCTAGCTACTCAGGAACCTGAGATCTAAGGATTTCTGCTCAAAGCAAGTCAAGCAGGAAAGGCTCTTATCTCCAATCAATCACAAAGAAAGCTGGTATGGGAGCTGTGGCTTGAGTGGTAGAATACCAGCCTTGAGTGTAAAAGCTAAAGGACACTGCCTAGATCCTGGGCTCAAACCCCAGTACTGGCATAGAAAGGAAAAAAAAAATTAAGGAATAAAGTCACATCAACCATACCAGAGACTTTGCCAAGAACATCACAGAAACTTCTAATCTACTTATAAAAAAGTGGCATACATGCTGTAAGAACACTGTGTCCTCTTTACAGATTAAGAATGTCTGTGTGCAAATTAAGAAACCTAACTTCAATTCCTATGATTGAGCTAGGATCTGTACCTACCCAAATACCTAAATGGACATGGCTAATCACCATGCAAGTTTTACACTTCATTGGGACCCACACTGAAAAATATATTTGCCATTATGATCCAACACACAGGTGAAATGTCTACAAAACGCTATTTACAAAGGAGTGGTGGGTGGTGTGTATATCTGTAATCCCAGCATACAGGGGGGCAAAGGCAGGATTTTCATAAGACTTGCCAAGGTTACAGAGTTCCAGATCAGTTTGGGCTATACAGTAAGACCTTGTCTCAAAACAAAATAAAACGACCCTATTTACCTTAGGAATAACATGCTGTTTATAAATCATGACATTTCTTTGAAAGCTGTAATTTACAAAGTAAAAAAAAAAAAACCCAGGATTTAAAAATGCTTAACTGTCTCAATAAGACTACCAAAAAAAGAAAAACAAAAAACAAGTAGAGCCAAGCAACAGAGCTGTGTAATAACTATGAACATAAAAAAAGTAATTCAGAGAAAATACATTATGTACAAACAGTGCTTGGACCTATGCTTAACAATTATATATTGTAAGGAATATTTTAAAAAGTTGTATCAATGAAGATAACAAGTTTCTATTTTTATTTTTTTGTAAAGACTTAATTTTCCTTACAAGCTTGAGTTAAGCAACCAGATAGTACTCTGCTTTTATTATTACTCTTTTGGCACCAAAGCAACTTGTTCTTTCTTAAATATCTCTTCAAAAAAAATCACAGAACAGTTTCCCAACTAACAGTTAGTATACACTTTATACATACATATATACATACAAAAGAAAAACAGTAAAATAAGCAAAACTGTTCTTTCAATCCGTTCACAAGTGAAAATGTTGGCAACAAATAAAACCACGCTCCTCCAAAGACCTTGCGAGCCACATCCTTCCCACCCCTTCCCCCGAATTCTTTCAGTGTATGACACATTAGAGGGAGTGTGTGTGGGGGTCCCCATCTCCATGTCTCCACCCCCCCTCCTTTCCCCGGAGTCAGGAGGACGGGGCCGGGGCACTGGACGGGGGTCTAGCCCTGTTCTCTTCATCCATCAAAGCCTCGCAGTACTGCACGGGCCAGTCCTTGGGGTCCTGGTTGTGGATTTTGGCCACGAACTTCAACACTTTCATCTTGCTCGTCTCCAGGTTGGTGCGGGGACCCCACTGCAGTTCGTAATCCACGGGATCCGTGTGGGGGATGCGCCGGTACTCCAGGTACCGCTGCCGCACGAAGTCCTCGGTGATGAGTTTCTTGGGGTCCCCGAAGATGAGGTGCCGCTTGGTGGGGTACACCCCCAGGCGCCGCAAGAAGTCCCAGACCTCCGTCTCGGTGATGGTGTTTCCCTTCATGAAGATGAGGCCCAGCACGATCATGAGCAGGCCGGCGGCGGGCGTGCCCTGGTCGCCGCGCACCTCGGCGTCCTCCTCCACGGGCTCCAGCGTGTTGACCAGGATGTAGGCGTTGCTGCGCGGCTCCAGCTCCACCAGCTCGTAGCCGAACACGTCGCGCAGGCGCCCGGCCGCCAGGCGCAGCAGCTCCGGGAACACGTCCTTGTAGTCCCCGACCACGTGCTTCAGGATGTCGGTCCGCTTGATCGGGATCTTCTTCTGGTCCTTCACCAGCAGGAACTGCACCAGCTCCGCCACCTTCAGTTCCAGCTGTTTCTGGGTCCGGGGCCCCACGGCCGGCGCGGCCTGGAACCGGCGGCCTCCACCAGGCCCCGGCGCCGGCACCGCCCGGGCGTCCGGCCCGCGGGACGTGCTCGGCGCCTCCTCCGAGACGTCAGCGCTCGGCGACGGGTGGTCTCCGCCGCGACCTCGCTCTCGCTCCCTGTCGGCCAAGGCGAAGGCGCTGGGGCGACCTCGGCTTCGCGGGATTTGCGACATGTCCCCGGGCAGCCGAGCCGGCCGCGGAACTCCTCCGGTGAGGCCCCGCGAGGCTCCGCTCGTAACGGTCCGCACGGAGGGGGGGGGGAGGGAGGCGAATGCGCCTGCGCGGCGCCGGCGAAG
>NW_012267231.1:9153216-9210663 GCF_000151885.1 Dipodomys ordii | reverse complement strand
GGGCGGGCCCGCGGCGGCGGCGGCGGCGGGACCGCGGCACGGTGGCTCCTTCTCCTCCTGCGCATGCGGGAAGGGGGGAGGCCGCTGCAGCTTGTCTGGCCTTATCAGTAGTTGTCACTGAAAACACTTGAACCAAAACCCTTCAGAAGTACACGGCTAAACTCTGGGGCGCATATGCTTAGGGGTTGCTTGGGTTTTTGTTGTTTTTGTTTTGACATTACTGGGATTTGAACCCAGGGACTCATGCTCCTGATCATTAGAAGCAGGTATTTTCTCTGCTGTGCCTAGGAGTTTATGAGATAACCTTTGCTCAAAAGGAGAATTTCTTACCTGAGCTTTACAAACTTGGATTCTCTGCATTAAACTTTACCAGCCAATCAACTATGAATAAACCAGAATGCCAATAACACATTTCCTTTTCTGTTGTTTTTTTTTCTTTTCTTTTTTTGTGTGCCAGGCCTGGGGCTTGAACTCAGGGCCTAGGTGCTCAGGGCCAGAATACCATCCCTGAGCTTTTTCACTCAAGGCTAGTGGTCCACCACTTGAGTCACACCTCTACTTCTGACTTTTTGGGTTCTTGATTGGAGATTAGTGTCACAGACTTTCCAGCCTGGCCTGGCTTCAAACCAAGATCCTCAGAACTCAGCCTCCTGAGTAGCTAGGATTACAGGTGTGAACCACTGGCACCTGGCTTCCAATGTTTTTAGCTCAGTCAGGCAAATTTATCTTTTGGTAGACATGGTCCTAGAAACTGCTTTGGACCCATAACTAGAATTTTAGATGAAATGGTTAAGATGGATGCTACAAAGCAGGGGAAAATTGCTCTCTCAAGAGATTAACACTTAATTTTGGGCATCAGTGATCAAGAATTGCAGTAATAGGTATTTCCTAAATTTCTCCATTTTAAGGCTCAATAAAAAAGAAAGGACATCCAAGTATCATCCCTTATTATCTGTGATGTGTGTGGTTTGTATATGTTTTTAATCAAGTAACTCTTAATAGCCAAAATGAGTCATTTCATTAACTCTAACCATCAGCAGTTGGCTGCCATTATATCTCCAGATTTTAACAAATATATTTCTTTTCATTTACTGACTTAGAAAAGAGAGACAGAATCCTGCCACCTTTGTCTTTTTAAAGCCAGCCAGAAAGTGGGTAAGCTCTTCAAAGAACTAAACCAAATTGATTTCCTCTTTAATGCAAATATATTCGAAGAAAAGCGATTGAGAACACATTATTTGAATAATAACCTAAAAACACAACCTTATTAAAATTTCATTAAATGTAACCAGCATAACATTTTTGTTTCTAATTTAATATGAAAATGGAGTCTGATAATGGTGGCAGAACCACAATACTAAACTCCATGTTGTAATGCACGTGTGCTCAATTCTGGCGAAGCTATGAATAATAACTTTCTGTTCCACCCAGGATCCAACATCCACCCTGACAGATGCTGTCAGGGTTCGAATATGTCTCTTAAAAGTTCACATGTTAGAATGTAACAGTGTAGGGATGGGGCTCTTATGGCTGGAATCAAAAAGGCTCTAATGGATTGCTGCCATTATCTCTGGAGTGAGCTGGGAATTCTGATCTGTTACTAAAGCAAGTTTCAGCCCTTTTGCAAGTACACTTTCTCACCCGCTGAGGCATTCCACCTGTGTTGGTATAGCAAGAGGGAGACCAATGGTACATATTTTCTCTCACATGTGAGAGCTAGATCTAAAGTACACTAGGGCATGATAAGTTATACAGGACTCTAGGCATTCACACAGTGAGACCAAAGAAGAATATTCTTTTAGGGGAGGAACACAAAGGTGCAGTGTCCTCAGTACCTCTGATCATATAAAATACTATTTATCAAAATGAAGTCCAAGAAATGGAAACAAGAGAGGTTTTTTTTATTTCCTTTTTGTCTTGTTTGTTTATCTGTCTGGGGCTGGGTAAGGAGGGAGGCACCAAATGGAGGGACAAAGGATGAACAAATGCAGCAGTGGTACTCACTGGACACTATGCTGAAAATGAACTATACAACTTGTGGGTAGGAATAGGAGGGAAAAAACTGGGAGAGAGTGAGGGAAGGGGTGCCATTGTCCAAAGAGAAATGTACTCATTACCTGACTTATGAAACAGTAACCCCTCTGTACATTACCTTTATAATAATAAATATTAAAAAATAAGGAAAGTTAGCAAGGGTACAGAGCATTAGACTTGACATTTCAAGGTTTGAACCTGTTAATTTTTTATACCCTGTTACTTGTAAATAAAAATCTCATGAGAAAAATAAAAAGGCCCAGGTGATCTCTGAGGGTGTTTTCAGAGATGATTGTGTCATGGATTAAAACTTGGAATAGAAGCCAGACACCGGTGGCTCGTGCCTGTCATTCTAGCTCCTCAGGAGGCTGAGATCTGAGGATTGCGGTTCAAAGCTAGCCCGGGCAGGAAAGTCCATGAGACTCTTATCTCCAATAAACCACTAGAAATCCAGAAGTGGCGCTGTGGCTCAAGTGGTAGAGCACTCGCCTTGAGCTGAAGAGCTCAGGGACAGCGCCCAAGCCCAGAGTTCAAGCCCATGACCGACCAAAAAAATTTGGAATAGATAACTAGAGGGGGCTAGAACTGTGGAAGTTGGGGCCTCGTTGGAAGAAGTGAGTCACTAGGGGTCACCTTAGAAAGGTACACTTGACCCTAACCCCTTCCTTCTATTCCTCCCTACTTCCTGACTGCCATGAAGTGAGCATCCGCTGTCACATGTCCCTGCCACTATGATATTCTCTATCACCCCAGACCTAGAGCAATGGATCCAGGAAACTGAAACCTCTGAAATCAAAAGCCATAACAAATACTTCCTCCTTGAAAACAATCTCTTCCACAGATGTGGCCCCTAGACCCTTGGCTACCTGGCCTCCAGATCCATGCACCAATAAACTTCTACTATTTCTAAATTACTGATGGGATTTTCTTTTATAGCAATAACAACATGAAAAGTAGACTCCTGACAGTGGCCTGTTAAGAAAAGAGTATCATCATGGCATTCATTGGTTTAGAGTAAGAGATTCATCTGCTTTTTAGTTCTCTTGCAAATTATAATAAGTAGTTAAGTTCCAAGAAGCCCTGCACAATCTAAAACTGCGTAAAGGTCCCAACAGAAGGGTCAGTTGTACTTTGAGCCAAATGATTTCAGCAAAGCAAGAGATAAGAGAGAAATGGCAAATAAGAAGAAAGCTGTCATCAACTGATTTGGTTCTTGGTTATTTCTTTTTATGTGAAGATCTTCATTTAAATTACTGAGCAGCCCCACCAGTCAGGTGACACTTGTGACGTGGAAATCACAGCGTCCTCAGCAGCAACCGTACTGGGGGAGCATATTGCCATATCTCAGAATAAATGAGGAAAGGTTTCACTTTTCTCTCCTTTTTTTAAATGTCTGAATCCAGGACTCCAACTTGGTACCACATGTTTTCATTCATTGGCTAGGACTCTAACAAATGAGCCATGCCTCCGACCCCAAGGTTCCGGTTTAAAAAAACTCTCTCCAAAAGAATGGAGCGCTGGTAAGGTGGCTTCATGGTAGAGTGCTTGTCTAGCATGCATGAAGCCCTGGGTTCGATTCCTCAGTCAGTGCCACATAAACAGAGAAAGCTGGAAGTGATGCTGGCTCAAGTGGTAGAGTGCTAGTCTTGAATAAAAGAAGCTCAGGGACAGTGCCTAGGCCTGGAATTCAAGCCCCAGGACTGGCAAGAAAAAAAAAAGAATGTAGGTAAGAAAAATACAGCTATAAAATGACATCATTAGAACAAAGGTTAGATGTGGCAATGACAGACTGACATGAAGCCATGGATGTTTGGGTAGAAACTATAACCATGATAACACTACTAAACAGTAATTCTCAATAACAACTGCTAAGGATGTATACGAAGATAGGTATGGGTCAGGCATTATTCCAAGTGGTTTTTAAGTATGATTTGCTTAATTTCCATCACAATCCTAGGAAGCATATCAATTTATTTGGGTTTCTCTTCTCACTGGTGGAGAATCTGACATATAGAATTGGGCATTGTCCTGGAAGAAATAAGAACTTGGAACCAGATGGGAAAACTACCAACACCCCAAGTTTCTGTTTCAAAGTTTAACAAAAGAGAGAGATACTAATTGTGACCTCAAAGCACAGAGGAAGATGTTTGCCATGCATACCGCAGGGCCTGGTGAGTGGCTGATCACACTTTGCTTCTATTCCAGTGGTTATGTTAAGGAAAACATTCCAGGGTTAAACAAAAGTGCTTTGAAGTTCTTGAAGCTGTACTCTCTCAGAGCCCTGGTGAGGCCTGAAAATTATATCAACATGAGACAGATTAGAGGGAAACAAAGTCTACAAATGGAAGGTTAAGTTTTATGTGCCATTGGAAGTCCCATAAGAAAACCTAAATGCTTTTGTATGTGAACAAAGACATGTCATTGTGGAACAGCCATGAAATTCTGTGAGGAGACTAAAGGAAGAGAACTATTTTAACCAGGATGTTTGTACAGAAATCTTGTGGCCATGTTGACACACTGAGGAATAATGCTTTTTTCCTGCTGGTCTGGGGAAAAGCATCTTGCGCGTGGAAGTTTTTCATCTCTTGTTTTCAGGAAGAAAAGAAGAGATTCCCATGCCCTTCTCTCATCTGCTGTTTTTCAAGTGCCTGCAGCTCAAAACAATCCTTATGCCAAAGTGGCATATCTGGGGGAGCAGATTCTCCTACAGTAGAAAGATGTGCTATGCAGTGAAGAATATGTACATATAAAATCAGAAAAAGGTTAGATAGATAGATAGATACCATCTGATATCTATCTGTAGATAGGCAGAATGTGGTATCAATAGATAAGAAAAATACTATGTTACACCTATCTGGTATCACATGATATCTATAAATAGATATTTAGCTAGATATCATGTAGTTATACATTGAGACATGATATCTATCTATATATGTATCTACCTATCTCTCTCTCTATATATGAATTTTCCTGATTTTATATGTACATATGCAGATATGTGTACATTATATGTAACTTAGGTATTGCATACATAATATTTATCTATCAAGGTATTATTACCATAATTTCCTTTTAAAAACAAAAACATTGATTGCTTAGGAGACATATGAAAATTGTACGTTCATTGTCATTTATTACCGTAGTGACATCATACCATACCAGTCATTCAGTTCACCATTTCACTGAATTCAGCATGATTGGAATATGGCATTTGTGACTCTGTTCCATCTGTGAAGTATCAAAGACAAATGTCTATTTTTTAAAAAAAGAAAAATTTCCAATAATTTCTGTCAATGGCCTTTTTGCTTGTATTATCAGGATTGACAGAAAAAAATAATCAAAATTCTTTGAGGCAAAACCAAAGCCAAAACTTTCACATGCAGCTGAGAGGGAAAGGCCTTCTGCCAGCCACTCTTTCAATGCCTCTGAGTAATTAAATGCTTTATTTCATCTCCTTGGCAGCAAATGACTGCCATGAAGTTCTCATCATCGGCATTATCTGTGAGAATCTCCTCTCCATTCACTGGTCTTTCTTGTAGAATCGCAACAGGATTTAAGTATTTTTCTGACAGTAACACAGTGGGACTCTTGAAGACAAGCAGTGAGCAAAGTATGCAGCCAGCCATGTATGAGCAGCATTGGCCCTGTCCAGTGAGGGAGAATGTAAAGACACTGAGAGGCAAATACTATTTTGGTTGGTAGACAGCAAGATAATCGTTCCAGGTATCTTAATGGTGGCAATATAATTCCTTACACACTGGCTCTATTTAGTCATTTAAATTTAATTAATTGATTAATCTATTTATTTTTGTGCTGGTCCTGGGGCTTGAACTCAGGGCGTGGGTGTTGTTCCTGAGCCTTTTTTTGCTCCACCATTTAAGCCACAGACCCACTTCCAGCTTTTGGGATAGCTAAGTGGAAATAAGTGTGTCCTAGATTTTCCTGCTAGGCTTGCTTTGAACTGTGATTCTCATATCTCAGCCTCCTGAGTAGCTAGGATTACAGGCATGATAACTGGTACCCAGCTATCCAGTCATTTTTAACAGTGTCTACCTGTTCCTAACAAACATCCTCCAGCTCAGATCACGAGGTAGCTATCATAACACTTTGTCCCTCAAAAGGGAAAACTCAAAGTCTGGCAGAGCTGTCCTTGATGAACTAGTGTACTCCATGCTTATACCCATATGGCCCAAAGCCTGTTCTTAGACCCTTTTTCCACAAAGTGAATTAGGAACCTTTATGAAGGTTGTTGAAGTTAATTAAGATATAAAATACAAATATATAAGGTCTATATACTATTCAGTAAGATTTGTTTAGTTCACTTGGTTTCCTCCTCTCTTCCATTCTGCATCTTTAGAAACAGACTGGTTTAGCTTTCCTTCCTCCCTCCCTTCCCTTTCCTCCTTCCCTCCCTCCCTCCCTCCCTCCCTTTTCTTTTCTTCTATTCAGGCCAGACACAATGCCTGGAAGTTCTATCAGCATCCCTCCATGGCCTCACATAGATCCTCCTTTCTCTTAGTGCATAAGCTGAAGGGTGGTGTAAGATGAACTGTTTTGCTCTCACTTGGAATAACCCTGCTTATGGTAATGCCGACTCAGAAGACATCTAAGACATGGATCATCTTTTCCACCACTGAGTCCCTGGGTCCTGAGTTCAATGTAAGACTTTGATTAGAAAGCAGATTAGAAAGCTAATCTGCTTTGAGCTAGTTCCTGTCAGGGGAAATCATAGCTAAGTCAGTACCCAAACCCAATGTGTAGGAAAATGTGAGTACCAAGAAATGAGACTGTTCCACAGGACTAGAGCTTGAGAAGGTAACTCAAAGAATGGGATATTTGAGTGTCACAAGAGACTAATGAAATACAACTTGATGCTATTGTTTTGTTTCTGCATAGCCATTGACAAAGATTTCAGTTGCTAAGCCACTCTGTCTACGTCATTCTGTTACGTCAGGCCTAGCCAACCAATACACATGAAGAGCAGTAGAAAAGAACTGAAAATACAGAAATAAGCTCACACATATATAATCAATCAGTTTTTTTGGGGGGGAAGCAGCGAAGATAATTCAGTGAAATACGTGGTACTGAGATCATTGGATAGCCACATGTCAAAGCATGGATTTAGATCCCAACTGCACACCTTGCAGAAAACCAGTGCAGATCTGGAGGTGTGACTCAGCAGTAGAGCACCTACCTAGTAAATGTGAAGCCTGAGTTCAAATCCAGTACTTAGAAAAAATGTCTGTAAGTCTGTACAGATATGCTTAGGATCTATGATTTAAAACTAAATTCTTGCTGGGGATGGGCAGTGGCTCACATCTGTAATCCTAGCTACTCAAGAGGCTGAGATCTGAGGATCACAGTTGGAAACCAGCCCAGGCTGGCTTGTATAAGGTCTGTGAGACTCTTATATACAATTAATCATCAAAAAGCTAGAAGTAGAACTATGGCTCAAATGGTAGAGGCCATCCTTGAGCCAAAAAACTAACGGACAGTGCCAGGTTCTGAGTTCAAACCTCAGTACCAGGACAAACAAGCAAACAAAACAAAACCACCTAAATTCTTTCCCCTTGTTTTGAATTTCAGCACTAAAGGCAAGATATTCTGTAGTTAAATACCATACAAAACAAAACAGCTGTTCAAGCACACAATGGATTAAGCAAGTCCCACACAATATTATATAAACATCTGCTGCTTATCAGGCCCAAACCTTTACCTGATCCCACCTCAATGTCATCTGCTTGAATGACTCCCACAGGCACAAGTGTGAAAAGGCTTGATCCTAACCAGTAGTGGTTGGGGAGGTGGTAGCCCTTTAAGAGGTGGGGCTTCATGGGAGGTTTCTGTTTCCTGAGCACCAAGAGGTGATTGTTTCCTCCACAGAGCACTCCCACCAGACCAAGGGCAACCAGGCCAGAACAACCATGGTCTGAAACTTTTGAAACCTTCAACCAAGTGAACCTTTCCTCCTTATTAGCATTCATCTCAGATATTTCAGTTCAGAGACAGAAAGCTAATAAAACTTATTTTTTGTGGCCAGTACTGGGACTTGAACTCAGAACTCCTTGACCCCTTTTTGCTCAAGGCTGCTGCCCTACCACTCGAGCCACAGCTCCACTTCTGGACTTTGTTGGTGGTTTTTGTCTGTGAAAAGAGTCTCAAAGACTTTCCTGCTTGGGTGGCTTTGAACCATGATCCCCAGCTCTCAGCCTCCTGAGTAGTTTAGGATTACAGGAGTGAGCCACTGACATTTGACTAACATAGCTCCTTACTAAATGGTGTTCCTCTCACTAAACTGAACTTAGCTCTCATATGACAGAGAACAAAGCTTTATCCATAAGAAATATATAGTGATCATGAACCTGAATAAAAACTGGAAATTCAGATGAAGTATGGCCCTCCATTTGAACCAAGATTCAGTCCTCTGACTAACCAGATTGTCAAATGCACCTTCTCACCTATTTGGTAAAAAAGGATAATGTCTCTATAAAATAATATTAACAACAATAACCTTCTTTTTTGTGTTGGTCCTGGAATTTTAACTCAGGATTTGGACACTGTTCCTGAACTATTTTGCTCAAGGCTAATGCTGTACCACTTGAGCCACAGCTCTAATTCTGACTTCTTGGAAGTTCATTGAAGGTAAGAGTCTCTTGGACTTTCCTTCCCAGCCTGGTTTTCAACACAAGTCCTCCCATCTCAGCCTCCTCAGTAGCTAGGATTATAGGTGTGGGCACCAGCACCCAGCAATAATCATTATTTTTAGCTAATATGAGCAAATGAACTGAATTCTACCTAACAGAACTATGTTCACAAACAACATCAACATAAGAATTGGTGTCCTGGCTTTCCACTGGAGGGGACCAGAAAGTCAGGGGCTCTGTTCTTTCTATCTGAGCAGCTCTTTCACCTTGACTGTCTCTTGTTCACCTAGACAAAAAAAAAAATAGAATAGAAAGACATACACACATCTGTGTGTGCACGCGTGTATGTGTGTGTGTGTGTTGTCCTAGAATAAAAACTATTCAAATGAGCCAGGTGCGAGTGGTTTATGCTTGTAAACCTAGCTGAGATCTAAGGATCTCAGGAAGCTGAGATCTGAAGATTGTGATTGAAAGCTAGCAAGGGCAGGAAAGTCTGCGAGGCTCTTATCTCCAATTAATCTCAGAAGAAAAAAAAAACAGAATTGGCACTGTGGTAGAAAGCTAGCTTGAGCAAAAGTTGCTCAAGTCAGCCCTGAGGCCAAGTTCAAGCCCCAGGACTGGCAACAAAACAAAACAAAACAAAAACCTATTCAAATGAGCTCCCTCAAGTTCAGTTATGACAGAGCTGTCATTCATAGGGAAGGTCTTGGGGCATGGATTCATCATCCTCAAATATGCTTGGACAAATCCGTGAGATCTTCTGTATTTACTTCTATTACAAAATTTAAAGACCTTTTTCTGCTCCCCCTTGAGACATGTAAATCACCAGCACCTACATGACACCTCCAGGAAATAGAGGTGACTGATCTATTCATTAGAGACCCCCCAGAAGGTAATCCCCAGAAACCCAGCCTTAAAGGAAACTTCCTTTTTCTCCCCAGTTGCTTTCTGTGTGCTTGCCTATGTTCTGACTGCTATGTGATGCCTTTGAAAACCTTGAATAAAGAAAATAAGAAGGAATGACACTCCGAGGAATGCAGAAGCTTAGTCTCAATTGGTCCAAAGGAGGTACAGGACAAAGAAGGCTTGGGGAAGGGAGAGACAGAAAATGGGTAAGGCCAGAATGACACAATCACCATATAAATAAAATAAGGTAAAGGACAAACATATCTCCACCTTAGCTGAGAATGTTAAGAGGAGGTTAACCTGCACAGATGAGAACCACATTCTCCTGGTAAGAAAGGAAAGATCTGGGCCCTTGGCCTTCACTTCAACAGCCAAGAAAACCAGATAGGCAGGGTGACCCAAAATGCATGGCATGAGAAATCTGGATCTTTCTGGTCTCTTCAGCTGGCAGTCCTATTTTATAATCTGGGCTGGATACAGCAGGAGTTTTTTTTAAATTTCAATTTTAGATTTTTATTAACCCCACAAGCTTGAGAGAGGTGATATGGGAAAAGTAAACATTAATTAACTGCTTCCTTGGATCCAGCCAATCATTAAACACATGTCAATAAAATTTCCTTGAGCAGCTCAATTGTTTATAATTATCCAAGAGGTTCATTGTTCCTCCCTTTCACGTTTACCTCTAAGCAAATTACCTAATTCAATGTGTTTATTATTCTGGACATTGAAGAGCTGCGCATGGGGAAATTTAGCATAGCAATGAATGGATGTGGGCACATCTGCTCTGAGTCAACCTCTGGGCTTACATGTGATTACCAGATACAACTTAGAGGATTTGGAAACAACGCATTACCTTTTAATATTAATCACCCATTCATATTTTCACTTGAGGAATCTATCTGAAGGATGATTATTTGCATAATTTATGTGAAAAAAATTATACAGCTCGATAAATGGAAGTGACTGGTTTAGGAATGGACATGTGACCTTGTCTTGACCAATGATTTATGAGGGATATTTTTTGGTGGTATCTGAAAAATGTTTATTTGCTCTTAAAAAAGAAGGCTAACCTGGGTGCTGGTGGCTCATGCCTAGCTACTCAGAGACTGAGATCTAAGGATCAAGGTTAAAAGCCAGCCCAGGCTGGGAGACTCTTATCTCCAATAAACTACTCAGAAAAAGCTGGAACTGGCACTCTGGCTGGAATGGTAGAATACTAGCCTTAAGTACAAAGAAGCTCAGGGACAGCATCCAGCTCTGAGTTCAAGCTCTAGGACCAGCAAAAAAAAAAAAAAAGAGGTTTATAGGCAGAAAGGGATCAAGGGGGGGGGGCGGGCAGGCTAATCTGACTGTTACGCCTATACTCTATGCTACAACCCAAGCCTCCTGTGTGTTTAGCAAGACAAGACAAGAAGTTAAAACTTTTAGCTCAGCCAGGCACCAGTGGCTCAGGTGGCTGAGATCTGAGGATCATGTTCAAAGGATGGGCAGGAAAGCCTATGAGGCTCTTATCGCTAATGAACCCCAGAAAATCGGAAATGATGCTGTGGCTCAAAGTGGCAGAGTGCTAGCCTTAAGCAAAAGAGCTCAGGGACAGCGCCCAGGCCCTGAGGTCAAGCCCCGTAACCAATAAAAAACAAACAAGAAAACACCAAGAAACGTTTAGCTCGCCCGTTTTCAGGAATATGTCCATCTTGCTGTCTGGCTTCATGGGGCATCCTCAAGGTGGCCTTGTTTTCTGGCCATAACTGGTCTCAATATGGTGATGATCAGGGCACGGCTGAGCTGGGAAGGCCAACAAAACCGCATGTTCTCCCATCTTCACTGGTCACTGGCCTACATGGAGGTATAGCCAGAGGCTAGCCCACTCCTGCTCCTCAGGGCCTATGGGAGAGTGACATGCTGCACTGAAATTGGGATCTAAATCCAGTCTGAGTCTATGACCCATACAAGCCATACTAGGTGCTTTCTAGAAAGCAGTGACCCACCCCCAGCAAGGATGACTGACCGCCACGGTGGACTCTTGTCCAGCTGAGGGATCTGATCTGGGAGGGCAAAGCCACTCACCACCTTAAAAGTAAAGTTTTAAGGTCATACTGAAGACAATCCAGAAGAGATCTCATCTTGCCCTTAACCCATCCCTACACTATATAAAAAAAGACAGTGTCACTGGTCAGCGTAATTGTTGTTCAGCCCCATGAAGAGTGAGCAGCCCCATTCTATGTCTCCATCCATCCCTTCCAATCTCTCACCCATGTCCTTAAGCAGGCTCTTGCTACCCAAGCCCCCAGCTGAGCTCAAACCAGCGCTGGAGCAACTCCACACCCAACAATATGATCACACAAAGCGAACTTGCCTATAAAGTACAACGGCTAAGAGGAAGGAGACAGCCACATTCCAGAACAGATGGCTACTACCGAGCAGCACTTCAGGCAGAAGCCGAAATAGACTATGTCATGAAGACATAATGAGAACACATAAGGAGATATTATTAGGGCAGGATAAAATACTTCAAGGACCAAAGAATGCTCAGTACTTTCATTTAAAAAATGTCGTACAGATATTAGGGAAGAAAAAAAAAAAGAGCTCAGCCTACGCTGTAGAACACTAAGTGCTCTTTTAGGAAGATCAAATAAAAGACGTGTCTTGCAACACAAAATGAAAAGCAAACGAACCAGAAAGCACAAATGAAAAATGAAGATGTGGTAGGTAGAGGAGGGGCATAAAATGGTTAAGTGTAAAAGGTTGGGAAAGAATGCAAAATTATGACAGAGTATCAATAAAGGACTCCCAACAAAGGAACAATCAAGTTGGAACATCCAGGGTTCTGAACAAGACAGAATTGAGACATGTCCTGGCAGTTTTCTGAATTTCACGAATAGAGAAAAAACAAGTCACTTCTGGAAATTGATGAGTTTTAAATGACATTTGTCACCTGTAATCACAGAAGGGAAAGACTAGGGAAAACAGTTATTGACTTAGGGAGAAGGAAGAATTAAGAATTCTCTACCCAGCTGGGTGCTAGTGGCTCGCGCCTGTAATCCTAACTATTCAGGAGACTGAGATCTGAGGATAGAGGCCGAGAGCCAGCCTGGGCAGGAAATTCTGTGAGACTCTTATCTCCAATTAATCACAGAAAAATCCAGAATTGGATGTGTGGCTAAAGTGGCAGTGCACTAGCCTTGAGCAAAAGGAGCTCAAGGATAGTGCCCAGGCCCAAAGAGTTTGAGCCCCAGCTCTGAGTGGGTGGTGAGGGAGGAAAACTCTCTACCCAGGAGAGCTACCATTATGTCAGAACTTAAAACTATATTAATGCACATGCAGAGCCAGAACGTACATATTTCCCATGTATATTCTCATGAAAAAGTAAATACAATAGGGATCTAAGGAAAGAGAAGACAAGAGTACAGGAATCAATAGGAAGAATCAAGAATCCATCTTGTATTACTGTGACCTTTTCTTACCCAGTTATCTATTGTTGCATACAGGGCTGATTCCATCCTTTGGCTGTTGTGAGCAGTGCTGTAATAAATCTAGATATGCAGGTGTCTTTCTGTACCCATTTTAAGATCTTAATGGACCATAACAAAGTGAATATAAAGCACAGTATAATTGTTCAAAGGGCTCTTGAATGGAAAAGGAAACCCTTAGTAATATCCTCGACCCAAATAACCTTGACATCGTCCAGAAAGAAGAAAAGGAAATGGAGATGAAATAGAAACAAGTTTTGAATGAGTTCCTTTAGGCGAGGCAAAGTGAAGAGGATATTGAAATCAGTGAGCTGGGTGGATATGTTGATTAAGGTTGCTGTCTCTACTCCTAATCCAAGTGTGTGCGTGTGTCTCAGGGCTTGAACTCAGGACCTGGGCACTGTCCCTGAGGTTTTATGCTCAAGACCAGCACTCTACCACTTGAGCCACAACTCCATTTCTGGCTTTTTGGGATGGTTAACTGGAGATAAGACTCTCACAGACTTTCCTACCCAGGTTGGCTTCAAATTGTGATCCTCAGATCTCAGCCTCCTGAGTAGCTAGGAGCCACGGTCCATTTCCTTCTCTCCCTTTCCCCCCACAAGCTCCATTTTTCCTTGTTGTTCAATAGTGTTGTGGTTTGTATATGGTTTGAGTTTGTCCTAGAAGGGTCTATGTGTTAGAGGATTGTGGTTCAAAGTCAGCCCCAGCAGGAAAATCCATGAGACTCTTAGCACCAATAAACTACTCAGAAAAAGCTGGAAGTGATGCTGAGGCTCAAGTGATAGAATGCTGTCCCTGAGCAAAAAGAAATTCAGGGACAGTGCCCAGGACCAGAGTTCAAGCTTCAAGATTGGCAAAAAATAAACAAGTAAGTAAGTAAATAAATAAATAAATAAAAATTAAATGTCCCTGGCAGCTTCTGAATCTGGGATTCTAAACCTTCCCTGAAGGAAAATTCCAGATCCAAGTGACTTCACTTGTGAATTCTGCTGAAAATTTATGGAAGAAACAACATCAGTCTTCAATAAAGACTTCTGAAAAAGAAAGAGGGTGGTTGCTCTTATGAACAAAGCATAACTTTAATATAAAAATCTGATAAGGAAGCCAGGCTCAGGTGGCTCATGCCTGTAAACCTAGCCACTCAGGAGACTGAGATCTGAGGATTGCAGATTGAAACCAGCCAGGGCAGACTCTTATCTCCACCAAAAAGCCAGAACTGGAGCTGTGGTCAATTGGTAGAGCACCAGCCTTGAGAGAGAAAGACGAGGGACACCTCCAGCACCAACCCTAGCACCAGCACACACACACACACACACACACACACACACACACACACACACACACACACAATCTGATAAGAACATCTGAAAATGAATTAAAGTCCAATCTCTCTCATGAATACAGAATCAAAAGTCCAAAACAAAACATTAATAATCGAAATCAAGAGTCAGCTAAGTTCAGACAAGGAAAACAGATTCACTTAACATTCAAAATCAATCTAAGCTTTTCACTGTATTAACAGAATAAAGAATTTCATTAACAGAATATGAGAATTTCTCTCATAGTCTTCTCAAAAGAAAGATGAGTCACATGATAAAATTCAGTATGCATGATTTCTAAAAAGCCTAATGAAAAAAATCTCAGCAAGCTTCAATTCAAAGGATCTTCAACAATAAATACAAAAAAACTTGCATAAAACATCACACTTTATTATAAAATATTGAGAATATTTCCTCCAGGATAAAGAATAAGACAATGAAACGCACAGCAATTCTTCATGTACTGGAGGCCCCAGCCAGGAAAATCAGAAGAAAATGAAACAAGATATTTGAATACTAGAAAGACACACAATTATTTTATCAATCAGTCTATCATCTTTCTATATCTATTATCTACTTGACTGCTATCTATTGCCTATCTTCTTTTTCTATCTATCATCAATGTATTATCTATCATCATCTTTGTATCATCTATCATCTTTCTGTCATCTATCTTCTTTCTATATCCATCATCTACCTATCTTCCATTGATCATCTATGTATCATCTGTCTATCATCTTTCTATGTTGTTTCTATATCTATCATCTACCTACCATCAATCATCTTTCTATGTGTCATCTATCTACAATATTATCTTTCTATCTTCTTTTTATATCATCTAATTTTTACATCTATTATGTATGTATGTATGTGCATGCATGCATGCATGTATGTATGTATGTATGCATGTATCTATCTATCTATCTATCTATCTATCTATCTATCTATCTATCTATCTATCTATCTATCCCCTACTGATTCTGTGTCTCTAGAGAGCCTTTCCTGATACAAGCATTCCTGGAGATGAGAGATGGGGGTACCTTAGACTAGGAGTCAGCAGAGAAGGAAATGAGAAAAGCATAGATAAAAGCTATACAAATTTGCCTGCAGAATATCAAATATACAAATACTATAGAAGGCACAACAGTCCCTATTCAAAACAAATGAAACCTTTCGGCAAGCTTAGGCCCACAGCATCCTTCCACCCACAGACTCTGCACCCATAGCTTCAACGAACCTCAGATTGAAAATGTTTGAGGAAAAAAAATAAAAAGCACCTGTACTGAACATGTACAGACTTTTCCTTGTCATTATTCCCTAAATAGCATACTGTGACAACTCTTTATATAGCATCCACCCTGCACTGGATGGCACGAGTCCTTTGAGATGGTTTAAGGCATCCGGAGGACGCGTGCATGCTCTGTGCAATGCACTGTGCCATTTGCGCAGGGGATTGGAGAGTCATAGATTTCATATTCATGCAGTGTCCCGGAGCCAACTCCCCAGGGACACCAACTGCCAACCTGACTGAAAAAAGAGAGAGCCTTTTAAAAGATTATAAGCTGGGTGCTGCTCATTCACAGATGTAATCCTAGCTACCCAGGAGGCTGAGAGCTGAGGGGTTGAGGTTCCAACCTGGAAAGAGTGACCAGGCCATTAGTAAGCCTCAGGACCAGCACCAAAAAAAAATATAATATATACATACACATTAATATATAGCATATATAATATGATAGACTATAGATTTATATAGCATATAGTACATGTAATTATATATATATCAAAAGTCTAAGCTACCCAACCACCCATCTTTTCATAAGTGATACTAAGTCCTGTACACCACCACACACTGAGCACCAGGGATCCCAGACTCCAGTGTTTTGAAGAGTGGCACAATTCCCATGCATTGTAGCGATGTCCTGAGCAAGGTGGATGCCAAATGAAAATTAATTCCAACAGAGGTTGATAAAGCTGAAGTCCATTAAAAAGCTAGACCACTTCATATTAGATTTTCAAATGAATGAGACAAGAGCCTTTGCGATAGCTTCAAAATGGGCATATTTATAACCTTGTCCTGCTTGCCAAAAATAATTACATCCTTTTTAATTTTTTCCCCCTGCCAACCATTTGAATTCATTTTACAGCAAATGGAAAGGAGAAGAAAAATTTAAAAAAAAATTAAAAAAACAGGGAGCCATTCCCACAAGAAGGAAGAGAGGTTTGGAATCCTCAGGCAATTTTTTTTTAATGGCTTATCAATTCTGGAACATTCTGTCTTTGGAATGGTCGGTGTTTATATGTTTATCTATTTTGGATATCATTGACTCTCCAAATGAATTACACGACACATGTCCTTTCCAGAAACTACCATGGTAGGAAGCTGGGATCACGCTAGACATTGCTTGCAGGGTACACAATGACCGCCCAGCTCCTGTCCCTGGAGCTGAGGCAGAGCCTGGAGCAGGCAGGCCTCACCTGACTCTGGCTTCCCCGGGCGGGAGTGGTGGGGTGGGGGGTGGGGGAGGGTTGGCACTGCTGGGGAGTGGCACTGCTGGAGGGGGTGGCACTGCTATGGTTGGCATCTGCAGTGTCCTCTGTGTGATGTAAACTTCTGCAGAGAAGTGGTAGAACTTTTAAGGGCCTCCTGGCTGTCCTGAGGCCCACCATCAAGCCCCTCAGCCTTGGTGCTGGCTTCCGGCCAACCACAGTATCCACAAGGCAGCCCCTGCCCCTCCCCACCCCTGGCTCAAATGGCTCCCCCTGTCCAGGAGTAAGTGATAGCAAGGTATCTAAGACCTTCAGGAAGAACAAATCTGCAATATTCCCCCCTGCCCTCTATTTTTTTTTCTTTTTTCTTTTTCTTTGTCTGTTATGGGGCCTGAACTCTGGGCTTGGGTGCTGTCCCTCAGCAATTCAGCTATAGACTAGCATTCTACCACTTGAGCCACAACACCACTTCCAGCCTTTTCTGTTTATGTGGTGCTGAGGAATCGAACCCAGGGCATCATGCATACAAGGCAAGCACTCTACCACTGAGCCACCTTCCCAGCCCACCTCCCCCTTTATTTTTTTAAAGTTCATTTGCTAAGAATTCAACTGAGTAGGAGGCTGAGATCTTAGGATCATGGTTCAAAGTCAGCCCCAAGCTGAAAAGTGAGACCCCTATCTCCAATGAACCACCAGAACACCAGAAGTGGAGCTGTGATTTAAAGTGGTAGAGGGCTAGCCTTGAGCAAACGATTGCTGGTGGCTCATGCCTATGATCCTAGCTACTCAGGAGGCTGAGATCTGAGGATTGCTGTTCAAAGCCAGTCCAGCAGAAAAGTCTATGAGAATCTTATCTCCAATGAACCACCAGAAAACCGGAAGTGGCACTGTAATCAAGAGGTAGAGCACTAGCCTTGAGCTGAAGAGCTGAGGGACAATGCCCAGGCCCAGAGTTCAAGCCCCATGTTCACACACACACAAATTAACTGTGTAAAGGAGAATTTCTCCCTGCTTTTTTCTTGTATAACTAAATGAGAATATCACTTTCAAATGCTGCACTCTGCTAAAATAATACAGGGGACCCTGGGGCTGGGAAGGTGGCTCAGTGGTAGAGGGCTCGCTTCGCATGCATGAGGCCCTGGGTTCGATTCCTCAGCACCACATAAGCAGAAAAAGTTGGAAGTGGCGCTATGGCTCAAGTGGAAGAGTGCTAGTCTTGAGCTGAAGAGCCGAGGGACAGCACCCAGACCCAGAGCTCAGGCCCCATGACCAACAAAAACAAAAACAAAAACAAAAACAAAAAACAGGGGACCCTGACTTGTTCATATAGCATGCAAGTCTGAATAGTCAAATTTTGAAAGGTGGCCATATTTGACACCCTAAGTCAACACAGGAGATACCCAAAGTCTACTGGAATGTTTAATCAGAACGTATTGTCCATCCTATTACTTTCTGTCATCAGTAATACCTCAGATTGAATAATGATGCAGAAACTAAGAAGGAATTTGTAAATCAGACACTGAGACTGAGAACCTCCCTGTGGGTATTTACAACCCAAATGCAACAGATTCTGGAGGATTGCTCTAGAAAGAAAAGAAAAAAATATAAACAGAAGCAATTGGGGGGGGGGAACAAAAACAAAAACACCAATCTTCCCATTGCTGTGGTTCTCCAAATTTACTATATGTTAAAGCTTGAACCTCCAGTATGATTTATTTGGATATTGAATCTTTTTTTGTCAGTTATGGGGTTTGAACTCAGGGACTGAGTGCTGTCCCTGAGTTCTTCTGTTCAAGTTACCACTTTGAGCCATAGTGTCAGTTCTAGTTTTCTGGTGGTTACTTGGAGATAACTACCCAAGCTGGCTGTGAACCTCAATCTTCAGATCTCAGCCTCCTAAATAGCTAGAATTACAGGTGTGAGCCATCAATGCCCAGCTTTTGAGGTGCAGTTTCTGCCAAGTTGGCCCAGGAGCAGGAAAGCCACAGAACACAACACAATTTCAGAGCAAGCCTGGCCTTATACTGCGATCCTCACTTCCTGACGTCTAGTTTCTCCTCCTTGGCAAGGCAGAGGTCTGAGCTCGCTCTGGGTTCCCAGGGTGGGGGGCAGTGCATGAGCCACACAGGTGCAGCTGCTGGGGTGTGCTACCTGGTGCATCACAGGACCTCTTTCTAGAGTGACTTGTGCAAGAATTTGCCCTATGGATTCTATCCAGTTTCTCAGGTTTGAATAAACAAGGTTTCCTAATCTCTTCAGATTAAAAATTCACCTGTGAAAGATGCCCTCTCTGTATTGGGGTGAAGTGGAGGGGGAAGCATGGCTCACCAGGGAGTCTAGAGGATTTGGTACAAACAAGCTCGCTTAACTACCATCCTGCATCAAGGCCGCTAGAATATTTTCTGCCATTCTCTCTCTGTTCCTCCTTGTTTAAAGCAGCTGAGCCGGCCACTTCCTGGGTTCTCTGTGTGTCTATGAAGGCTCTTGTGTCACAGAAAACTATAGAAGATTGCATGTTCTTCTGTTCATTGGCTCTATGGCAGTTTAGTTCTCAGGCCCAACTGAAAGGCCCAAGAGAGCAGAATGAAACAGCCCGGTGAATCATCACCAAAGAAAAGACACTCAGTGAGAGGTCATTAATTGCCACATGACTGTAAGGGCAGCGATCAGAGAAAATCCACTAGAAGCAGTTTTAATCCTTGAAATACAGCACCTAGCAGGACACTAAAGGGACAGGATTGTCTAGATTCACATCCAGTCAGTGTGATTACTGTCTCTGTGCCTCAGTTTCCTCATCTCTAGCAGGTGTTGAACAGGGACACCAATTGCACAGGATGATGGTGAGATTCTTAAAAATGTAAAGTGTATTGCAGCCAGATGCTGGTAGCTCGTGCCTGTAATCCTAGCTGAAGAGGTTGAGATCTGGAGGACTGCAGTTCAAGGCCAGCCCAGGCATTAAGTAGTCTGGAAGATTCCAATCTCGAAATTCACCAGCAAAAAGCCAGGCTGGAGGAGGAGTGGCTCAAGGGGTAGAGTGCCCAGCAAAGCTAGCAAGCTGAGTAAGCTTGAGGCTTTGAGTTCCAACTCGAATGCTGCTAAAGAAAGAAAGAAAGTCATAGTGCGCCCACGGTGTAATGTCTGGAACACAGAAGCCCTTAGCAAATTTCCATACTAGCTTTGTGGGCTTGTGACCAAGAATGATCAAAAGAAAACCAGCCTGGGATCTGGCCCTCCATGCACGTAAGATGCTCCCAGGAGAAACAGCTTTTTATCACTGTGACAAAATCACCTCATACGAACGTATAAGGAGGAAAGGGTCATTTTGGCTCACACTTCCAGAAGTTTCCTTCCACAGTGAGTTGGCCCTGTCGCTTTCTGGGTCTGTGGTGAGGCAGAATATCATGGAAGGAATGCTTCTGGAGGGAGCTGCTCACTCCACAGCGATCAGGAAGGGAGGGCTAGGGATGGACACAGCATGAGGCAGACAGGACAGAGTGGCAGAGACACAAACAAAGAGGAGAGACAGAGAATGTCTCTGGAGAGGTCTATAGAGAATGTTTTTAGTAGCACTTACTTGGAGGCCGAGGTGAAAAGATTCCAAGTTCAAAGCCAGCCTGGGTAACTTAGTAAGACTCTTCAAAAGGAAGGAAGGAAGGAAGGAAGGAAGGAAGGGAGTGACAGAGGGAGAGAGGGAGGGAGGGAAGAAATCAGAGAGCGAGGAAAGGAGATGAAGTCTCAACATCCCCTTCACAAGCATGTCCCAATGACCTAACTTCCTCCTACCTCATCACCTGCAGGAAGTTCCACAAAGCCAACAGTGTGGGGACCCAGCCTGCGGGGACCATGGGCCTCCCTCCTCTGAGTCCTCATGTGGACGAGAGAAACAGCTTAAGAGATTAACCCCCACCAAACAGACAAGAAACAAAAGTCACAATGTCATGTTATGACACAGAAATAGTTGAGGAGGGGCTGGGAAGGTGGCTCAGTGGTAGAGCGCTTGCCTTGCATGCTCGAGGCCCTGGGTTCGATTCCTCAGCACCACATAAGCAAAAAGAAAAACGCCGGAAGTGGCGCTGTGGCTCAAGTGGTAGAGCGCTAGCCTTGAGCTGAAGAGCTGAGGGACAGCACCCAGGCCCAGAGTTCAGGCCCCACGACCGGACCAAAAAAAAAAAAAAGAAATAGTTGAGGAAAGGACCTGTGGAAGATGCTGTCTCACCCACACTCAGCTCCTGCTTGCAGGGAGCAGACTGAATCTAGAGTTTCCCCGAGCACCTTCCCCTGGGGGTGAAGGGAACTAAGGTGGGCAGAAGGAAGTCTAGCAACATTTTTAAATACCTTTGGCATAAAGCTCACAACATAGGGCTGGACGCTGGGGGTTCACACCTGTAATCCTAGCTCCTGAGGAGGATGAAAGACAGCCCAGGCAGGAAAGTCCTTCAGACTTTTATCTCCAATGAATCGCTAAAAAAGCCAGAAGTAGGAGGAGAGCTGTGGCTCATGTGGTAGAGTACTATCCTTAAGTGAAAACACACACATACACACACACACACACACATACACACACACACACACACACACGGGACCTGATCTCAAACCCCAGGACCAGCACCAAAAATATAAAATATAAAAATAAATTTAAAAAAATTTAAAAAGCTCCTACACAGCACATCAGGAATCTATAAAAGGAAAGGATCTATCTTGAGAGGTGGGTGATGTGGCCAGCTGTGGGGCTCAGCCCTGACCCAGACAACAGGACATTTCCCAGGGATTCTCCAGCCACCCTGGGTGCCACATGCATCCTCCTGGGTAGGACATTCTACATGAGGAAACTCAGGTCCGACACGGAGGCTGACGAGAGAAGATGCACTGGGGAGAATTCACACACATCAGAGCTGCACCAGAGCCGACAGCCTGGCATAGGAACAGGACAATGCACTGGCATGGCGCGTGTGCAAACACACTCGTTTGGGGCAAGCCAGGAGTGTGAACACAGAGCTTGGAAACAGGAACTGAAGCAGCGGCCAAGAGACAGAAGCTTCCTGCCAGGGGAGACTCAAAAGCTAATGAGAATATACATCAAGCCAGAGAAGGATTCAGAGTGATAAAAAGATGAGACTCGGATGAGGGAAAAAAGAGAGACTGGAGACAGAAGTAAGGAAACCAATTACAAAGTGAGAATTAAAATCCCACCATTGTGGAGCTCATAAATAATTTAGGAAGAGCCGGGAACAGAGCTGAAATGAGTGAAAAAAATCATCAAAGTAACGGCTTAGGAGGATGGCTGAGGATGAGGAAGAGGATTCATGTGGAGGAGTGGTGGTTGGTTTTTCTTTTTTCTCTCAGTTCTAGAAATGAATCATTTTATAATGAAAGCCCTCCAATCTGGTAATAGCACCTTCCATCTCCCTCTTCTGTTCACGTCACAGAAACAGATGTTGGAAACACACAGGGGCTAAGCAGGTAGCCAGTAGTAAGAATGAGTGATTTTTTCCCCTCAAAGCTAATACTCTACCACTTGAACCACAACACCACTTCCAGCTTTTTGGTGGCTAATTGGTCTCATGAACTTTCCTGCCTGGGCTGGCTTTGAAAGCATGATCCTCAGATCTCAGCTTCCTGAGTAGCTGGGATTACAGGCATAAACTACTGGTATCCAGGGAGTGGGAGTGGGGACGGTGCGCGGGGACCCGGCGGGGCGGCGGCGGCGGGCCGCGTCAGGATGTCATACATGCTCCCGCACCTGCACAACTGCTGGCAGGTGGACCAGGCCATCCTGTCGGAGGAGGACCGCGTGGTGGTCATTCGGTTCGGACACGACTGGGACCCCACCTGCATGAAGATGGACGAGGTTAAAAATCTTGCAGTTATTTATCTTGTGGATATTACAGAAGTACCTGACTTCACAAAATGTATGAGTTATATGATCCATGTACTGTCATGTTTTTCTTCAGGAACAAACACATCATGATTGATTTGGGCACTGGCAACAACAACAAAATTAATTGGGCCATGGAAGACAAGCAGGAAATGGTGGACATCATAGAGACCGTGTACCGTGGTGCCCGCAAAGGATGTGGATTGGTGGTCTCTCCCAAGGACTACTCCACGAAATACAGATACTGAGCATGCCCCCCTTAGCCTGTGTCAATATTCGGAGTCATTTCCATGTGGAAGAAATCTCAGCTGTTCAAAGCCTTTGGGAAAGTGTGTGTGAATCAAGGGCAGGAGGGTCCTTGAGATGAGGGCAGCATGGCCTTAATTAGCTGAAGCAAATAAACTTCCAGTGAAGGAACAGTGGTAAAAAAAAAAAAAAAAAACTACTGGCATCCAGCATGACCGTTATTTTTATATAATAGAAAAAGAAATGTAGTATTAAATTGAGCATTTCTGAATGGTACCTGTTTTTTTTCTGGCAGTACTGGGGATTGAACTCAGGACTTGCCAGGCGGGAGCTCTACCACAAGCTACTGCATCACCACCTATCTGCACTGGTTACTTATGAGACAGAGTCTCATATTATGCCAAGGCTGGATTGGACCATGATCCTCCTGTTGGTGCTTCCCCACATCTCTGTGATGACAGACATGAACCACTTCACCCAGCTGTTGTGCTTTTCCCAATAGCTGAGGTGACAGGCACACAACACACACCGCCTAGCCATAGGTCAATATGGCGTCTCTCAGATATTTATTTTTGCCTACACTGCCTCAAACCATGATCATCCCCATTTCTCCCTTCTAATTAGCTATGATTGCAGGTTTGAGACACCCTGTCCTGCTCAATGCTAGACAATTTAAAGCTTTTGCTGTTGTATTTTTATATATAGTTTAATCTATTAGAAATATATGTTGGTCTTTATTTTTAAGAAAAACAACATAACCTTTACTCTAAAGAGAATAAAATCCATACAATGTTCTTCCAATAAATGTATAGTAGATGCTATTAGAGACACAGGGGAATTTGAACCAGAAAAAGCCTCTGCAAAGCTGGAAATATATTTATGGTAGTCTTCAAAAGCATGAATGTAAGTTCATTTCAGAAATGCACGAGTGATTCAACTCAAGGGAATCTGTTAATATCTCTACAGCAAAGGTAATCTTAATGTTAAAATAATAAAACAGACATGAGGATATAATAGTCACATTTCAATGTGTTTTCAAATGTATTAATACAACTGGGCACTCATGGCTCATGCCTGTAATCCCTGCAACTCGGGAGACGGAAATAGGATTTTAGGTTTCAGGCTAATCTGGGAGAAAAGAAAAAAACCTACCAAGATCCTATATTTCAAAGAAAACAACTGATATGATGGTGCATGCCCTAAAATTCCAGCTCCACAAGAGGCAAAGGTAGAAAGACTGTAGTCCAAGGCCAACGGGGCAAAAGTACAAGAGAAAGTCCAAGCTGGGTACCATTGGCTCAAGCCAGTAATCCTAGCTACTCAGGAGGCTGAGATTGGAGGATCACAGTTCAAAGCCAGCCCGGGCAGAAAAGTCAGTGACACTCTGATCTCATGTCCTAAGTAGGTTTCTGGAAAAATATCTTCTGTGTGTGGTCTTGTAAAAATTTGTTTCAATACAAGTTCTGCCGGTTTGGGTTTCTTCTTCAAACTAAAAAAGTTATTTAAGTGCAGTCACGAGCTACCTAATGACAGTTTTGCTCAATGACAAGAACACACAGTGGTCCGAGCCGGGTTGGGGGCACTGAAGATTTCCTGCGACGTGGTTATGTTGCAGGTCAGTACCAGCTCACCGTATGCAGCCTCACCGGCCCCCGTGGCTGTTGGGCACCAGGACGCACAGCCTGCAGGGCCCCCGGCACAGCAGAAAAGTCCAGGAGACATTTATCTCCAATAAACTACTCAAAAAAACAGGAAGTGGTGCTGTGATAGAGCACTAGGCCTTGAGCACATAGTGGCCCAGGGACTGCCCAGGCCCTAAGTTCAAGTCCCAGGATTGGCAAAAAAAAAAAAAAAAATCAGAGATTCTGAAAAACAAAAGGCATTGGGGGTGTGGTTCAAGTAGTACATTTGCCTAGTAAGTGTTAAGCCCTGCGTTCAAACCCTAGTACTACCAAATTTCTTTCTATCTATCTGTCTATCTATCTGAAAAATAATCACACATACAACAGCAAAACACAAAAAAACTAGGTGTGAACTTGGCAAGAAACGTTTAAATCCATATAAAGAAAACAGTAACATACACATGGAAGGAAAGAGCAATTTGAATAAGCAGAACAACAAACCACATTTTTTTGTGTGTCAGCGCGTATGAGTGAGTGTGTATGTGCTGGTACTGGGGCTTGGTCTCAGGGCCTAGGCACTGTCTCTGAGGTTTTGTGCTCAAGACTAACATTCTACCAGTTGAGCCGCAGGTCTACTTTTGGTTCTTGGGTGGTTAATTGGAGAAAAGCACCCCACAGATTTTACAGCTCAGTCTGGCTTTCAACTGTGATCCTCAGATCTCAGCCTTCTGAATAGCTAGGATTACAGCTGAGCCACCAGTACCTGGCTACAATCCATATTCTTGGATAATGAGATTGAACTCAAAGGAGATTCTGGTTCTCCAAAAGCCAAGTTTAAGGCCACAGTTATAAAAACACCCTCATTGTTTCCCTGAAGTCAGGTGACTCACTTACACAAGAACAACTATACAACCATTGGTAAGAAAACGTTATAACAAGGAAGAAGGAGGAGGAGAAAAGGCAGGCCTGTGAATTTTTAGACATCTCACAAAGCCTCCAATATGAGAGCAATGGAATAGAGAAGTTCCAAAATCACATGCATCTTGTTTCTACAAAGTTGGGGGAAATGGACTTTTAATCATTGATATTGATACACCCAGAAACAAACAGAAGTTTCCTGTATCATTAAGTATAAAGTGATATTTGTACTGATGAGAAACATGAAATCCAAAGAGGCGATAATGTTAAACTTCAAATGATGTGATTTTCTGGCAGAATTCTATTAGAACCTGGCCTTTTAATTTCAATCTGGTTCTTCCTATTCCTTTATTAAAAAAAAAAAGAAATTAATAACTTCCAGCTACACCAAGGCTTGTGTTAAATAATACTATTTGTTTTGCATAATAAAAACCACTTCCTAATTTCCTGCCCCATTCTAGTTACTTGAAAGAGAAAGGATTATTAATTAAAATGATGAACATGACAAAATGTCAGTATAATGACTGCAACATGGCATTGATAGGCTGCTATGCTGAATATATTGTATTCAAAAACTATTTTCAGAAATCCAATTAGTTCTACAAATAGGCTATACACACACACACAGATATGAAGGCAAAAAAAATATTGTAACTGCTACTTTATATGAACAGTTAAAAACAGAATTGCCCATATACATTTACTGAAAGCTCATGTCCTAAGTAGGTTTCTGGAAAAATACCTTCTGTGTGTGGTTTTGTAAAAATTTGTTTCAATACAAGTACTGCCGTTTTGGGTTTCTTCTTCAAACTAAAAAAGTTATTTAAGTGCAGTCACAAGCTACCTAATGACGGTTTTGCTCAATGACAGGACAGTGGTCCGAGCCGGGCTGGGGGCACTGAAGATTTCCTGCGGCCGTGGTTATGTTGCAGGTCAGTACCAGCTCACCGCGCGCGGCCTCACCAGGCCCCCGCGGCTGTTGGGCACCAGGACGCACAGCCTGCAGGGCCCCCGGCGCATAACGCTTACTGACATAATAATAATAATAGACTAAGTAACCGCTTCCTTTATATTCTAATCGCTGTTTCAGAGTGTATTGCTGCTGACTCCTGCGCGGGGTCAAGCCCATGCTGGCTTCTCACATCTGGCGTCCACCGAGTGCCTTGACTGCATTGGGAGGCTGCGGGAGGTGACTGACATGTAGTGTCCAGCTTGGTGTCAGCAAGCCTGTGCCAGTGAACGTGGTGACGTCACAGCGCGCCCTGTGTCCGTGAACATGATGGCGTCACGTTCTGGACCTGCTCTGGGCCAGAGAGCGTGATGACATCACCGCACGCCCTGTGTCCGTAAACGCAGTGGCGTCACAGCACGCTCTGTGCCAGTGAAGGTGATGACGTCACATTTCTCAAAAAGACGCAGATGGCGCCCGCCTGTAATCCGAGCTACTCAGGAGGCTGAGATCTGAGGATCACGGTTCAAAGCCAGCCTGGGCAGGAAAGACCATAAGACTCTTATCGCCAATGAACCACTCAGAAAACCAGAAGTGGCGCCGTGGCTCAAGTGGTGAGCGCTCGCCTGGAGCTGAAGAGCTGAGGGACAGCGCCCAGGCCCAGAGTTCAAGACCCACAACTGACAAAAAAACAAACAAACAAAAAAAACAATTGAGTGTATGCCTCCCAAATAGCTTTCAATTATGACCAAATTAAAATACCAGACACGAAGGAGTCATTCTGAGAAACTGCTACAAAACAACATATTCTAATAGCATAAATAATATTTAATCTGTGGCCCACAAATGTGAACTCTACTGTCCCTAAAACCTTGCTGTCATATTCTGCCTATTGTCTCCCCCCAACAAAAAGCCCCACAGTAATCACATTATGTTAAGTTACAAATCCATATGCAAAACATTGTCCTTTTTCAGATACCTTTAGTAAGCAGAATACTATAAAACAAAGCAATATTGAAATCAAAACAGTCAGGAATGGAATTCAAAGCATTAAGGAACTTGATCTTTATCCTCTTGGGATGTGCATTCAGACTTAATCATATTTAACGTCATCACATATGCAAAATGGAACACGGATTTCCCATTAAAATTATCATAATTGCCAGCTGGTTAAAACGTTCAAGTGCATCAAACACACCATGGAAAAATTTGTATCATTTGGACAATGCACATGTTATCAATAAACAAAAGCTATAAACTCAGCAACACATATGCTTAGAGACCAAGCCAGAGAGACAGACCAGGCCCTGGCAGTAATTTGTAACCTTGCTGGGATTAAGAGAAGAATCTCCAGCACTGAGTCACACAGAGAAAGATACACAGGCCTCTTGTTAAAATGAAAGACACAGGTTACGGGTTTTGCACTGGGGCGGTACAGATCACTTTAACACTGCTAAGATTTCACCCACCACTGCCCTCTAAGTGAAACAAAGGTGTCACATTTGCAGAATGCCCACCCAAATTTGGCTTCCACAGTAAGAGGTCAACAGAAATGCCCTGATTTGAGCTGTTACTTTTCCTTGTTTCTAGATAGTGATTAGTGGAAAATTCTCAGCAATATAAGTGAAGAGATTTTCCTATTGATTGGTTTAGTGAAGCAAAATTTCCCTTCCACACTGAAGGAGAAATAATTTTTTTTTTTGGTCATCATGAAGTTTGAACTCAAGGCTAGCACTCTACCACTTTGAGCCACAGCTCTACTTCCAGCTTTCTGGTGGTTAATTGGAGATTAGAGTTTCAGCCAGGTGCTGTGGCTTACACCTGTAATCCTAGCTACTCAGGAGGCTGAGATCCTCAGATCTCGATTCAATTCAAAGCCAGCCTGGGCAAGAAAGTCCATTAGATTCTTAGCTCTAATAAATTACTCAGAAAATGCCAAAAGTGGTGCTGTGGCTCAAGTGGTAGAGCACTAGTCTAAGAGGCTAGAGCACAAAGAGGCATACAGTCAGCGCCCAGGGTGTGTGTGGGGGGGGGCGGGGAGTCAGACTTTCCTATACCAGGCTGACTTTGAACCGCAATTCTCAGATCTCAGCCTTGTGAGTAGCAAGGATTACAGGCATGAGCCTGTGCCCAGCAATGGTCTCATTTTCCTATGGACAACTGGTATCTGCACATTGCCTTGACCATGAGCCTATGACCAGAATTTCAATGCAGACACACTCAGACGTTGTTATCTGTCAAATGATTGTTTGACATAAGCAACACCATTTCAGGGGCAGCTTCCATCTCCTAACCTGTCTATGCATTCTTTCAAGAGTTAGCCTATTGAAAGTTCATTTAATAGAGCCATATTCTTTTAGGGACAAAGGTGTTTTGTTTGTTTTTTCTAATTACTTCCTGCTTGGGTGATTGATGGGATCAACTCTTGACCCCATTTCAAACTAGCCAATCTCATAAGACTGTGAACCAAAGCTCTGGTCAATTGGAACAAGCACCCTATTAGGGATAAAACATGGGTGGACTGCCTGCCCAGTGTGCTGTGGCGAAGCTGACTCTTCTTGCCAGTTGCATGATCTTCTGCAGAAGTAAAACTGGCCTTGCCAAGAACTTTCTGAGTCTAGAGTCTCATTCCTTAGTTACATCCTAGATCTAGAAAACCATTTCCAAAAGAAGTAAGACACTAAGTGAGACCCCCTCCCCGCCCCCATACCAGAGTCTGGTGTCCCAGAATCTGAGGGGAAAGAAAGGCACCTAATAGGACCAGGATCCCTGATTCTCTACCCGTCACACCTGTGGCATTATTTCTACTATGTAGTGGAACTCATAGACCTGGGGCCAGTCTACAGGAAAACCCCTAGGAGCACCCCCAAACTACAATTTTGTCAATAAGAACTTCTCTAACATGTAGCTATGTTCTTCTGAGACTAGAGAAAAATGCACATCTCCACAGCATTAAAAATAAATAAGAGATGGCAATGATTTATGCATGACAATGTGGGACTACACTGCTCACTAAGGCAAAACTACTAACAGTTACCATTAAATACGCTAAATTTAAATTTATCCTAATATCCTGGTCCTCCAGAGAGAGAGGCTGAAAAAAAATTGTTGGATTGCGCATCCCAGCTTCAGAGAAATAACTGAAAGTGAACAGGAAGTTCCAGAAGACATTGCTATGCACAGCACAAAATTATGAAGTCATGACTCCTCTGTAACTCTCTAGCCCTAATTTCATGTGTAAATGCTGGATTTAAAATGCGAAATCCAAAGTTCCTTCTGGATCACTGACACTTAATTATTCATGCTGCTTGTTTATCAGTAGCTTCTAACGGAAGTACAGAGGAGTAAGGTAATGAGTACATTTCTTGTTGAACATTGTTACCCCCTCCCTAGTTTTTAAATAAGAAGAAAAAGAATTCTCATTTGGCTAAAAAGCTCCCCCCACTCCCCCTCCTCTCCTCCTCCTCTATCCTGTCTCCCTCTACCCCCACTCTGATAAAAAAGGTGATAGATCAGTTGTTTTCCAGAGTTCTCTGTAAGACAACGGTGCTATGATTTAAAAAAAAAAAAATCTGTGCTAAGGCTAAACAATGTGCTAAGGTTCACCCCTGTCATCCTGGCTACTCAGAAAGCTGAAAGCTGAGGAATCACAGTTCAAAGTCAGCCCAGGCAGCAAAGTCTGTGAGACCCTTATCAATTAATCTTCAATTAATTGAGCTGTGGTTCGAGTGGTAGTGCTATAGCCTTGAGCAAAAAAGCTCAGGAACAGAACCTAGGCCCTGAGTTCAAGCCCCAGGACTGGCAAAAAAAAAGAAAGCAAGATCACTTTTTCCAGGATGGATGCCACAGCAGGGTTACTCAAGAGCCCAGAATTTCACAGGCGGTTTCTTTCTCCTGTCTACCAATTCTGAAAGGCACCTTTCTGTAGTTGGAGGATTGTAAGGCGAGGATGAAACAGCTCTACTATTATGTTAAACATGTGAACTATGTATTAAATATTAAAATAGAACATTAGGTTGAATTCCAACTGTGTGTATTAAAATACTTTCATGTTGGAATTTCAAAGCAGCCTTTGGTGGTACATTTGAGATGGCTTTTCCTCCTGTTGAGTAGTAGAATCGAATTCCTGTCCCTCTGCAACTGGCCTGGCCTTGTGGCTTACTTAGTCAGGAGAATGTGACGCTGTGACCCTTGGGGACATGAGAGGTTTAAGTAAGTCTCAGATTGCTCACACTGAGAGCAGCCAGCCACTATGGAACTAGCCTGATCGCTACCACCATGCTCTGAACCCAAGCAGCCACATGAAGAGGCCAAATGAAGAGGGAATGGGGTCAGCTCAGCGGCTCCCACCTGCCCCAGGCTCTCTCCCATGCATGCAAGTGAGGGACCCGTGTCCATCAGCATTCCATGCTGCCACAAAATACCTGAGAGTGTACGGTGGGGGCAAAGCTGCTCAGCTTGTGGTGGCCAGGAAGCAGAGAAGAGAGAGAAAGAGAGAAGAAAAGGATGTGGATGAATTATATCCTTCAAGCTGGATGCTGGTGGCTCACACCTGTAATCCTAGCTACTCAGGAGTTTCAAACCTGAGGATCACAGTTCAAAGCCAGCCTGGATAGGAAAGTCTGTGGACTCTTATCTCCAGTGAACCACCAGAAAACTGGAAGTGGCACTCAAAGTGGTAAAGCCCTAGCCTTGAGTGTAAAAGCTCAGGGACAGCTCCCAGGCCATGAGTTCAAGGCTCACAACCAACAAAACAACAACACACACAAATGAAACAACAACAACAAAACCAACAACATATCCTCCAATATCATGTATTCAAAGAAGGCCCTATTTCCTAAAATTTCCATCCTATCTCAAGAGCCCAGAAAGCTAGGAATTCATAAATGGATTGACCCATTCATGAGGTTAAGATTCCCAGAGACCTATCCTGCTCCCAAAAGCTCTACCTTTGGGGACTAAGCTTTCAGTACCTGAGCTTTGAAGAGATGCTTAGGTCTAAACCATTATAAGTACCTTCCCGTCATCCCAGGCCCAGTTGACATGCCATGGAAAACCAAAGAGATTGGCCAAAAGTCAGAATCAACACCCCCAATATTTGCCCCGTACTCCTATTGTGCCATCCCAACCATCTTCTGGGGTTCCAGCCACTGCCAAGACATAGCTACTATAACCTGCCTAAATTCTTTCCCCCTCAAAACCAAGCATGAAATAATAACTTTTTAAAAAAGGTACCGGTTGCCTGGTGGCTCACACCTGTCATCATAGCTTCTCAGGAGACTGAGATCTGAGGAACAAGGTTCAAAGCCAGCCCAGGTAGGAAAGTCTGAGACTTTTTTTTGGGGGGGGGGTCCGGTCGTGGGGCCTGAACTCTGGGCCTGGGCGCTGTCCCTCAGCTCTTCAGCTCAAGGCTAGCGCTCTACCACTTGAGCCACAGCACCACTTCTGACTTTTTTCTTTTTTCTTATGTGGTGCTGAGGAATTGAACCCAGGGCCTTATGCATGCAAGGCAAGTGCTCTACCACTGAGCCACCTTCCCAGCCCCAGTCTGAGATTTTTTTTTTGGTCGGTCGTGGGGCTTGAACTCTGGGCCTGGGCGCTGTCCCTCAGCTCTTCGGCTCAAGGCGAGTGCTCTACCACTTGAGCTACAGCTCCACTTCCGGTTTTCTGGTGGTTTATTGGAGATAGGAGTCTCACGGTCTCTCCTGCCCGGGCTGGCTTTGAACCGCAATCCTCAGATCTCAGCCTCCTGAGTAGCTAGGATTACAGGCGTGAGCCACCAGCGCCTGGCTCCAGTCTGAGATTTTTATCTCCAATTAACCACCAAGAAGCCAGAAGTTGCGCTGTGGCTCAGGTGGTAGAGTGCTAGTCTTGAGTGCAAAGGCTCAGGGACAACACCTAAGCCATGAATTCAAGCCCCAGGAACAACACACACACACACACACACACACACACCGACGACAACAACAACAACAACAATAACATGATTAACCCTGCTGTGTTTCAAGGTGGTTTCTTATGTCAATACAGATACCTAGAGCTCAGCTCCCTTTCAGTAAAATATGTCTTCTTTCCATACTTTCAACAGAGCGAGGTGGCTTTCTCCAGAGACCACTGTGTAATTGGAATTCCATTTAGAGATGCTTTTCAACAAGCAAGCATGATGGATGCATCTTCCTGCTACAATGGACTGCAGGATCTCTGCCAGTCCATGCTTTGCATTGTGATGACATGGTAAGGCCAGTAGCTCATGTTCGCCCCTCCTCATAACTGGCCAAACAGGATAGAGACGACCACAGGGAGTGAAGAAGAGTCTGAACGCAAGTCTCAAAGGCACAGTGGGACCCAGCTCCCACGCAGGAGTTAAAAATGTCCACAGAAATGAACTTCTCAGGTCACTTATGGGGTTCACTGCTCTGATTTCAAGGAGGCTCCAAATATGGTAGAGAAAATGCAGCTCAAGATTCTGGAAACATGAGGGTCTTTTGATTCATCAGGGCCAGAGGCCACACAGCCAAAGATAAGCTCCCAGATAGAGGTCACCTGCCAGAGGTCACAGCTAGAAGTGAGTCTCAGGTCACCTACCCCAGCCAGTGGTCATCTACTTCAAGCATGCTCAACTGCCTTGGTGTAAGCATCCTCTATGTTCTGGGAGCTTTCTCCCATTCACCTCTGGAGAGAAAAACAGCCACACCTCTGCTGAATGAGCATGCATTCAAACTGAGAAATATACAATAGTGAATAATTTAGACCTTCCTATACTTTGAGACTTGTTATTGTCCTGTACACAGCTACAATGTTCTCATTTTTTTTTCCGGTCATGGAGCTTGAATTCTTGGCCTGGGCACTGTCCCTCAGCTCTTCAGCTCAAGGCTAGTACTCTACCACTTGAGCCACAGCACCACTTCCAGCTTTTTCTGCTTATGTGGTGCTGAGGAATTGAACCCAGGGCCTCATGCATGCGAGGCAAGCACTCTACCACTGAGCCACCTTCCCAGCCCTACAAAGGTTTCTTGGAGCCTCCTTTCAAGCCCATGTCACTCCCATTTCAGCTGGATGAGGAGGCAGCTCTCCCAGGTGCCACAGCTAATTCCTAGTAGGACAATCAATAGCTGGTAGACCAGATGTCCACACCTGTGAGCAAAATGGTTTGTGGCTCTAATTTGGTCTTTATTCTGGTTGTACCCAAGTTTTTCTATCTATTCTGTACATGCATCTCTACATTTCCCACCTCCCCCCCCCCAGTCCCCACTCCCACCCCAGATTTGTGGACAGAATTCTCAGTTCTGAGGTGGTTTGTCTTGATCATTTGAAATCAAGCTTTATTTCAGTTATCTGTGTGCAGCAAAGAAAATTAACTTGAGATTATGGATTTCCTGAAGCCATCAAAGAAGAGTGACACACAGCTGTGAAAGACCAAATCAGCTAGATCTCCAATGATTGACTCTGATGAATATGCAAATGCTAAGTGGAAAACATAAGGCCGCAGAGGACTGTGGGTAGTGTCAATCTATTTCCATGTGAAAGGAAATCAGAACATAGAAAACCTTCTCTGTGGATGTGGTGTGGGATCATGGAGATTTGTAGGTCTGGAAACTCTCAAAGCTGTGCTTTAGCTGGCTTTGGAGGAAACCGACTCAAGAGAACACACCTATTGGTTTTATTTCTGCAGACTTCTGTTGCATCGGTTACTGGGAAACAGAACATTTTGCAGTGAGAAGAGGCACCAATCACTGAAATAATGAATCTCTGGAGTGTGTAGTTTAAAAAAAGAAACAAAAAACACTGTCCACGTTCTGTGGACCTGAATGTGCAAACATTGGTATCAACACCAGGAGGACAAAACTCAACCATAGAGATAATAACAGCATAACATCACTAAGGATTTATGTACCAAGCCTGGTTGAATTCTCAGCATATATTATGTCAATCACAATGTCCCCTGGTGCTCTATTCTTGCCTATAGATGAGAAATTGAGGCACTGAAAGACAAGCCATTTCCCTAAGATCTTAAGGTGATCGGAGATAGAGCCGGGAGTCTTATTCAGGCAAACTGGAGGCTATGTGTCACATGGTATGCTGCAACACTTCATAGCTAGTTGATTTTGGAAACAAAAAATCATTCAAAGCTGGGCACTGGTGGCTCATGCCTGTTGTCCTAGCTACTCAGGAGGCTGAGACCTGAGAATTGTGGTTCAAAGCTAGCCTGGGAACTAAAGCCCATGAGACTCATCTCTAATTAACCACCAGAAAACAGGAAGTTGTGGCTCAAAGTGATAGAGCACTAGTCTTGAGCAAAAAACTCAGGTATAGTGCCCAGGCCCTAAGTTCAAGCCCCATGACAGACCAAAAGAAAAAAAATCATTCAAGTTCCTGGAGAAGCATTTTCCTTATCTTCTCAAAGTGATTGTTCCTACTCTTTTTATGCAAAGATGCCTTACACTCTGATGTGTACACACATGTGTGTGTGCACACAGAAGTGCAGGCCTAGTCATCTGTGTTATCAGCAAGTGATCAGGATCCTACCCCCACCACCCAAGGAAAACAACGTTCACAAATGCTCAAGGCCCTCCCTCATATAAAACCATGCAGTGAAAAATAAAATAAAACCACGCACATGTCCTAGAACCTGCACACACCACCCAAAACTTGAAGTCATGCCTAGGCGACTTGCAATATGTTAACACAATGAAAATGCTATATAGTGGGTATACTGTAATGTTTAGGGAATAATGACAAGAAAAAAAAGTCTTGCTCTTTTTTTGTGGTGGTGGCAGTAGGGATTGAACTCAGGGTTTTAACAGGTGCTGTACCACTTGAGTCACTCTTCCAGCCTCTTTTTACCTTGGCTTCCTTCCTTCCTTCCTCCCTCCTTCCCTCCCTCCCTCCCTTCCTTCTTTCCTTCCTGTGTGTGTGTGTGTGTGTGTGTGTGCGTGTGTATACCAAGGTTTAAACTCAGAGCCTGCCGCTTGCCATTCTCACTTAACTTTCCTGCTCACAGCTGGTGTTCTACCCTTGAGCCACACATCCAGTCTAGCTTTTTGCTGGCTTGTTGGAGATGGGGAATCTTGCAGGCTTTTCTGCCAGGGCTAATTTTGAATCCTGGTCCTCTGATCTCAGCCTCCTGAGTAGCTAAGATTACAGACATGAGTCACTGGCACCTGGCATTACCTTGGTTATTTTCAAAGTAGCATCTTTACTTTAGGCCTGGCCCACCCAGACTCTGGTCCTCTTCCTTGTGCTTCCCACTGCGCCCAGTCATTGGGACAGACTCCAGAGATGGAGTCTTATGAGCATCATTTTTCACAGGCTGTACTCCAATCACTATCCACCGATCTCTACTTCCCAGGTAGCTAAGATTACAGGCTTGAGCCACTGCACCTGGCCTTCTAAGAAACCATCAGAATGAGGGAGAAAGGGAAAAGAGAAACCCTTGATGCAGAGTAAAGAAAGAAATTCCAAAGACTTGGCAAGTGGAGGCAGAAAACAGACAGGATGCGACATGTGCACTTGTCCTAAATGCATGCTTCCCAGGGCCAGTCATGAGCTTTGGGGTGAGAGATGATCGCGGAGTGAAGACTGGGAGGGAATCCATGTGCTACAACATGCTCAGCCCTTCCTCAGCGATCTGTCACAATAATATTTCAATCACTACATCTGAACTAAATACAGATTTAATTTATCAAATAATGTTTTAATGACAATGGCAGTGGCACCCAGCAGCGTTCCAATTTATGCATAACTTCAAGATAAATTACATCTTTTGACTTGCAGAGAAAGATGTCTAATTAGGAAGATTTTCAAATCTAAGGAACTGTCACTGTAAGGCGTGTAATCTCATCACTATAAAGTCCCTCATTAACATGGGAAAAAATTGCTGCCAATTAATAAGCTGCTATGTAAAAATGTAGCCCAGGAGGTTCTGAAAAGGGGACATGGTGGCAAAGGGGCTGCACAGACAGGACTTGGGCCCATCAGACAGGACTTGGTGACCTTGGCCATATGGCCAAGGTCAAATGGAGGTGCAGGATGGGTACTCTTTCCATAAAAGATCCTTTATGATTTTCTTATCTAGGAGGACAAGATATTTTTGGGATGTTGATACTGGGGCTTCAATTCAGGACCTTGTACTTTGCTTAGTTTTTTATTCAAGACTGGTGTGCTACCACTTGAGCCACACTTCCACTTCTAGTTTTTTGCTAGTTAATTGGAGATAAGAGTTCCATGAACTTCTCTGCCTAGACTGGCTTCAAATGGTAATCCTCAGATCTCAGCCTCCTGGGGTGAGCCACCAGAACCCAGCTATGTCACTCTACCACTTGAGCCACAGCGCCACTTCCGGCTTTTTTCTTTTTGCTTATGTGGTGCTGAGGAATCTAACCCAGGGCCTTGAGCATGCAGGGCAAGCGCTCTACCACTGAGCCACCTTCCCAGCCCTTGTGATTACTTTTTATTCTTACTTAAGTTGTGTTTTCGTGTATTGATGCATTTACTTTAATTAATGATCATCAATGATAATTTAAGATTATCTCTGGTCTTGGTAAAGTTTGAAAACTGAAAACAAAACAAAAAGCCCTAGAAGTTTCACCGCCTCCCAAAACAAAGCTTGAAATACTTATTAATATTCAGTGTAAGATAAAATAACAAATCAGTATTTCATTCCCTCAACAGATTGGAGAGTCCTGAGAGAGTCATTTGCTGGAGTAGGCACTGGGGATGTATAAAATGTGAGTTTTCACTCCAAGGAGAGAAAGGCATGAAGCATCAAAAGGAAACAAGAATGAAACAATGACCAATGGTTCTGTTCTTATTTGACTTTGGGCATGTTTTCTACAGGATTTTTGTTATTGGTGGTGGTGGTCATGGGCTTGAACTCAGAGCCTGGGCGCTGCTTCAAGGCTATTGCTCTACCACTTTGAGCCACAGCTCCACGTCCAGTTTTCTGGTGGTTCATGGGCAATTGAGAGTCTCATGGATTTTCCTGCCCAGGCTGGCTTTGAACTGTGATTCTCAGATCTCAGCCTCCTGAGTAGCCAGGATGACAGGCATAAGCCACCAACATCTGGCTTCCTTCAGGATTTAATCCTCAAGGCTTGGAAGGCTGGAAGTTCCAATGCGCATGAGGAAGGAGGGTAAGACATAAATTCATGGTGCAAATCAGGACAAGCCAGGGCACGCTGGGTAAGGTGAAGGAAAGGCTGGTGGTTCATGACTGTAATCCTAGCTACTCAGGAGGCTGAGATCTGAGGATCATGACAGTGCCCCTCCCCTTGGGGTGAGGAAGACAGAGACTCAACCAGACAAGATTCACCGGAAGGGTGAAAAAAGAGGAACCCCACCAGCCTACATTCAGGCCATTGATTTTCAGGCCTCCTTCTCTACCCACTTGCACCAAGAAGTTTGTACTATCTTCCTCCTCCTTTTACCCTCCCCCTCCGCTCCTTCCTTTCTCTTCTTTCTCCTCCTCTCCTTCACCCTTCCTCTCTCCCTTCTTTCTCCTCCTCCCCTTCCCTCTTCTCCTCCTTCCCTTCCCTTTCTCCCCCTCATCTTCCCCCTCCTACTCTCCCTCTTTGTCCTCCTTATCCTCCCTCTCCTCTTCCCCTGCCTCCCTTCCTGTCCCCTTCCTCTCCCTCTTCCCTTTTCTCTTTCTTACTCCATTTCCCCTCCCCTCTCCTTTTTCTCCCTATCCTTCTCCTTTTCCTCTTTCACCCCCTCCTTCCCCTCTTCCTTTCCTTCCTCTTCCCCCTTCCTCCTCTTCTCTCCTTTTTCCCTCCTCTTCCTCTTCCTCCTCCTCTTGCCCCTCTTCCTCCTCACCCAGGAAGCAGATGGACAGGACCTCATACAGCAAGGCAGCTCCCCCAGCCAGGACTTCTGCTTGGGGATTTGTACCAACTCACCAACAGCTATGAGGCTTGCCTCAGTTTCCTTGCTGTACTTTCAAATAAACATTATGTCTACTCCCATTTTTCCTGCCTCATAATTATTTGGTAGAGAGAAAGAACTCAAGGACCTCCCCCTCCCCCACACACAGATATACACACAGGGGATGGGTCTCAGGAGAGCTCTCCTCTGTCATCTGTCCCTGAGTGTCACCAGCTCGCCCGTGCTGTTGGCCGTTGTGAGCCAGCCTTCCCACACCCAGGCTGCCACTCCCTGGCACTTACCCACTGCCTGTCACCTTTTGCCAGCCAAGCTGTTACTCTCAGGGCAGCTATTATCCCATTTGCCCAAATATTTTTCTCCCTTTTGGCTTAGTCATTTCCCTCCGGAGGTTTCTAAGATGCTTGTCCCCCTGGGCCAGCTCATTTGTGTAGTATCATATGGTATTAATCACTTCTCATCAGTTGACAGCTTCCAGATTCTGCTGGTGGAGATGTATTTGAATTCTAGCTTGTGTTTCTATGAGGCGAAACCCACCCAGATTTAGCTCTGTGAACAGTGACTTCCAATTTGCATGAGGATGACATTTAAATGACAGCATCTTCATGATCACATACAAATATCCGGAACAAAAATGCCCACTACGACACCCGCTTCCTCTGGTAGGAAAGACAACCTGAGCTGGCAACAAGATATGTTTGAAACATCATTTAAAAATGCACCAGTGCCTGGTGCTGGTAGCTCAGATCTGAGGATCACAGTTCAAAGCCAGTCCCCATGAGACTCAAACACCAGAAGTGGAGCTGTGGCTCAAAGTGGTAGAGCACTAGCCTTGAGAAGAAGAGCTCAGGGAGAGCACCCAGGCCCTGAGTTCAAGCCTTACAAACAACAATAACAAACTGCACCAGCATTTTCTTAAAATGATACATTTATTATTTTCACTGCACAAAATACAGCCCCATATTCTCTCCCAGATGATTGGAAAAGATTCTCCATTTAGTATCTTATAATTGGTGCATTTGAAGATGGAAGCAGTTCAAGAGAAAGGTAATACTAGTACTGGAGAGAATTTGTCAACAAGTGTCCCATACAATAACGTGACCTTTATGTCAAGCATGGGAAGGACAGGAACTCCTCTGTCCCCTGGCTGGATAGGCTGTTTAGGAATCTATATCTGTACGTACACACATAAGTCAACATGACTGAGATAAGAAATACCCAGATAGCTGGTTGGACACCATTCTTAAGTGTGTCTGAGCATGCTCAGAAGAGCATTTGAATCACTGGACTAAGTCTACTTTACTTTAGATCCACCCTTGCCCATGTAGGTAGGCAACAGCCAATGTAGTGGAGCCAGAATAGAGCAGAGAAAGTGGAAATTTTCTCCATCTTTTAGTTGAGATATCCATCTTCTTTTGGCTTTGGCCATCCAATTCTGTTCTCTGGCCTTCAGAATTCAAGATTTAGCCAGCCCCCGCCTCCTTCAACCCCTAGGTTTCTAAGCCATCAAAGCTGGACTAAATTACAGCATCAACTTTTTTGGGGGGGGGATGGGGAGGTGTCTCTCTAGAAATGATAGATTATGGGATTAATGAGCCTCCATCATTTCCTAAGCCATGCTCATAAGAATTATTACGTATGCCGGGCGCTGGTGGCTCAAGCCTGTAATCCTAGCTACTCAGGAGGCTGAGATCTGAGGATCGAGGTTCAAAGCCAGCCCGGGCAGGAGAGACCGTGAGACTCCTATCTCCAATAAACCACCACACCTCTGGAAGTGGTGCTGTAGCTCAAGTGGTAGAGCGCTCGCCTTGAGCTGAAGCGCTGAGGGACAGTGCCCAGGCCCAGAGTTCAGGCCCCATGACCAACAAAAAAAAAAAAAAAAGAATTCTGAGTCTAAACAAATTGCTCTTATGTGGAAAGTTAACAGATGATGTCTTCATTTGCAGGAGGTAAGGAAAAGATATTATTCCTGCACCCATCCCAAAGAGTAGAGGGAGATTTCCAAATGCAAAAGAGACTCAAAGTAGGACCAGAAGTCAGCCTAGGTTAGCAACTGATGGGGAAGTAAACGCCGAATCCTAATTGAGGAATGTCTCTGAGAAGAGAAGGCACTAAAACCTGAGTCTCTAAATATAAAGTCAGACAAGACCGTATTCATTTTTCATAAGGGATTTTTTAAAAAATTAACTTCCTTGGGAGTGAAATTTTTCCAATAGTGAGGGTGTGTCCTCTCATTTAAAATCCACTGAATTATACTTTTAAAACAAGTGCCTCTTGTCCTATGTGAACATGAGAAGATTTTTTTAATCTTCAGTTTCAGTAATTTGATAAATGTAAGAATAAGGATACTTTCAAAAAAAAATAAAAAATGAGCTGAATGCCAGTGGCTCACGCCTATAATCTCAGCTACTCCAAAGGCTGAGATTTAAGGATTGCAGTTTGAAGCCAGCCTTGACAGGAAAGTTTATGGGACTCTTTATCTAAAAAAAAAGAACCAGATTGGAGCCTGTGGATCAGTTTGTAGAATGCTAGCCTGGAGGAAAAAAATATCTTAGGGAAAGCACCCAGTCCCTGAGTTCTAGGGGAGGGGGAGGGGGAAGAGGGGGGGAGGAAGAGGAGGAGGAGGAGGAGGAGAAGGAGGAAATAAAGCTGGACTCTGATGGCTGTAATCCTGGCTACTCAGGAGGTTGAGATCTGAGAATCAGGATTGGAAGCCAGCCTGGGCAGGAAAGTCCGTGAGACTCTTATTTCCAATAAACCTCTAGAAAACTGGAAGTGGCACTGTGGCTCAAGCGGTAGAGCGCTTGCCTTGAGCTGAAGAGCTGAGGGACAGCGCCCAGGCCCAGAGTTCAAGCCCCACGACTGACCAAAAAAAAAAAAGAGGGCCTACTGGGAGGTCTTTTTGCCACTGGGGGAGAGCCCTCAAAGGGAATAGTAGGACCATAGCCCCTTTCTCTCTTTATTTTCACATATTGGCCATGAACTGACTAGTTTAGCTCTGCCATGTGCCTCGCCCAAAACAATAGGGACAACCAATCATGGGCCAGTAAAAATAGTGAGCCAATGCAAACCTCTCTTTCTAAAAGTTTATTATCTCAGGTATGTGTTACAGTAACAGAAAGCTAATTACCATCATATGCTCTGAAATCATAAACATATAGAATGCAATTCCAGTAAATATATATACACACATATATGTATATATATGTATATATGCATATATGTATATACATATATGCATACATATATGTATGTATATGTATACATACATATATATGTATACATATATATGTATATATATGTACATATATATATGAGTAAAGGAGTTTTCATGGATTCTGACAAACAGATTCTAAAAAAATTTCTAAGAAAACAAAGAACCAGGAATGGTCAAGACATATTTGAAGGAATTTAAAAAAAAAAAAAGCAACAGTGTAAAGGCTTCCGTTTTGGTACGTCTACAACACATGTAAAAAGACAGGCCTTTTCTCTCTCCAAAGTCATACAGCAGGTAGTCATTGTAACCAATTTTAAAAGCTTCTATAGGTTGAGATCTGAATATCATAGTCGGTACCAGTCCAGACAAAAAAAAAATTTGTAAGATTCTTAAACAGCAAAAAAAAATCACAAAAAGCCAAAGAAATAGATCCAGGAGTAGGCACCAACTTTAAGCGAAAGCACTAAGCCAGAGTTTGAGGCACTGAGTTCAAGTCCTAAGATGGGCACTACATGAATGAATGAATAAATAACAAATACTTACATATGTAAATAATACCTATCTGTAAATAACAGTAAAAATCAATAAACAAAAGCTTCTAATAGTCCTTAGAGAATATTGCATATATAAGATTGGTCCAATCAATTTTTCAATTGTTGAAGTGCATAAAGTTAACAGCAAAACAAAAGTCTTCGTTTCATTCCTAATCACAATTTGCATATTTTCATAAAATGCTTAAACCTATAGCAATTTATCTCAGTACAGAAAAATCTGAGTCAGATATGTAGGTTTCAATATCTTCCTTGCTTACTTGATAGCATTAAATTATTCAGGATTCCAAAATAAGGCCCCTGGGTGAGATTCTTCATTCAAAGAAGCTGGACATTTGAAAGGGGGGGAAATCTGATAACTAATAGTTTATGTGGCAGAATTTTTCTAAAAGCTGGAAAGTAGTGATGGCTCTTCAGTCCTGCATATTAAATTCACTTTCAATTAGTATGGTTCAGCATTTTATTCCTATGATTTGTATGCCTGGTGATGCTTTTAAAATTAACTTGCCACGGACAGGCGGATCACAGACTTCTCAGCTGTAATAATTTTTCTAATGCTATATCTTTATAGCAGTAATTGCCTTCTTTCTGAGAGAATATGCATTTGGAGCCCACTGACACTTCATCTATTACTTTTCCTCTATTACAGCTACTTCAGCATATTAGATATTTTTCCCCTTAATGACTTTTTTTTTCTATTAGGAGAACACAAAGACCCCAGGGCAAAGGAAGTCCATTAAGAAAAGAAAGCATTTTAGTAGAGGGTTGAAGTTTCTAAGATGGACATCAGACAATACATGCCAAGAATAGAAGACGCTCCATTTCCTGTGAACATTTCCTGTGAATTCTGACATTATCTTTAAAAAAATAAAAAAAGGCTATGGAGTTTGCCTAAGTCATCATTGATACAGTAAATTACAATTTCTCCCTAGCAAATCATACCTCAAGTATGTCATTGCTTGGAAATGTTAGCGCACAGGATGAGGACAACTGGGAAACTGGAGAGAAGATTCTAGAACTATTCGGTGGTTCTGGAATTCTAGCCCGCTAAAAGAGTCTATAGTTAAGATTTACCCCCAAGACCCCTGCACTGGGTACTTTCCCTTCTTGCTGGATTTGTTCTTGTTCCTCCGTTGACCTAGAAAGATTCCAGGTGCAAACTCCAGCCAGCCAATATGGAGGTTGAACCTCCTTCTCACTGGGAAATTCAGCCAACTTCTTCCCATTTCCACTGCAGGGGAAGGAGCAGATCACAAGAGAACAGCCGTGGGAACCAGACAAGCCTCAAATTCTCTACCCAGGCTTTTACAATTGCTGCTCCCTGGGCTGTGGCTGAGAGCTTAAATCCTTTGTGTTTGTGTGCCAGGCCAAAGGCTTGAACTCAGGGCCTGGGCCCTGTTCCTGAGCTTTTTTTTTTCCCCTCAAGGCTAGCACACTACCATTGGTGCCACAGCTCCACTTCTGGCTTTTTGGGTGATTAACTGGAGTTAAGAATCTCACAGCTTTCCTGCATAGCTGGCTTTGAACCCTGATCCTCAGATGTCAGCCTCCTGAATAGCTAGGATTACAGGTGTAAGTCACCAGCATGCGGCTATAAGAGCTAAAGCTGTTTGAAAAGATCACATGCTTCTCTCCTAACAGCAGGCCCTTGTCTTGGGAGGAATGCTGTGGGCTGTGTTCAAAAAGCGTCAGATACTCTGCTCTTGTCATCGTTCTAAATAAAAACTGTACACATAATTCATTTCTTGACTTACTAAATTCTTACTTACAATTTCTTCCAATTATATCACCTAGTGAGCCCTCTGCTTTCAGAGATTCACCAAATTTGGATTGAAAATATTAGGGGAAAAGACTGCATCTCTACCAAATATGTACAGTCTTGATTCCTCATCATCCCTCCCTCACCAATGTAAGGCAGCAACCTTGTTCATCGCATTTACATTTGCTGTTATAAGTAATCTAGAAAGGACATAAAGTTTACCTAAAGATCTGGGAAGTTGATATGTATTATGTCATTTTAGTTGCAGGTACTGGGACTTGAACTCAGTGCTTCATGATCATTGTTTGGGTTTTTTGCTGTGCCTTTTTATATTAGCACCCACAGATTTTGCTGTCTGTGGAGGATCCTGGAGAAAAATCCCACTGATACTGAGGGGTGTCTGTATAGCTATTTTTACTGTCTCTGGGCTTGCTATGGTGCAGGTAGGTGTCCATGGATAAGGCCTATGTGTGGGAGAGCAGATCACCAGCCTGTGGGGCTACTGTGAGGAAGCAGAACTTCTAGGAAGAGTGGTGGAATGGAAAGGGGCAGAGTGGGAATGGAGTGGCTCTGCTTCTTCTCTCTTCCCTTCCCCCTCAGCAGGAGATGAGCAGCTGGCTCCCCCATGTGCTCCTCTGTGACTTGAGCTGCTCTAGTCCAAAGCAACAGTACCAAGTGGCCATGGGTTGAAACCATGAACCATGAACCTTTCCTCCTTAATACACTGTTTTGACTCAGCTATTTTATCATAGTCACACAAAGCTGACTAACACAAAGAAAAGAAAGCATTTCAGTAGAAGGTCGAAGTTTCCAAGGTGGACATCAGACAATTCATGCCAAGAATAGAAGACACTTCATTTCCTGTGAACATTTTTCTTTCTTTCTTTTTTTTAGTGCAGCTCCTGGGGCTTAAACTCAGGGCCAAGGTGCTGTCCCTGAGCTTCTTTTGCTCAAGGCTAGAGCTCTACTACTTGACACACAATGCCATGTCTAGCTTTTTTGTGGTAGTTTTAGTGGAGATAAAGAGTCTCACAGACTTTCTTGCTGGATTGGCTTCAAATTGGGATCCTCAGATCCCAGCCTCCAGAGTAGCTAGGATTACAGGTGTGAGCCACTGGCAGGTGCCTGGCTTACAAGGCTATTTTCATTTTCCCAACTCCTCTCACCCACTCATCTAGAACTTAATTCTCATGTTTCACGGTTCCAAGTCACCACATAGCCCTACGCTTTGCACAAATCATTCCTGTTACTGGGCACCTACTGAGCCACAAGCATATCATCTCATGGCTATCCTGACAACCATATGCACTGGCTGTGTCCATCAGAAATAAGAGTAAGAACCAGATCTTGGGGATGACACAGAATCATCAGTCTGAGGTCACTCTCTTCAAGGTCAGAATCAGAAATAGGCAACCAGATCTCCAATTGCAACGGCTGGGCAAAGTCTTCATTGCTGGAATCATCTTTAAACTTGGTAGGTGTCCACCACAGGAGGTACTAAGTGATTTACCACAATCCAGAGACTCATTAATGTCTTGTGTCCCAGTACTCACAACTCTCAGTCTCCGCATATTATCCAGTGGATGTGGATTGCTGTACTCAGTACACATAAGGATAAATAGAGTCTGAGCTCCCCCTCTATAGCCTCTGTAGCCACACACTGAGGCATCTTAGCTCCCACAGATGGTCCTACTTCCTCAGTGCTGATCAGGGAGAGATTCATCTTCTTCTCTACCTCTCCATCTCCAAACAGGGCTGTGGAATAGTTCATTCTTTCTGCAAAGCTTTTCAACAGTCAGTCAGAAGCAACAAGCAAGGAGAAAGCCTACTGCATTGTTTCCAGGTGAATTCCAGAAAAGACCTTTAAATTCATTTTGGTTTCTAGCACATTATTATGTGTTTTTGTCTACCTTATTTATGTTTAATCTTCCTAGCCCAGCTCATTATTGCTTGCCACAAGCAAGTTTTGGTAGCTATCCAATTAAAAAAAATTCCTGATGGATTAAAACAAAAGAGTTTACACTTCGAAGTAACATGGTTCCAGAAAATATACATCACTGTCATGCTTCACTAAAAAAATGAGGATTTTTATCCATGGTCATTTTTTTTTGGTACCAGTCCTGAGGCTTGAACTTAGGGTCAAGGCACTGTCTCTGAGCTTTTTTGCTCAAGGATAGCACTCTACCACTTAAGCCCCAGCTCTACTTCCAGCTTTTTGGTGGCTAACTGGAGATAAGACTTTCCTTCCTGGGCTGGCTTCAAGCTGTGATCCTCTAAACCTTAGCCTCCTGAGTAGCTAGGATTACAGGTATAAGCCACCAGTACAGGACTTTAAAACTGCTTTCTCAGCAAAGTAAAATTCAACTTTGTTTTAAGGACTTGGAAAAAATAAGTACATAAACAGCTTATTTTCTTCTCCCCACACTTAACCAACAAAGGCCTCATCCTTAATGTAACCAAACAAAAGATACTCTCTTAAAAAGGAGGTCCTGCCTGTAAGAACTGGCCCCCCCACCGCAAGTAGATTTATGATGAGTTCTTTGAATAAATGATGACTCCAAGCACATTTACATTAAATACATTAACCTTTAACTCACCTTTGTTTTAATAGTATATTAAAGTCATATTTGAGATCTATTCATGGCTCAGAAAGAAAGCCCTATAGGCTGGGTATAATTCATATTAAAGGTTAAAGTGATTCATATTTCTTTCCCCATAGACTATGGCCAAACATAAGACTTTGTAGTAACAGTAGGAATGTATTTCTAATGAACAGAGTAGAAAGCATTTCTGTTCATACAAAAACTCAAACACATTTCTGAAAGAAGCTAGTCTCTACAGCAGATTTTAAGCTTTCTTACATAGAGAAATGATCGGCATAGCAATGCACACACACACACACACACACACACACACACACACACACACCCCACTCATCCAGGCTGCAGCGAATTTATCACACACCTCTTATTCCTTGTCGTTGGCATCTTACATTAAATACTGGAGTTGAGCAAAACAAAATAACTGAATCCAAGCTGAATGGAAAGACAAGCCAAGTTGCTTTCTTTCATTTGCTGTCTGTTGGGTTTCCAATAAACCTGAGACCATGTTAAATATCAGTTACAAACACTCAAATATAATACATAATATACCAAAATCCTTTCTTAATTGAAAAAATATGTAAGATGAAATTTTTACTTAACAGCTTATAAATTTTTATGGTGTAGGTGTTGCCCATCCTGTGGCATGAACTCAGGGCCTGGGCATTGTCCCTGGGTTTTTGTTTTTGTTTTTTTGCTGAAGGCTGGCACTCTGCCGCCTGAGCCCTATATCCAGCTTTTGGATAGTTAATTGGAGATTAAAAAATCTCACAGACTTCTCTTCTGGGCTGGCTTCAAACCATTATTATTATTATTATTATAGTTATAATCTCACTTCTCAGTTCAGGGTATGCCTGGGACCTCAATCCACCTATTTTATGCTTCTAGTCTTTTAAAGTCTGCCCACCTGCTCTAAGGAAGGTAGTTTTCCATTGGTAGATGCTGGCATGAGAGGGCTTCGAGGGGACCTATGTTCTGCCTACTGCCATTTCGATATGTATAACAAACACCATTAGAGGCCACACAAAATGATCAATGTAGGCACACAGGCCAACAGCTGTTCCATCCTACACCAAATGATAGACTTTACACAGCCTGAAGCCAGACATTCCCTACCCCAGGTGTACATCGGAGAGTAGGAAGAGGATGGGGCCAGCTGTCCCTAGGTTCCTAACAGCAGTTCAAAAAACTCAGTGGATGGCACAATGATGTCAGCTCTCTAGTTGTTCACATTCTCTGCCATCTTATTCTGAACCAGAGTTGGCCTCTTGATTCTCATGCTGGGATTGCTTTAAAATCATCTATCCACGCATGTCTGTAATCCTAGCTACTTTGAAGGGCTGAGATCTGAGGACTGAAGCTCAAGAGCAATCTGGAAAGGAAATGCCATGAGACTCTTATCTCCAATATACCAGAAAACAAGTCAGAAGTAGAGCTTGGCTTAAGTGGTAGAGTACTAGCCTTGAGCAAAAACAGCTGAGGGACAGCACCTAGGTCTTGAATATCAAGCCCCAGGACCAGCACAGAAAAATAATTTTTAAAAATAAAAAAATATATCCAGGAGATGTTGGAGTTGGGAAGAGTAGCAACATGAGAGGTACAGGGAAACATGATGGCCCAGAAGCTGTTACTTATTTGTCGAGATTCATTACATCAGTCTCTCTATTTTCGTGCATGTTTGAACATTTCTGTGTTAAAATAAACCACAGTTTTCAAAGGCAAATCCTCTGAGCTGAGCTATTGTGGAGGAGAGAAAGCAGTTCCTGTGTTTTGTGTTCTCTCTTCGGGGTGCACTGGCTCCTCTCATGAGGGGCCAGGGTCCTCCACAAACAAATCAGCCTTTCTCTCTATTTCCATTAATATTTAGTACATGTCATGATGTCCAACTCCAATCATTAAAAAAAAGAATGTTTTAAATAATTAATTAGGACAAACAGAGAAACCCATCATGCTGGGTTTTCTCATCACCCATCAAAATGTGGGAGAACGCTTCCTCTGGGCCTGGCATGGACACATCATTAATGCCAGCACCGACAAGACCACCCAAATCAATAGACACAGAGATGCCTGGGGTACTTTCAGAGGAGAAAACCCAGCCTCCTGTCACTGCCTGTCCCACAGACCATGGCTCAGCACCATGCCCAGCCATGCATCTTTTCAGAGAACCAGTTGCACCTTGCTTCTTCCCCTAGATTTTGCAATCTCCAAAACACACAGAGGAGAGAAGAGTTCAGTGCAGTATGTGCTGAGGATGCATGCAACAGATCATAGGCTCTAGAATGAGAGTACATCCACCAGAGAGGGCACCAAAACAGAGCACAGGATACAAAACAGGATCTGAGGAAAATTTTCCCAAGAGAATTCTCAGAAATGCAATGGGCTGGATGCTGGTGGCTCACACCTGTCATCCTAGCTTCTCAGGAGGCTGAGATCTGAGAATCGAGTTTCAAAGCCAGCTGGGCAGGAAAGTCTGTGAGACTCTTCTCTCCAATGAACCACTACAAAACTGGAAGTGGTGCTGTGGCTTAAAGTGGTAGAGCTCTAACCTTGAGCAAAAGAGCTCAGGGACAGAACCCAGACCCTGAGTTCAAGCCCCAGTACTGACAGAAAGAGAAACACAGAGAGGGGGGTGGAGAGAGAGAAAAGGAGAGGGGGGAGGGAAGGGGAGGGTTCACTGGCATAGGTCTGCAGAGACCATGACAATTTCTTTGAGACTGTCTTTGTGAGGCCACCTGAGATCTAGTGTCACTTTGTCACTTACCACAAGGGAGAGCGGTCTTTTCCATGAGACAACGCCAATGAGTCCTGACAGGAGCACCTGGAAGGAGAGAGTGGCAAGGAAGGTAAGATGCTGGAAAAGTCTGTGTGAGACCTCACCCCAACCTCAGCAAAGGGCGCGTGGGATCCACACCATGCAGGATCCGGACTCCAGTGATCATGCTTCTCCTCAGATAGCTGCTCACAGCCTGGAGTCACATTGAAAGTCAGTCTCTCAAATCACTGGGACCACCAGGGTGAGAGCAAGAGACCCTCTACCACAGAGACTAGTCAGGCTCCCGTAGCTCAGCTCATGCCTGTAATCCTAGCTACTCAGGAGACTGAGATCTGAGGATCTCAATTTGAAGCCAGCCTAGGTATGGAAAGTCCATGAAACTCTTATCTCCAATAAACTACAATTTAAAAAATAAAAAGCTGGAAGTAGAGCTTTGGCTCAAGTGGTAGAGCACTAGCCTTGAGCAGAAGCAGCTCAGGGATAGCTCCCAGGCCCTGAGTTCAAACCTGGAGACCAACACCAAAGAAAAAAGAAAGAAAGAAAAGAAAACAACTTAGAGTCCTGCTTTGAAATGCCTGGGTCTTAGTTTGAGCTCTCGGCACTCAATTGCAGCCACCAGCAAAGCTTAGGCTTGGTGTTTGGATGGCTCTAGGATTCTGCAGGTGTGTAAGGAAAGGTGTGGGAATCCAGTTTGCTGTGACATCACCCTGCCAGGAGACTTTTGGCCTATTTATCAATTTTGTCACTCAGAGTCTCCCGTTTACAAAGACTATGGGAGAAAGCAGAGGCTCAGGGAGAAATCACATAATAAAATCACTGAAAGAGAAGCCCAGGAGAATGATTCCATGGAAGAGAGGGAGGAGATTTCTCTTTCTTTGTAAGAAAACCATCTCACCCTTTCCCCAACTCCACACCCAGCCTTGGAGAAGCAAAAGATAAAATTAGAAAAGTCAGAACTTCCTGCTGCAGAGGCCAGACACAGGCCTGGTAGAACTCAGGAAGAAATGGCACTGAGAGATAAAGGCTGATTCAAAGGCCTAGAAATAAATTAGCTCTATAAATCATGTCTTCACTGCCTCCTATCAAGAAATTTCTTCACAGCTGGGCCCTGGTGGCTCACGCCTGTAATTCTAGCTACTCAGGAAGCTGAGATCTGAGGATCCCAATTCCAAGCCAGCCTGGGCAAGAAAGTCCATGAGACTCTCATCTCCAATAAACTACCAAAAAAAAAAAAAAAAGCTGGAAGTGGCGCTGTGGTTCAAGTGGTAGCCTTGAGCAAAAGAAGCTCAGGGACAGTACCAGACCCTGAGTTCAAACCCGGGGACTGGCCAAAAAAAGCCAGGCGCTGGCCAAAAAAGGCCAGGCGCTGGTGGCTTATACCTGTAATTCTAGCTACTCAAGAGGCTGAGATCTGAGGATTGAAGTTCAAAGCCAGCCCAGGCAGGAAAGTCCATGAGACTCTTATCTCCAATGAACCACCAGAAAACCAGAAGTGGTGCTGTGGCTCAAGTGGTAGAGCACTCACCTTGAGCTGAAGAGCTGAGGGACAGAACCCAAGCCCAGAGTTCAAGCCCCAGGACTGACCAAAAAAAAAAAGAATCTGGTTGAGTGTTACTGGGTCATGCCTATAATCCTAGCTACTCAGGAAGCTGACAATGAAGAATCTCCATACCCGTCCCCCCACCCCGCCCCACCGACACAGATTGAATAGTATTCTGAGCTGCCTGAATTGAAAGTTTACTGGACTCTGTCTTCTAGAACCTTCTGGATGCATCTCCTATCTGTGCATCCTCTCCTCCCCATTCCCCTGCCTCCATCTTTCCTTTCAGGGTGGCATGGTGAGGCTGGTTCAGGTATGCATGCATTCATCCTCTGTCCCTGCCTCTGGGAAGTCCGCTGGCCCTCACGCCTGCCTGCCTCCTCCCCTTGGAAGAATTCCCCTTGCAACTTTCCCCTCTGTGAGCTCAAACTCCAGCACATGCACATACACACACAGTCCCATACTCATGACCCACCAACTTCAGACATAATAACACATTTGTTGTACTAATAGTAAATTAATACAATTAGCTAATAAGATACAAAAAGCCAAGGGAACTATTGGGGGGGAAGGGAGGAAGGAAAGGAGGGAGGAAGGAAGGGAGATAAAAGGGAGAGAAGGAGAGAGGAGAAAGGGAGATAGGAAAAAGGGAGGGAAAGAGGAAGGAAGGAAGGAGAGAGAGAAAAAGAGAGAGGGGGGAGGGAGGAAGAGAGGGAGGGAGGAAAGTGAGGGAAGGAAGGACCATAAGAGAATTCACTACATTATCTGTCTACAAAAATTAGTATATTAAGGTTATGGTGGCTCACCTGTAATCCTAGCTACTCAGGAGGCTGAGATCTGAGGACGCAGTTCAAAGCCAGCAGGGCAGGAAAGTCCTTGAAACTGTTATTGCCAATTAACCACCAGAAAAAACCAGAAGTGGTGCCTTGAGTGAAAGAGCTCAGGGACAGTGCCCAGGCACTGAGTTCAAGCCTCACCACCACCAATAATAACAACAAAAATTAGTATATTGAAACATTACAGTAGTAGCTACATTTATTGAAGACTGACAGACACATACCAGGGGCTTTCATTTTCACTTGGTGTCCTGACTCCCCTGAAAGGCATGTGTGATTCTTTCCCCCATGCACATAAGAGAAAACAGAAGCAAAAAGAGGTTAAGGGACTCTGTCCTCATGTTACCATGGTATGCAGGGCTAAGACACCAGTGCCAAAATTCTACAAAAACAGCTTTCCTGTCCATGCTCAAGCAAAGACTAGTTAGAAACAGAATAAATTAAAGATTACATTTAGGAAAACAAGCAAAAAGTCAGCAAGACTTCAAAGAAACAAACCTAATAAGAGTTAACTAGCAAGTCTTAAACTTGCATGAAGGAACACAAAAATTTTCATTATTAGATGAGAGGAAAAGCATTCATTTTTAAAACAAAAGGACTAAATAATGTATAATTTCCGTGCATCCCTGATTAAAGTACTTGAAAGGCATAAAGGAAATCTATGTAATAAAATGTGAACTAGCTAATCGCTTTAAAAAAAAAGTTGCACTGGTGCTGTCACCTGTAATCCTAGCTACTCAAGGGCTGAGATATGAGGATCACAGTTCGAAGCCAGTCCAGACAGAAGCTTCCATGAGACAGTTTCTAATTATCTACCAAAAAAAGCCAGAAGTGGAAGTATGGCTCAAGTGGTAGAGCACAATCTTTGAGCCATAAAGCCAAAGGTGAGTTTGAGGTCTTAAATTCAAGTGCCAGTATTGGCACAATTAAGAAAAGAAAAAGAAGGAAAGAGAAGGGAAGGGGGGGAGGGAAGGGAAAAGGGAAAAGGGTTAAGGAAAGGGAAAAGGGAAGGGAAAAGGGAAAGGAAGGGAAGGAAAAGAAGGGAAGGACAGGGAAGGGAAGAGAAAAAGAAAGGGAAGGGAAGGCGTAGGTGGTAATCTTGCCATTTGGAGAAAGAATATTATCTAACCCATTTGCAAACAGTTTTCATTCTCTGCTTCTAGAAGCTTCCTGTTCCTTTGTACCACACTAAAAACAATGTATTTGTTGACACAGAACATTAATTCCATTAAAATCACATTATGTGTAATGAAAAGCTATCAGAGTATAATTATGCAAGCAGATTCACAGAACCCACAGCAACTTTTAAATCCACTGGAATTAACAACAGAAATAGAACCTGTCAGGGATAAAAATTGCCACATCATTTCCAAAGCCGATGAATGAAAACCTTCCGCACTCGTGTTATGAATGACGTAGTGTATGTATGCCAAACTCCAAAGCTAGAACTATTCTCTCAAGGATTCTCTACCTGCACTTTTGGGGAAGGGGGCAGGGACAATGTGAGCTGCACCCCCTAGAATACCCCAAGAGCTTGAGCTCTTCTTGGAATTCTATCCCTGCACCGCAGTGCTGGGTCTAAAGTTCTCCAGTTCACACTCTTGAAGCTGTTTACCATATTGGAGCTCTGCAGAGTGGCCCAGGCTAGCCACATTGTCTTCTCCTGCCTGACCTCTGACCTCATATTGCACCCTCTAGGTGGAGTAGGTCTTCTGTCCTCCAGCCTATGACAGGAGGTGGAGGACCAAAGGGCAGGGCAGGAAGAAGCAGGGGACTGAGCTCTTGCCAGAGGAGGCAAGAAGGAACTGCAAATAGCATCACCTCCACTGAAAGCCCAGGTTGAAATGACACACTCTGGGACCTGCCCCCCTTTCTGCTAAGGGGGAACCCAGAATCCTGTGATACACACACATCTTTACCCTCCAGCTGAGTTGCCCCAGACCTGTGCCTGGTACCTTCCATGGCTGGTGAGCAATGACTTCTGGTTGGGCTCCTGAGTCAAGGAAGTTCCTTCAGTTTCCATTAGATGGAGGTCAATCCACCTCTACTTCTTGTACTCCAGCTTCCTGCTTCCTGTATCCCAGCTTCCTGTTTCCTGTATTCCAATGTCCTCAATGGCCAGCCTCCTTCCCCTGTACCTCTGCACTCCTCCCTGTACCTCTGCCCATCTCCCCCACTGCCTCCTTCTCCTCTCTACACAAGCCTGTTCTTCCAGAGCCCATTGTGCCCAAGGCTCCAGCTTCTCAGAGTTTAAATCCATCTGGCCTAGTAGATGCCTTCTCCTATCCACTGATGGAAATAATTGTTCTTCACAATTTGCAAAGTCCAATTGTTCTCTTAGAGTGACAATCATGTTGGCTGTTTCTACTATTTATGTCTCTCTGAACTTGACACTGACTTCTGCCTATAAAACTTGAGGCTTCTGGCTTTCCCAATGTACACACATGTGTTTACACATATACACACTCTCACACCAACACATAGACACTTTCTTCCATTCACTTTGCCAATCCAAGTAACCTTTTGTTGCTCTGGCAATCACCGCTGGCATTATGAACTAAATAAATATCGTCCCTAACTGAGCCATGAGGATTATAATTGCCGTGCCCTTTTAAAATCACATTACCGTATTTAATTGGAGTTAATTGCCCATTTGTCATTTTTATATGCCTGCCAAAAGTTCATCCCAAGCTCTCCAACAAACCTCGAGAGCCTCCTCTCACTGTTTGGGAATATTAAGTGTTCTGTCCACTTGGTTTTTCTTGGGTATGACTTATAGGGACCTGTCCCCTGCTCCTTCCTAGCCCCTTGGGCTGGGGCACCAAACTCAGTCAGTCACCTTCCTTTGCATCTTGGAGATGTTTTCTTATCCTTTGTTTTCTTCTTTCTTAATGTGTTTCCTAATTTTGCTTCTTTGTTTTGAGACAAGATCTCACTAGTAGTAGCCCAGGCTGGCCTAGAACTCATGATCCTCCTGCCTCAGATTCCCAAGTACCGGGATTACAGATATGTGCCACAACACTTGGCCCTTTTTTTTTGTCAGTTGTGGGGCTTGAACTTAGGGCCTGGCACTGTCCCTGAGCTCTTCCACTCAAGGCTAACACTCTAACACTTTGAGGCACAGCATCACTTCTGGTGGTTAATTGGAGATCAGAGTCTCATGGACTTTCTTGCCCAGACTGGTTTAGAGCTTCCATCCTTATATCTCAAGCCTCCTAAGTAGCTAGGATTACAGGTGTAAGCCATCAGCACCAAGCTGGCCTTTCCATTTTTATTAACAAATATTAGTTGTCCACAGGGATTCACTTTGGTGTTTCTATATGTGCATAAAGTGTAACCCACTCAAACCCAGCCACTCCATTGCCTCCTTCTCCCATTCCCTCTTCTTAACATTGTCAACAGGTTTCAGTTCTATTTTCCTTTTTTTTTGCCAGTCATGGGTCTTGAACTCTGGGCCTGGGCCCTGTCCTTCAGCTCTTTAGCTCAAGGCTAATGCTCTACCACTTGAGCCACAGCACCACTTCCAGCTTTTTGGCTTATGGGATGCTGAGGAATTGAACCCAGGGCCTCATGCAAGCAATCTACCACTGAGCCACTTTCCCAGCCCCTTCAGTTCTATTTTCTACTTTATTCACACCCCATACCCTCTCCTTGGTCCTCTACCTCCCCGATTCCAACCTCCAAATAGACCTTTTATAGGGCTAGATTTTTTTTTTAATGGAATCTCACTTGTTGCCCCACGCTTGTCTCCAATTCATGAGCTTGTGTCATTCTCCAGTCTCGGCCTTCTGAGTGCTGGCACTACAAGTATATGTTAACACACACAACTCTTACATTTAAGATAGTCAAAATGATTGTCCAAATGATTATCATGATAGTAAAAATTGACTATTATGTATGAATAAGTGAAAGCTCCAGTACTATCTCCACTGTTAACATATTTTTTTTTGTTCCAGACTCTGTCTTAACTTTGCTAATAAAAGTCAGCTACCTCTACATCTCTACTTAATTTCTGTAGCTGTAAAGCAAGTGTGGATACCTACTAGCATAGCTCCTCCTAACTTGACTCCTTGATCTAGTGCTCTTACTCATACTTTTAGAATTAGGTGGTTAAATTCCATTCTCTTCTCAAAACATTCTATTATGATTTTTTTTTCTCCTCAGGACCAGATTTGAGACTTCAGACTTTGCATTGCTCAGATTGCTTACTCACAGCCAGCACTCTACCACTTGAGCCATACCTCCAATTCCATCTCTTTGCTGATCAATTGCAGATAAAAGTGTCATAGATTTGTCTGCCTGGGCTGGGCTGACTTTTAACTGTGATCCTCAGATCTCAGCCTTCTGAGTAGCTAGGATTTACAGGTGTGAGCCACTGGAGCCTGCCTCTGAAGACTACTTTGTGTTTCCAGGCTATATAAAATAATATAAGGAGAGGGGAGGGGAAAAAAGAGAATAGGAGGAAAGAAAGGGAGGAAAGAGAGGGAGGGAGAAATGGAGGAAGGGAGGGAGGGACAAATGGAAGGAAGGAAGGAAGGAAGGAAGGAAGGAAGGAAGGAAGGAAGGAAGGAAGGAAGGAAACAAGAAATTTTCATGTGGGCCACAATAGATAAGTAGATATATTATTTTGGAAACATAATTCATGGCTATTTTCCACCTAAATCTTCTCAAATCAAGATTGATTTTCTCTAATAGCTCTAGCCTGAAAAGACTGCTTATGAACACAAGTGAAGATACCTACGTCCGCCGCTTCTTTAATTGCATTTTCTGCAAAATGCTGCAATTCTATTTTTAATATTTGATTACACCATCAATGGAGCGATCTTCCACAAAAGCAATTATATTTTCTCAGCAAAAAAAAAAAAAGAAAAAAATTGAGGATGGAATACGTGGTACACTATCCACCGTAAGAATAGAAGCAATTTATAACATGTTAAAATAATGATTGGGCTCATTTTATCCCAAATTCACAACTAATGTGCTTTGAAGACATAACATGCGATCACGGTGTCTGCTCAAAGCCTAAGTTGCGTACGAACATAAGATGCGCCGCGCTTGGTGTCTTACCAAAGCATCTACAGCGCATCCGGAGCGGCCCGAGCCGCGGCCCGCCGTCCCTCACCGCCAGCTCCGCACACGGGCGGCGTTTAACTCCGCGCGCTCGCGTCCGCTCTGGGGCTGCGTGCAGACGCGTGCGCAGCGGCCGAGGGCAATCGGTCAGCTGCCGCAGAAGGGGCGAGTGGCCGGGAAACCTCGGAGCCGGCCTCCTCCACCGCGAGTCACGCCAGGCTGAGCCAGGCGCCATCTCGGCGGGTGCAGGCCTCGGGCGCCATCTTGGTATCCTTAGGGCTCAGGAATCAGGCGCAGCGCTTGGGCGCCATCTTGGCATCACTTGGGCGCAGGAGTCGGGCGCCATCTTGGCGTCCCCTGGGCGCAGCACCGGGCGCCATCTTGGCGTCCCTCGGATGCAGCACCGGGCGCCATCTTGGCGTCCCCCGGGCGCAGCACCGGGCGCCATCTTGGCGTCCCTCGGATGCAGCACCGGGCGCCATCTTGGCGTCCCTCGGATGCAGCACCGGGCGCCATCTTGGCGTCCCTCGGATGCAGCACCGGGCGCCATCTTGTTGCCCCTCGGGCACCATCTTGGCGTCCCTGGCGCACGGCTCTCTCTCGGCAGTGTTCTCTAGAAATAACACAGGCAAGCCGCGAAGGAAGAAGGTTTAACCTGCCTCACGGCTCTGGTGACGGCCATCTCGCTCACGGAGCCCCCGGGCGGCCGGCCGGGCCCTGGGCGTCGTCCCTCCTCGCGCCCTCA
>NW_012267231.1:9129783-9153166 GCF_000151885.1 Dipodomys ordii | reverse complement strand
CTCCCCGCGCCGGCGACCCCTGACCCCGCGCCGAGGCTGGGGGAGGCGCGCGGAAGCCACACCCGGCCCACAGTTTCCTAAAACCAATAACCCATCCGACCACACATTGTTCAAAAGCGTCTGCAAGCCAGGCTCGCCCACTGCACAACAGAACCATGAAGAACAGGAAGAAAAACATCCTAAAAGCAGCAAAGGAGCAGACTCACACTCACACACATACTCACACACACACATACATACACACACATACGCACATTCACATACATACACAGACACACACACACACATACACTCATACACATACACACACTCATACACACATTCACACACATACACAGACACACACACTCGTACACTCACACACATACATATACATATTCACACACATACACACACACACACAATCATACACATACACTCACATACATACACACGCTCACACATACACTCACATACACATACACAGGCTCACATACACACTCACACACAGGCACATACACTCACACACATACACTCACACATACACACACACAAGCAATGAATAGACTGCAAGTCAATTTCAAACAGAAACCATGAAAACATTTTTTTAAGTCCTAAAAGAAAACAACTGCCAACCTAGACATCTATAACCAACAAACCTTCCAAAACAGAAGAAAAAAAAATCTAACGACAAGAATGCAAACCTGCACAAAAGAAAAGGAAAATGGCCCAGGGAAGAACCCAGACAAATAGGAAGGAATAGATGGATAGAATGAACAAATGAATACTGACTAGGACCAATCAGAAGCTGTGAAAGAGACAGACAGGTAATAGGGGTTTAGCACCAGTAAGAAAGATGAATGCTAATGCAGCAATGGGCAGTAAGAAAGCGGAGAGCACCACAGCCTTCAGGAAACTCAGGTCTTGTCTTCACGGGGCACCTCTGAAATCAGGCCAATTTGGTACAAAAGATCAGAGGGATGTAGGGGCTGATCAAGGAAAGAGATGAGAGCAAGAAAGTCAGTAAGATACTGGAAATAAGCTTTCATGAGTGGCACTTGGCCAAATTGTAAAGGTCAAGAGTCAGAGTCTAATGATCAATGGAAAACCAAAGCAAGTGCCAACTTGAAGATAAGCAAAAGTAAGTTAAGGAACAAGCACACTACCCTGCACAGCTCCTCCATGATTAATATTTACATTGACATGGTAATGTCAGTGCGTATACCAGGTCAACCGAATGTATAAAACACCTACTTTGAAGGGTGAGGAAGGGGAAGCAGAGGGGACAGTAAGAGTAGAAAGTCAGATTTTCATTGCCCTAAGAATAAGAAGTGTAAAAGGAATCCAGATGTGGTGGCACACTTGGGAGGCTGGGGAAGGAAGATTACAAATTTAAAGCCAGATGGGCAAGTCTAGCAATACCCTATCTCAAAAAAAAAAAAAAGTCTAAAACTGGTTAATCCAACATTGAAAAAGCCTGCATCCTACTTAGAGATATGATACAATGATTTGAGGAAAAATTTGAAAATCTAGGAGTCAAAAAGTGGGAATGTGGCTTTGTGGTAGAGTGCTTGCCTAGCATGCATGAAGCCCTGTCTATTCCTCAGTGCCACATAAACAGAAAAAGCTGGAAGTGGCACTGTGGCTCAAGTGATAGAGCTCTAGCCTTGAGCAAACAGCAGCTCAAGGACAATGCCTAAGTCCTGAGTTCAAACCCCAAGACTGGCATAAAAGAAGTACTTGCCACTGGGGTGCCAGTGTCTCACACCTATAATCCTAGCTACTCAGGAGGGTGAGATCAGAGATCAGTTCAAAGCCAATGCAGGCAGAAAGTTCATGAGACTCTTATCTCCAATAAACTACTTAGAAAAAAGCCATAAGTGGTGTTGTGGCACAAGTGGTAGAGTGCTAGTCTTGAGCACTAAGAGGTTCAGGTATGGTACCCAGGCCCTAGTTCAAAACCCAGGCCCAACAAAAATTTTTTTTAAAAAGTACTTGCCTGTAAGCCAATGTGAACTATTGGGTTTCCTATTTTCTATTTGACTTAAAAAAAAACTATGTACTTATTTTATTAGATGATACAAAAAATTAACATTAAAAAGAAGCTGACATGAATATCTTTATAGTTACGTAAAACTTTAAATGCCCAAACCACATTAAGTAATAATAGCATCAATACACATGTGGAAAACAGCTCCTCTTTTCTTACTTAATGTTTTTTGAAAAACAAAGATGACTCTCCTAAAACATGTCAAAATTCCTGGATCTTTGTATTTATCACAATTATCATGGGGAAAAGCTAAACTGGCAATCTTATTCTCAAGTCACCAAAAGGATTAAGATCACCTAATTTCTTCAATGATTACTCCATGAATAAAAGACACTAAGTACTGGAAAAACAGCTAATAGCATGCCAGATACTGAAGAGTGACTATTACGTGAAACCCAGGAAAATAATTCAAAAAGGAGCCCACACCAGCTACATAGCTCTCTGTGTGTTAGTTCTCCAGCAAGTTCAGGATCCCATACACCCATCACCTGTCCCTCTAAAGGCTTGAACCCCACCATGATAGTCTGAGAAAGGCTTATGGAACTGAGCTCTAGAGGGGAAAAAAATATTCAACCCTTGGATTTAAAAGGGGGAAAGAGCAAGTTAAACTAGGAGTCTGGAGAAAGAAAAGCCAACAAGCTCATGTGTTAAATGGGAGAAGATTGAGACAGATAGATTCCTAAGCCATGCAGTAGTTCACACCTGCAATCCTAGCTACTCAGGAGGCTGAGGTCTGTGAATCAAAGTTTGGAGTCATACCAGGCAGACAAATCAGAGAGTCTCTTATCTCCAATTAACCAGCAAAAAGCCAGAAGTACACATGTGGCTCAAGTAGTACAGTGCTAGGAACAGTGCCCAGGCTGAGCTCAAGCCCCAGCACTGGCACAAAAAAGGGAGGGAGGGAAGGGAGGGAGGGGAGGGAGACAAGGAGGGAGGGAGAGAGGAAGAGAGAGAAAAGAAAGGGAAGGAAGAAAGAAACAAAGGAATGAAAGAAAAAAGGAAGGGAAAAGGGGAAGAGGAAGGGGAAGTGGGGGGAGAAGGGAAAGGGAAAGGGAAGGACTCCTGGTGGCTGACAGCCAAAGAACTCTGGGCTTCTGGAACATTCACAGTCATCAGTGGTCTGTGGCAAACTCTCCATTCCCACAATTCCCACCCCCACTTACGAAATCATCAGGAAATTCTTTTAGAGAAATAATACCTGTGTTTAGGTGACTATCAAGGAAGGTAGGTGACACAGAATGACAAGTTTGAGGGTTAAGTTTAGGTGACACAGGGCAGTGATCAAGACAGCCCCTAAGCATGGGAATGTGGATGGAGCACACAATCTAATGAATGAAAAGAAATCATGGGGAGGGCATAGGACATGAAGACCAATGAAATCAGAGCCTGATGCTGCCCATCATTTCAGATCTGGTAGGGCTATGGGGCGCTGGCAATGGATGTGAGAGGCACAATTGGACGAATAACTTTAGAACAGGTGACAATGCTTTCTATACTGTACTAGGTTCTTAAACACATAGAAGACAAGGTTCCAGTCCGTGAGATTTGCAGCAATGACAGAGCGCAGTTCCCTTCTGGAAGAAGCCCAGAGCCTAGCAGAATAGCAAACTCTGACAAGCCTGAATTCACATCATGGCAGAGAAAACAGTTCAGCTTCAAAGAAGCAGGCCTTCCCCAATGTGACCTTGGAACCTTTATGTGTTATTTTTTAACTCAAAATACATATTTAACATCTTGCATAAGTAATCACTTACTGCACATGTTATAGGAAACGTTGGCCAAGAAATTACAGTGGGAATTCAGAGAACGACTTTCCCCTTCAAAAATGGAAATGGCTTTTTTCTGACTATATAAATAATATACACTTATGTTGCTAAATTTAGGTAATCTGAAAAATTACAGGGAAGGAAGTAAAAATAGTTAAATGTATAAATGCTTAGATATTTTTTTCTCCTATTTTAAAAGCTCATTTGTTGCCAGGTGCTGAATTTGAGGATCACGATTTGAAGCCAGCCTGGGCAGGAAAGTCCAAGAGACCTCCAAGAAGCCACCAGAAAACCGGAAATAGACTTGTAGCACCAAGTGGTAGAGGCTAGCTATCTTTTGTCTTTCAGAGGGTAAGTTAGAGATGTCACTGCTTCCATCACTGACAGATGGCTCTTCCAGTGGCTGGCTTCACTCACCCAGTTCAAATGCTACCAGCTCAGAGAGGCCTTTATTGAGCCCCCTTCCCACTCAACCTCAGCCCAAAGCAGAGCCTGGACCCCCTCTATGGCTTCCAGTTCTAGGCATATCATCACAAGAAGGGTTTTCTTATGTTCTCTCTCTCTCTCTCTCTCTCTCTCTCTCTCCTGAGCCAGAATGTGTACTCACCAAACAGTGGCCTAATCTATCCTAGTCAAAGCTCTGTCTCCAAGTTCTAGCAAAGTACCCAGCACACAGCAAGTAGTATGATCATTATGACAGATGGATGTGAATGGGTGGGTGGATAGGTGGATGGGTTGGTAAGTGGTTAGATGATGGATGGATTGATAGATGTAACAATGAATGGAAGCATGCATGGATAGATGAATGGAAGAATGGATGGATGGATATATGAATGGATGGAAGGAAGAATGGATGAATGGGTAGGTAGATGGATAGATGGGTGGATGGATGGGAAGTGGATTGAGAGGTAGATGGATAGATGGATAGATAGATGGTTGGAAGGAAGAATAGATCGATGAATAGATGGATAGATGGATGAGTGAGTTGGTAGGTAGATGGATGGATGAAATAGGTGGATGGATAGGTGGATGGATAGGTGGATGGATAGATGGATGGATAGGTGGATGATGGATGGATGGATGAGTGAGATGGTAGGTAGATGGATAGGTGGATATATGGATGAATGGATGGGTGGAAGGGAGGATGAATAGATAATGTAGAGAGAGAGTAAGGAGAAAGAAAAAGAAGGAATATAGAGGGAAATGGAACCAACTCTCATCTTACACTAACAGGTCCAATCTATTTACCTTTACTTTTCTTGGGTGACCTCCCCATTCCCCCAAAATCCAATGACTCAACCTAAATCATGGATAGATGGATGAACCAAAGAAGACAAGGGAGACAAAGTAGGCAGGTCCTTGGGGGTTCCCATCCCCCTACACTCCCCTCTCCCAGTGCCCTTTCAATAGTTTCCTTGGCAGACCTTGGCCAAACTTGTTCCTCCTCAACACACCCTATTATAATTAAGGACTGATGATGCTTAATGTGGGCCCTAACTACTAGTTGGGTCTTGGATCTACGTATACCTATCCACACAAGGATCTTTAGAGAGAGCTATCAGAATGATCAAGAGTTTTCCCAGGCCAGGTCAGGAAACCTGCATAAATTCTCACTGGCAGTGACTGGAAAGCCAGGTTTGGATGCAGGCCTTCTGGCTCCACTGTCAGTTTTCTGAACTACCAGATGATTCTCCTTCCTGCTAGGAACCATCTCCTTACACTGTTAAGTTCTGGATCTAGAAACTGGGTCCCCAGTACACAGGATGGTGCCCCTAGTGGTCTGAAAACATCATGGCAGCAGTATGCACCTACATGGGCTATGTGCCTAGTTGAGTCCTTGTAGGTACAGCTTTATTATACTAGAGAATTCCACATAACATGCCTTCTTGAAGCTAATTTTTTATGAGACTGGTCCACTAAGAGTGTCATCCTGAACCTTTTATAAATCCAAAACCAGGCCTGACACCAGTGGCTCACACCTATAATCCTAGCTATTCAGGAGGCTGAGATCTGAGGATTGTGGTTCAAAGCCAGCCTGGACCGGAAAGGCTGTGAGACTCTGATTTCCAATAAAACCACTAGAAAACCGGAAGTGGTGCTATGGCTCATGCAGTAGAGTGATCGTCTTGAGCTGAAGAGCACAGGGACAGCGCCCAAGCCCAGAGTTCAAGCCTCACAAATGACCAAAAAAAAAAAAATCCAAAACCAGGCTTTGAATCATCCTAACAATAAAAATTGGTCATATACCCCAGAGACATTTTGCAGGCATGCTTTTTAACAAAACTTAAAATCTACAAAATACAGTTATATTGGACTTTTTTCTTTCTTTCTTTTTTAATTTTTTGTTGTTGTAGTGGCGGTTTGAACTCAGAGCCTTGTGTCCTGCTTGGATCTTTTTTTGTTTGTTTGTTTGTTTGCTTTTTTGCTCTAGTGCTCTACCAACCACTTGAACCATGCCACCACTTCTGAGTTTTCATGTTAGTTGGAGATAATAGTCTCACAGACTTGTCTGCCTGGGCTGGCTTGAAACCATGATCCTTAGATCTTAGCCTCCTGAGTAGCTAGGATTACACATGCTTGAAACAATTTTTCTTTATAGTATTTTTGGACCTAGACAATGATTGGTTTGACTGCAATCTTATAATTGTGGCATCTGCAGATACAAAATGTATAGAACACAGCCTGAGAAAACAGCCAATAAACAAAATAAGTAAAATAAAATTTATGCATACACAGCTTAAATTACAGTTCTCAGAGGGACAAGGAGAAAAGGTGGATGCAAAGAGATCCATTTACCTCTCACTCCAAGTCTTAAGAATCCTCCTTTTCTATTCTTCAAGTTAATGAAATGAACACCAGACTGTGCTGATTAGAAAAGTCTGGAATAATGGAAGACTCAAAATGCATTTGCATTTCCTTTCACTGGGAACAGGCTAAATATGATAGTTAGAAAAACCGTGACAAATTGCCTGAGATTTTGGTCCTTTGTTGCTTTAAAATGGCTCTCTGGCCATAATACACCATATCACTGGAAAATGTGCTTACCTTCAAATGAACAGGCAAAATAGAGCTTGTTAAATATGAAATTAGTGACATGTTCTCTCAATACACCAACTTTAATTAGAACTGTAAAGACTTCTTACAACTCCAGCTGACTCCTGAACATTCCTGCTTAGAATTACAATTCAATTGTTTTTGCAATTAGAATAAATTCCACCCCTGTCCCTGGTCCTCACAGTCATGGAAGTGTTTTCCTCTTCTATTGAGTGCTCACCACCAAGTCACTTCTCTAACACTCTAACATCTGCTCCAAGTATTTCCACTGTGAGCTACACTGTAAATTCTGAGATCAGAATCTGGGTCCTCGGCACACACAGCTGCTAATAGCAGTTATGAGGCTCATGTGGAGAACTGCGCCCCTAGTGGTCTGAGACCAACATGGCAGCAGTGTACACCTAACAGAGGGCTTCTGGGCCTGGTTCAGTTCTAGCCTCAGATTCACCTCCTCCATTTCTAGCTGTTAGCTGTGGCTTCCCCAGACCCTAGGATGCCCAGTGCTGGGAGAAGTCTTCAGCCAACCCACAGGCCTGAAGTTGGCCCACTCTACAACTTGTCCAGCCATGACTCCTGATTCTACCCTCACACAGGAATCTACACAATCACCTGTTGTTCACCTGCTCACCACACCCTCCCCTAGCAGGTCTCAACCTGGTGTTGGCACTGCTTTATCTGATCTCTCAGCAGAAGCCCTTAGACCTCTAAGCAAAAAAAAAGACTGAATTTTCTTTTCTTGTGTTGGTAGGAGGGCTTGAACTCAGGGTCTTGCACGCTTGCTTTTTATTTTCTTGGTTTTTTTTTTCTCACAACAGATGCTTTACCACTTGAATCATGCCTTCACTTCCAGCTTTTTCAATGAAGATCAGTCTTGCAGATTTGTCTGCCTGGACTGGCTTTGAACCACAATCCTCTCAGATCTCAACCTCTTGAGTAGTTAAGAGTTACAGGCATGAGCCACCAGCAACCAGCTCATGACTGTGTTTTCTTCATACCTGAATCTCAAGCATGATAGGTCTCAAATCACGTCCACAGGGGCTATGGTATTCAACATGTCAGACACAGCCCCACAGAGAGTGACAGTAATCATATTCCCCCAGCAAAATAGAATGGAGGTGCCCATCTAGCCAGCTAAAGAAGATTCCAGCCATCCCCTTTTCATGGACATGCATAACCAGAACTGAACACAGCAGGACCTGATTTACAACTGAAATTTAATGAATTTCCACCTTGAGGATCCTGCAAAACGAGTATGCATTCAGTAGAAGTGAGTTGTGAATCTCCATCTTTGTCTGGGCTAGTGATAGGCATATGGTATTGTCATGGAGAGCTGGGAAGCTGCAGTAAAGCACTTCAGCACTGGTTTGTGATACTATGACCCCATCGTAAGTCGGGGGGCATGCGGCATCCAATGTAGAGTCCTGCCTTGTCTCAGAAAGACCACAGATATCCCTTTCCTTTATAAACGAATGGACAAGGGGGCCAGGCTGTGGCTCAGAGGCAGAATACTTCACCAGCGTAATCAAAGCCCTAGGTTTGAGCTCTAGCACCACAAAATAATCATCATCACAATGAAACAAACTCATGTTCAAAAAACTGCTTTTTGCTAGGTGTTGGTGGCTCACACCTGTAATCCTAGCTACTCAGGAGGCTGAGATGTGAGGATTGCAGTTGGAAGCCAACCCAGGCAGGAATGAGACTCTTACCTCCAATTAGCCACCAGAAAACTGGAAATGGTGCTGTGGCTCAAAGTTGTAGAGCCCTAGCCTTGAGCAAAAGAGCTCAGGGACAGCACCAGGTCCCCAAACAACCAATCTCCTTTGCCTTCACATACACCAGACTCCACAGGCAATTGGTCTGCATTTTCTTCTTAAAGCTGCTACTATTAATTCCCATTATCCACAAACGACAGTCCAATTTATTTAATCACATTGAATCGTATTCTCTATCACATAACAGAGTTAAAAAGGCGTTCTTCTGAGCCAAAATAAAAGACACCCTCACCCTGGTAAAAGTCTCCTGTTGGAGTTTCCAGGGCAGGCCTCACAATTCAGCTGGTAGCTGTTAGACATTTCTGCAAGAAGAAAAAAACCTCCCTCGCTTATTCAATTCCATGGCCTGACCCTCAAGCCCATTGGACCTCAGAGACACCGAAGGAAGTGTTGACCAGAAAAGCCCAGAGATTCCTACTCTGAAGAAGATACAGCCATGATTTGATCCTACTTCTGAACATCCTTACTACCCAAAATGCACCACCCTCCCAAATCAAAAGGTGCTTCATTTACCTACTTTATTAAGGTGAGATCCAGTAGCCAAGCTCTGCTCAGCAAATGGCTGCAGGCAAAAAAAAAATGGTTCCCAGGCAATTCACTAACCTACCCCATCGGGCTGGCCCCCAGCCTGCTTTATTTGTAACCATAAGACTTATTCATTCCCAATGTCACATTACAGATCTGTGTAACTCTTCCCTGCCTCTCCAAGACAAATGTGGAACTTGTACCTAGAAATAGAGGACCCATCAAACCCACTGAAGGAAATAAAACATGGCCTTGCTCTGGTTCTAGCTGGCATGCCATTTGAGCGCATGTCTCAATTTTGAGGAATTCAGGAATTCCCTACAATCATTCACTGGAGTTATACCAGCTTGCTGGGTTGTAAACTTTGGCAATTTATGAGCAAATAAATCCCTATGCATTCCATTCACTGACTGTTGGTCAGAGACGGGTCTAGTGTTCATCAAATCTTTGCTTCTCAGGAGCAGATATCTATACGATAAATTGTTTCCTTAGGGTCTCCAAACAAGCTTCCTGAAAGAAGTCTAATGCTGGTGGGATATTTGTGTGATTAAAGCCACATTTCTCTCATTCATCAACACCCCATTACCTCTTCAGGGTCCCCTACCAATCTACAGTTGTGTGATTTCTCATAAATAAGATTCCGGGTCCCTGAACGAATATGCTACAAATTACATACTATTCAACTGCGCACAAGACACATCCATACATTGCCTAAAGAATCTGACCCGGCCTAGAGCTGACATGAACAATGACTTCCACTGGAATCAAACCTTGCAGCTGGGTTCATTGTTTCTCATGCTGAGGTTATCACAGCAAGGCAAGATGGTAGCGATCTGTCTAGAAAGATTTCCTGTCTGAGATGCAGTGTCTTAGACTGTGATGGAAATCTTGGGCCACAAATTAACGTTTCAAGATGGAAGCTATGAGGAAACAGAGCAGAATTGGCCAAACCAAAGTCATTAACTAAAACTGAAGCCTGGGAGAACCGGTTCCTCCCAGAGTGCATCGCACATTCTGCTGCACCACTAGAACTGGTTCCTCCTAGAATGCACCACGCAGTATGGAGGCCAACAGAGAAGCATCGCCTCTCAGAGAATTTATGGTTCTTCCTGATAAATATGACTTCTCCTGTGAAGCTGTCCCTGTCAGGAACAGAAATCCCAAGAGCCTATATTTAAAACTAAAGCCAGGTGCTGGTGGCTCACATCTCTAGTCCTAGTTACTCAGGAGGCTGAGCTCTGAGGCTCACAGTTCAAAGCCAACCTGGGTAGGGAAGTCCATGAGACTGTTATCTCCAGTTAATCACCAGAAAAAGTCAGAAGTGGTGCTGTGGGCTCAAGTGGTAGAGTGCTAGATGTGAGCAAACTTAAAACCCTCAAGAACAGAGTTCAGGCCCTTAGTTCAAGCCTCAGGACCAACACAAGGGAAAGAAGGGGGAAGGGGGAAGGGGAAAGAGAAGGGAAAGGAGTGGGAGGGGAGAGAAGGAAGGGAGGAGGGCAGAGGGGGAGGAAGGGTTGGGGGGGTCAGGGAAGGGGAAGGGGGTAGGGAAGGGGAAGGAAAGGAGGGGAGAAGGGAGGAAAGGGAAGGAAAGAAAGGGAAGGGAAGGGGAGGAAAGGAAGGGAAGAGAGGAGGGGAAGAAAGAATAGAAGAGCTATAGCTGCAATATCATTCAACTAGCCATAACACTTAAATAAATACACACTTCAAGCACTTACAGAGCTTATTGTTTGCACTCCAAGAAGAGACCGGTAACCAGCTTTCAATACAAAAATTAATACATCAATTACCAAAGACCAATCCCAAGACACCGCCTCAGTATCTGTGTGAAGAGGAGATGAACATTTTCTAGAATAACCCAGCTTCAATTTCTATTACTCTTCATGCTTCTGAATCTGGGCTTAGGAGTGGAGATAATTAATAAACTCATCCCTTGATTACCCTTCATGTTTGTACTACAATCATTTGTTGGAACTGGTGTCTCCATGGCTCTCCAGCTCTTCATTAGAATACTGGGTTAAGGAAACAAGCACTTGAATTTCCAAAGTAAATGCAAGATGGCCTTGGTACTGTGGCAAGGACTTGAATTCCCAGAATATTTTCAAGTAAGACAGTTCCAATCAAGACCTCAGCTTTTGAGGGAGGCAACGGCATCCTTTAGGATAGAGGAGTCAGAGAAGCCACCCTCCCAGCCTGCCCCTCAGAGTCCAGCAGCCTCTTAGACTGGGCCCAGGGCTGTGGAAGTATATGAAGCTGCTCAATACAAAGACACAAACGCAAGCCAGGCGCTGGTGGCTCACGCCTGTAATCCTAACTACTCAGGAAGCTGAGATCTGAGGATCAAGGTTCAAAGCCAGCCCAGGCAGCAAAGACTGTGTGACACCTCCAATGAACCACCAGAAAACCGGAAGTGGAGGTATGGCTCAAAATGGTATAGGGCTAGCCTTGAGCAAAAGATTTCAAGGACAGTACCCAGGTCCTGAGTTCAAGCCCCATGACTGACAAAGCGAATAAAAATAAAATAAAGAAGCAAACCCAGTCAAAAGAATCCAACACAAATGAATAGCCAAAGTCATGTAGTCAGCAAGTTGAAAATACAGCAGCCAAAGTGAGAGTGAGAGCCTGAAGATTCAACTCAGTCACTCTGGTCTTCAACAGGACATAAATGGATTAGAATCCTGGTTCTGGCCCCGAGCAGCTATGTAGACTTGTCATTACAACCTGAATATGATATTGTTATCCTCAACAAATGGACAGCAGTGCACAGATGCAAAAAAAAATGCAGACATTCCTTGTACAACCAGAACAACCAACCATTCCATCCATCCATCCATCCATCCACCCATCCATCCATCCATCCATCCACCCATCCATCCATCTATTCATTCATTGCATTCCATCCATCCACCCATCCATCCATCTATTCATTCATTGCATTCAGAAGTTTCCAACACTTTTTTTTTACAGGCTACTGATGTATAGCTTTTGAGAACCCACATCTGTATAAATTCCTATGAAAGAGCCAGGTGCCAGTGGCTCATGCCTGTTATTCTAGCTACTCAGGAGGCTGCAATCTGAGGATCGTGGTTTGAAGCTAACCCCAGGTGGGAAAGTCCATGAAACTCTTATCTCCAATTAAGCACAAACAGAAAAAAAATTGTAAAAGCTGTCCCATTAGTGTCCCCCTGGTGACCCCCTCTTAAGCTGTCCCCAGGCTCCAGACAGTGGTTTCCTGTGGTAGGGGTGGTTCACTGCCTGTAAGCAGGAAGCATTCATGAACTTGATCTCTTGTGAAGACAGACCCTTGTTGGCCCAGCAGCCTTGTGCTTGAGTTGGTTCACAATAAGGAAGCTCTATTTTAAGTAACACAGATTACATCCATTTACAGTGCCTATTTGTTCTGGGTTAAACTTGGAAATTCCAATCTGAATTCCCATTTAGTTTCAGTTTAAAATAGATGGACATAGATATAGACAGAATTATAAATGTGTGTTTACGTGCGTTGGCACACACACAGTAATACTCATTATCTGAAAATTCTGCACTTGCTAGTTCACCAACTTGCCCAAATCAAGTTGTAACGTAAACATCAATACTTGAGGCGCTTTGGCTGCCCTGCTGTACGTGGTGTGCACACAACACACACCCAGATGGACCCAATACCACACTTGCCTTCTTGTTTCAGCTTCCACACCACTCCAGTGTCAGTTCCACAGCCTCTTTCAGGCCTTGTTTCTCATAATTATCTGTTCAATGTGGGTGATTCTTCTGTTTAGAAATGATCACAGGTCATGACCATCCAAGTAGAAAAGCTAGCAATAGCTCCTCTCAATCAATAAAGTTGGATATGTATCTGTGATCCCAGCTATTTTTGAGAGGTTATGGATAGGAGGATCCTGGTCTGAGGCCAGGCCTGGGCAAAACACAAGATCTTACTTGGGGAAAAAAAAGAGAAAAGGATGAAATAAAAAGGAGATGGGGACAGAGGGGGAACATGGTTCAAATGGTAGAGCATCTGCTTAAGAAGCATAAAGCACTGAGTTCAAATCCCAGTAAAACAAAACACACACACACACACACAGAGTACAATAATTTTGATCTAGAAGAGTGGTGGAAACTTTAGGTCCCCAGCCTGTGGCATGACTGGAAAGTGGTAGAACTCTCCGGAGGTGGGGCCTAGTAGGAGGAAGTGACATCATATTGGGCTATGGCCTAGTGTGAGGAGGTGCCATCATATGCACTAGTGAAAGGAAGTGATATCATACTGAGTTATATCCTAGAGAGAGGAAATGATGTCATATTGAGTTATGCCCTAGGGGGAGGAAGTGACATCATATGAGTTATGTCCTAGTGGGAAGAAGTGATGTCATATTGAGTTATGCCCTAGCAGGAGAAAGTGACATCATACTTGGGTCATACCCTTGCAAGGAATATTGGGATCTCAGTCCCTCCTCTTTTCTTTGCTTCCTGCCTGCCATAAGGTGAACAGCTTTCTCCACTACTTGCCCGTGCCATGAGGTTCTTTTTGCCTTTCCACAGGCCCCAAACAATGGTGCCAGACTTGCTCAGACTAAAATTTCTGACACTACCGGTGCAAATAAAACACTCACTTTGACACTGTTGTATCTCAGGTACTCATTACAGCAACAGATAGCTGAGTTGTTTGAGCTGTTGAGATGCGTGCGCGTGCACACACACACACACACACACACACACACACAGAGGCAGGAATACGACCACCCTGCTCCCAGCCCACTGCAGGGATTTATTGCAAGGGATTTCCAACCCTATACCACTGGGCTTCAAGTGGGCACAAGATCTCCAGAGATCCTTGCACACAACTAGGTTTCTATGGCCAAACATCCCCGAAACACCATCATTTCAAAATTTGTTGGTGAGTCTAGCTCTGCGAGAAGGCCCCAGGAGGTCATTTCACACTACAATTTGTTATTTACATGCAATATGTGTATGGGAAGTTGATGGACCAGGTGTGAATTTGTGGGGGTGCAATTCACAGACCAGAAGAGCACAATCCTGTCATTTTGGGTGAAATAGACACCATCATAAATGCAGCATCTCAATGAAGTTACAAAACCTTCCCTCCTCCCCCTGCCCCTCCCCCTCCTTCTCTTCCCCCTGGGCTCAGGACCCCCCCAACCTCCACCCCCCCCACTGGCCACCACAGGATTTCTGTCACCATACATGAATTTAGTCTATTTCTGACTTACCTATAAATGGAATCATAAAACACTCTAGCTCTTAAGAAGTGATTTTTGAACAACTACCCCCTTCCTCCTCACCCCACGGAGTTCAACTATTATTACAGTAGTGACCTGATTGGCTTTTATTGTGTGAATGGCCAGGTGTAGCTGTTGTTCCCGTCACTTTGCATAGGTGTCTGAGTGCTGAGTGCAATTTCTTCATTCTATAAGAAAGTTTCTATGCTGTTTTATTTAACAGAATGGTATGCATTAATCATAAAACTTTCCACACTAACTTTGAGTTAACAATGCACCCATAAAGTCAGGACGACTCCTCACTTCTATTTCTAATATCTAGAAAAAGGTCCTTTATAAGTTTCTGGATCTTAAAAAAGGAAACAATAAGACAGACAATAACACACAGCTGCCATTTCTTTGTTTTTATTTTATTTTCACTTTTTATTATCTGTGTGTGTATGTGTGTGTGTGTGTGTGTTTATGCTGGTCCTGGTGCTTGAACTCAGGGCCTGAGCACTGTCTCGGAGCTTTTTTACTCACGACTAGTGCTCTCCCACTTGAACTACAGTTCTACTTCTGGTTTTCAGGTGGTTAATTAGAAATCAGTCTCACAGACTTCCCTGCCTGAGATGGTTTTAACTGCAATCCTCAGATCTCAGCCTCCTGAGTAGCTAGGATTACAGGCATGAGCCACTAGCACCTGGCCATTTTTATTAACTTTAAGTAGTTGTACAAAGGGGTTTCAACACATGTCAGCTTATGAGTACAATGCACCTTGACTACTGTCACTCCTTCTGTCATTCTTCCCCATCTCTCCCAACCCCACCTCTCTCCTCAATTTACCTAGTTGCATTTTAACCTATTTACATTGGATATGATGATTGGATTTACCCATTTACTCTCTCTCCATTTGTCTACAGCTTTCCCTGAGACCTCATTCCCCCTCTGATAAAACATCTTTCCCAGCTTCCATTTTGTAGGTCTTTGAGTTCAAGTCCCAGTACTAGCAGGCAAAATAAATTAATTAAAGAAAACAAGAACTTGGTGGTTACAAAACTTAAAATTGATAAAATAACTTTCTATTTGATCCTCTCCGTTTCCTAAATCACTCTGGTGATAGGTGTTATTTAATACACCAGTGTCCAGGGCTCTTGGTTGTCAGGGAAACAAATATTGTGTGATTAGGTTTGAACTGGTGGCCACTTCTTAACCTCCAAGGAAGGGAGAGAAGCTTAAGAAGGAATTTCTTGCCTGTAATCCTAGCTACTCAGAAGGCTAAGATCTGAGGATCATGGTTAGAAACCAGACGAGGCAGGAAAGTCCATGCAACTCTTATCTCCAATGAACCAGTTGAAAACAGCAAGTGGCACTATGGTTCAAAGTGGTAGAGTGCTAGCCTTGAACAAAAAGAGCTCAAGGACAGTTCCCAGGCTGTGAGTTCAAGCCCCAGGACTGGCAAAAAATAATAAATAAATATATAAAAATAAACACATTTGGTGTCCTGGCACTGAATCTTGACATTGACCTAGGAAACGGTTTACGTGATGCTTCTTGTTAGACAGAGAAGTCAACATACCAGAAGGTTCATTCCAAGAACAAACCAGGATGAGCGAATCATACAGAGGCTTTTTTTTTCTCCAATGAATAATAAAACTTGTTCTCAGGCAAGCTTTCAAGACCTCTTCCAGATAATAAATATCTCATTACATCAGTAAAGATGGAAATTAGACTACTCAACCAGGTGAAGCAAATTTAATCTAGCTTTTTTTTTTTCATCTTATTTTCCAGATGCCTTGCTTTCTTTGAAATTACTTTGGAAAAAAAATTTTAATCTGCAAATAACTTTGAGAATTGAACACACACATACACACACACACACACACACACACACACACACACACACACCAATGAAACATGGGTTTCCCAGAGATGCCAATCTAGGAATACTTAGCTTTAAAAACATACTTTTCTAGTGTTCCACTTAGGATGTTTCTAGAAGGGTCCCCAAACCTGGGGTGAACCAATATTGTTCAAAACATTGTTGCTGCTTGAAACTGGCTCCCCACCCCCAAAAAAGGAGAGAATCACTGCAGGATTTATTAGCCAAAGAGGAAGAACATTAGACATAAAAAGCATAATTGCTAAATGTAGCTATTCCCTTCCCTGTGATTTGGATGTGGGGTGTTCCCCAGAGTGATTCAATCTTTTTGGGGGGATGAAGGGGTAGGGACCTTTGGTGAGGTCTTGAGGTCATTTGGGGGGCGAGTGCCCTCAAGGGGCACTGGATGACCAGTCTCTTCTTCCTCTAGTATTTCTTCTTTCTGGCTGATCACGCACGTGACCGGCTGGGCCACAAACTCCCATAAACAAGGTGCTGCCCATAAACAAGGGTGCCATTCCTTGGGAGCTGTAGCCTCCAAAACACCAAACCACAATAAACCTTCTTGCTTTCTAAGTTCCCTGCCCCCCAAGTATTTCAATACAGTGATGGAAAACGAACAGACCTTTCCTCTAGGAAATCATCCTAACCACAGCAATGAAAGAGGGGTCTGAGTGAGGATGAGAAAGAAAGAAGACTAAACTTGAACTAGCGACACAGTGAATATAGAGGTTTGGGTGTGATCTGAACCAGGAGGAGTCGGCACACAGCGCCAGGCATGAGAAGATGTGTTCGAAGCAGCCAGACTGTGTGGTACTGTGGTGTGCTAGGGAGGCCTTAGGGGATGACCATTCTTTAGGAAGATAAAGATTTCACCACGGTTTGGATAAGGGATGGGGAGAAGATCCTGGACAGGTGGCCAGAGACATAAATACCTAAAGTTCCTTGCATTCCAAAGGGGTGAGTTCAAACAATTGCTTTTTTAATAATATGTCTTTGAGGGGCTGGGAAGGTGGCTCAGTGGTAGAGCGCTTGCCTTGCATGCCTGAGACCCTGGATTCCATTCCTCAGCACCACATAAGCAGGAAAAAAAAGCCGGAAGTGGCGCTGTGGCTCGTGGTAGAGCGCTAGCCTTGAGCTGAAGAGCTGAGGGACAGCGCCCAGGCCCAGAGTTCAGGCCCATGACCAGACCGCCCCCCCCCAGAAAAAAAATGTGTGTGTGTGTGTGTGTGTGTGTGTCTTTGATGGAATAGAAATCTCATCAGAATAAATTATGGAGATGTAAGCTTGCCAAAATGCCACTCTACAGACAGAATACACAGTGAGATTAAGGTGATCAAGAAAACAGAAACGTTCTATTTACAGATCTACTTCACATCCAGAGCAATGTGATGGTTTACGATTTTGCTTATTATTTGTTAACCTTCTTTCAATGATCCCTTATCACTTTTTTTTTTACAGTTTTAAGGAGCCAGACCTTTTGTAGAGGATTGCAAATGAGAAAGAGATTTCTTTCTCTCTTTGAAAAACAGGTATCCTCTCGTACACAGAATGAACCAATATGGATCTGGCTTGGTGCGGTTCATCTGCATGGAGGAATATAGCCTAATGAAACCTGTGGAAATTGTTTTAAGAAGGGGGAGTGGGATGGGGGAGGGGACAGGGTAGGAGGGGTTGATCAGAATGCACTGATTGGAAATGTCCCACTAATCTCCCCCTCCCCGCCCCCCCCCGCCGTGCCTTTGTACAATGAATAGATAGAAGCTAATGAATTGATGTAGGCAAGTGTCTGTAATCCTACTTACTCAGAAGGCTGAGATCTGAGGATTGTGGTTCAAAGCCAGCCCAGGGAGAAGGGGAGGGAGGAGAGGGCAGGAAAGTCCTTGTGACTTTTATCTCCTATTGATTACCCAAAAAAACAAAACAAAACAAAAAGCTAGAGGCTGGGAAGGTGTCTCAGTGATAAGAATGCTTGCCTTGTATACATGAGGCCCTGGGTTCGAGTCCTCAGCACCACATAAGCAGAAAAAGTCACAAGTGGCAACTGTGGCTCGATTGCTAGAGCGCTAGCCTTGAGCTGAAGAGCTGAGGGACAGCACCCAGGTCCAGAGTCCAGGCCCCACAACCAACCAAAAACAAAAAACAAAAACAAAAAAAAACATCAGAGCACTAACCTTGAGCTCGGACACTCAGGGACGGTGCCCAGGCTCTGAGTTCAAGCCCAGGACTGGCACCAAAACTAGTTAATTAGTTAAGTAGGCAGATGTCCTTGAAATTACTTTAGCATTCTGTCTCAATAAAACCATCACCACAGAAGATGTGTTTAATGCCTCCTGTCTCCCCAGTAGTGCTGTAGGTGGCTGGTTGTCTCCCCCCTTCATCCTGGGTAAGTCCTCTCCATCAACCCAAGAGAAGATGGCATTCATATAGCCAGCTGGGAAATGATCAAACCCTAGGGTTTGTTGTTGTTGAATGTACCTTGTTTTGGCACCATTGTAAAGTGGCAAGATCTAAATCCAAGAGATGCTACATTGATGGAGACATCAACACCACACTATATACTCTTGGTGCCCAGTGGGGAAAATACCCACTGCCCACAAGCCCCAGGTTCCTGCTGGACAATGCTGGGGATGCTGCTGGCCTGGTTCCCCTGGATTTGGGGGGAAGCCCGGGCTCGCTGGTACTGGCAGGAAGGGGGAGCTCCTTTGCAGCTCCGAACTGTCAGGTCCTGGGGACTCCCAGCATCCCCCTGGCCAGCAGTAGTCAGCTGACAGCACAGTGCCACAGATACCCAGAGGACAGGCATGGCCAGCCCAGAGTTCATTTCCCCTGAGGCCACAAAGGATGAGTGGCCTTCCCTTTGCTCGACAGCCATCTGCCTCTCAGTATTCAAGGCCTAGTGCTGACGTGCCCTCCTTCTCTCCCTCCCTCCCTCCACACCTTCCATCTGGAGGTGGACAATGGGAAGAGGACACCCAAGTCTTGGGGAGCAGAAATTGAGAAGGTGACACCCCACCCTGCCTCACACGGAGCCTGTTGTCTCTGGCATCCTGCCAGCTTGGTGAACAATGAGCTCAGCTCATTTGATGAGCCTCATGGAAGGAGCTAGCTACTTTCAGGCTTCTGCTCTTTGGTTTTCTTAGTGGCTGGTATCGAGAGACCATTACAGTTCACCATGCTAAGGGTGGTGGCTGCCTTTGTATCCCAAGTGCAGAGGAAAGGAGGAAGAGAGGGATGGAGGAAGAGAGGGATGGAGGGTAGAGGGAGGGAGGGAGGGAGGGAGAGAAGGTGAGAGGGAGGAAGGTAGAAAAAGGAAGGAAAGGAGGGAGAGAGGGAGAGAAGGCAGGGAGGGAAAAATAAGGGGGAAAGTCAGGAAAGAAAGGAGGGAGAAGGTAAAGGAAGAAAAGAAGGGAGGGGAGAGAGGGAGGAGGAAAGGAGGGAGGGAAGGAAGAAGGAAGGCAGACAGACTTACTTCCCTTCACATAATATAAAAAGCCTTTCTTCTATTAAGACTATTCTTCTATTAAAGACTATTTCTTTAAAGGAAGGGTAGAGTCTTCTCTCAGAAGAATTTCAAAATTTGCATTTCTCTGGTTACTTGAGAGCTTTGCTATTTCCTCAGTGAGGTGATAGGAAGACTTAGGATCTCCCCCCCCCCATTTGATGTTAATGCTTTCTTATTGATTTATGACTGCTTTTAGTCTAATAGGGATGGATTGGCAGATAGAGAGCGTGGCTCCTGATTGGCCAGTGCAGTTGATGGTGTTTGACACGCAGGGGACGCTAATGGATATGTGGTCAATTGTGGCCATCTTCCCCTGTGTTACACCTTCCGTTGTAGGGGACCCCAACTTCCCCGGTTAGCTGGGTGGGTGACTCTCTGTGCATCTCCATTTCCCTGATTAAATATGGAGGAGAATGCGAGTGCATTTAATGCAGACGGGCAGGATGCGGCCAGACAGCCTCAAAGATGGCTCCCAGGAATCCCACATCAGCCCTGCACATGCTGCTACTCAAGTCCACGGGGCCACAGCACTGGGAAGAGATCAGAAGCAGACACCCTCAGGGGCCTCCGAATTTTCATTTCCTTCCTTCCTTCCTTCCTTCCTTCCTTCCTTCCTTCCTTCCTTCCTTCCTTCCTTCCTTCCTGTCTTGATTTCTTTCTTTCTCTTTCTTTCTTTCTTTCTTTCTTTTTATTTTCTTCTTTTTTTTTGTTGGTTGTGGGGTTTGAACTCAGGTCCTGGGGCTCTGTCCCTGAGTTTTCTTTGTTCAAGACTAGCATTCTACCCACTTTGAGCCACAGCTCCACTTCTAGTTTCTGGTAGTTAATTGGAGATAAGAGTCTCACAGAGCCCAACACTGGTGGCTCACGCATGTAATCCTAGTTACTCAGGAGGATGAGGTATCAGGACCATGGTTCAAAGCCAGCCCAGGCAGGAAAGTCCACGAGACTCTTATCTCCAATAAACCACCCCCAAAACCAGAAGTGGAGCAGTATCTCAAAGTGGTAGATCGCTAGCCTTGAGCACAAAGCTCAGGGACAGTGAACAGGCCCTGGATTCAAGTCCCACGATTGACCAAAAAAAACAAAAAACAAAAAAAGTCTCACAGACTTTTCTTCCTGGGCTGGCTTTGAACCATGATCCTCAGATGTCAGCCTCCTGAGTAAGTAGCTAGGATTACAGGTGTGAGCCACCTGGATTTGGCACCTGGGTTTGGATTTGATGCAGGCTGAGACAACACTTGGTGAGACCCTGAGCCAGGGGCTCTAGGGAAGATTCCTTATCCACGGGGATGGTGGTGGTGTTGTGACCGAGCACCACCAGGTAGGAAGCAGTCACTGTGTTGGGTTGAGCCTACACTGCCTGCCTGGCACCACTGTGGAAACAGCACTGGGAAGAACGGGTACTCAGGACAGAACTGGGCGGTGGTCAGCGTGTGTGTGCCCTCGGTGAGGGCCCAGCCACTGCTGCCAGGACCCGATTTTACTCCTCTCCCTTGCCATTCATCCCTAGCCAATACAGTAGAATGCCTACCTGCACGGTATTTACATTGTAATTAGGTATTAAACCATTTAGAGATGATTTTAAATAGACCATTTGTGTGTGTGCAAGTGTGCATGTGAAAATACTATGCTACTTGATTTTTTTAATTTTTATTATTTATTGTTTGATTGATACAGGGTGTTCGTACATATTTATGAGGCAGGATGCGATTTTTTGGTTTCTGTAGACATGGGGTTCCAATCAACTATCTATCATCACAATGATCCGTTCTTTAGGAGTGGATCTTCAAATTCTTCTAAGTATTCTGAGATGTAGGACGCATGATTGTTAGGTCTCTTCATCCTTCCATGCTTTTTCAGGAGAAGTAGCAGTGGGGTTCGAACTCTGGGATTTGTGCTTGCCTGCCTGGTGCTCTACCACAAAAGCTACACGGCCCGCCCCCTCCCCCAGCACTTTTTGCTCTACTTATTTTCCCAGATAAGTTCTCACAGAACAACAGAACTCAATTCTTTCTGTCGAAAAAATGTGATTACCTCTCCTCCTTCTCCTTCTCTGACTCCCCTCCCCTAGTCTCTGAGAACCACTCACTATTCTGCCTCCACTTCTACAAAAGTATCATTTTCTATGGGCATCCTCAGATTCTGGTAGCCAAGGAGGACTCTGGAAGCGATCCACAGACATGCTGAGGGACAGCTACATGGAAGAGGTGATTTATCACAGGAGCTCTCTCTCACGCACAATTATGGAAGCCAGCCAGCCTCAGGAGCCGCCATCTGTAAGCTGGAGACCCAGGAAAACCAGTGATGTGGTTCAGCCCAATTTCAAAGGCTTGGGACCAGGTCACTGAGTCTGAGGAGCACAAGGCCAAGGGCAGATGAATCAAGCAAGAGCTCACAAAGTCATGAGGTCAAGCCATAGTATAAAGGCACACATGCACATGTGCACATGTGCAGACAAACAGACAGACAGACAGACACACACACACACACACACACACACACAAACAAGTTGTATAGCGATCTGTTTTCTAAATCAAAGGGAACTCATAAGCACAACTATTTACAGCCTAACTGCTTACGTTTTAACACATGAAATAATTCACCTGTAGGTTACAACATTTCAACAATCTCATTCAGCTAGCCTCAAGCCACGAACACACACTGTGCAGACATTTCACAATCACAGAGGGATGATTTGAATTCTTCGAGAACAATCCTAACATCTAACTAAAAAACAATGGACCCTGTTTTTCCCCATAGAGGGAAATAATACACAAGTCCTCACTGCCAACTCCTGTTTCCAATCCAAAAGCAGTCTGGGGGCCATCTTTGGTGAGATCTGTATTCACCGGAATATGCTGGCCCTTCAGCTTGATCCTTGTTTCTCAGGTCTCTTGCTGGTTTTCCTTCATAGGCAATGTGTCCAGGTACAATGTCCTCCTGTGTCTGGCTCCAGAGCATTTATTTTCTACAAATGGGATTTTCTCAGGACACTAACTGTGTCATCAACAGCGGATGGATGGTGAGGAATCTATTTCAACCTATTTTCGTGGCTGTCAGACACGCCAGGTTCTGTATTCCTCTGTGGATTTGACTGTCTGGCTCCCTATCATCTTCCCCGATAAATATATTGTCACAGAAAACCTCGCCGACGGTCCCCTATTCCTCTTCATTATATACAGGCCAGTGACAGTTAAATCTGATGTTGAGCCAGATAAAATTGTGACAGCTGTTCTACATAGAGGCTTATGTCATTATCAGAAAGTCAGACAATGGGAGTTGTTTTTTTGGTTTGGTTTGTTTTTGTTTTGGGTTTGGTTTTATTTTTTTTAAGTGATCCACAATTATCCTTGTATTTTAGTCAAGAAAGGAAATGAGTCACTGGGTGATTTTTGTGGAATGTATTTATAAAATGATGACAACATACACAGAAACAAAATGTACCATTTTAACCATTTCTTTCTTTTTCTTTTTCTTTTCCCCTGCTGGTCCTGGAGCTTAAACTCAGGCTGTTGTCCCTGAGCTATTTTTGCTTGAGGCCAGTGCTCTACCACTTTGAGCCACAGCTTCATTTCCCTTTTTGGGGGATAGGGAGAGTGCTTAATTGGAGATAACTTCTACACACTTTTCTACCTGG
>NW_012267231.1:9106152-9127878 GCF_000151885.1 Dipodomys ordii | reverse complement strand
AGACTTTAAAACAAAAATGCTTCAAGATGCCAGGTGCCAGTAGCTCACGCCTGTCATCCTAGCTACTCAGGAGGCTGAGAGCTGAGGATCGTGGTTGGAAGCCAGCCTGGGCAGAAAAGTCCCCATGAGACTTTTATCTAAAATGAACCACTCAAAAACTGGAAGTGTGGCTCAAAGTGATAGAGAGCTAGCCTTGAGCAAAAGAGATGAGGGACAGCACCCAGGCCCTTGAGTTCAAGCCCCATGACAAATAAAACAAACACAAAAACAAAACAACACTTAAGGATGTGGCTTAGTGGTCGAGGCCTAACGTGCTCCTCATCCAATCAGCTGTTGGGTGACATGGAAGGGTGTTTTGAGCTACCTTAAGTCCTGTGAGGAGAGGGGCTAGCCTGGCATAGCTCAGGGGGAGTGGGGTTGGCTGGTTTGCACAAGGCCCTGGGCTTCTCCCCAGCAATGCCAATCAAAACCTACGAGATGTCTGAGGTGAAACAATCCTGCAGATAGACACCCCAGCTCCAACACAGTGAGAAATTCCTCCCTCCACTTCCTCCCTCCATGACTGCCTTATTGCTAATTATTCTAGGTTCATCTAGTCATTTGGCAGACCTGGAGCTTCGCATTATAGTACACTGTCCATTTCAAAACAGAGATGTGGCGCAACTTCCAGTCAGCTCATGTCCTGAGAAACTTGTCATAAATGGGAATGTCAATGGAAAATGTCAAAATAGTCAAAAATGCACTTAATATTTATAATCTGTGACATGATTCTTTGCCAGCACATGACGCTGTAGGATATCAAGTACTACTGGACAGCAAGAGAATATCAAGTCATCTCTCTCTCTCTCTTCCTGAGAAAAGATCAAAATTAAAAGAATCAGAGAAATGGTTCCTACAAAATGCGTATTGCTGTGAGCCACGCATCACGGTTCATACCTGTAATCCAAGCTCCTAAGAAGATGAGATCAGGAGGATTGAGATTCAGGCAAAAAGTTCACAAGATCTGCTCTCAACTAATAGATGAGCTCTTTTTTTTGATATTGCTAGTCAACCAGCTCTTGGCAACATCTAGCTCTTTGTGCCTCATTTCTCTTGTATCAGAGAGGGTCTTACATTTTTGTCCCAAGACAGCCTCAGACCTTGATCCTCAGACTTATGCCTCCTGTATTACTGGGATGACAAATACACAGCACCAGGACCAGCTTGTTGGTTGAGATGGGGACTTACTAAGTAGAGTAGGCCTACTCTACTGAGTAGCTGGGGGTCACAGGCATGAGCCACCCAGTCCAGTCCAAGAAGAGGCTTCTCATTGGACGGAAGTTCCTCTCTCCCACCAACAATTGAGGATTAGTAAAGAAAGGTAGAATCATGATGTATATAGCAGAAACAATGAGAACAAGATCAAAGGCAAACGGAACGTGAGGGAAAGGGGGCTCAGATTCACAGCACCCACCGGGGAGAACACAGGGAAACTAAGCTACCCAGGGGAGCTGGAAAGTGGGGGGCTTCTAAGAAAGGGGATGGTAGGTGGGTTGGAAGCTCCCACAGAATAAAATGAGGTGAGAGGGGCTGGGAAGGTGGCTTAGTGGTAGAGTGCCTGCTTTGCATGTATGGAGCCCTGGGTTCGATTCCTCATTACCACATACACAGAAAAAGCCAAAAGTAGTGCTGTGGCTCAAGTGGTAGAATGCTAGACTTGAGCAAAAGAAGCTCAGGGACAGTGCTCAGGCCCTGAGTTCAAGCCCCAGGACTGGCAAAAAACAAAAACAATAAAAGAGGCTCTGACCAAATGCTCCCAAGTGCCCATATACCTCCCCAACCTGCACAGCAGAGACAAGAGCTCCCGGATGCTGGCTCTCCATTGAGCCACGTGCACCATGCATTAAGATGCAAAGACCCACCAAGCAGCTGTGGCTCACGCCTGTAATCTTAGGTACACAGGAGGCTGAGATTGAAGGATCGTGGTTCAAAGCCAGCCCCGGGCAGGAAAGGCCATGAGACTCTTTTCTCCAATAAACTACTCAGAAAACCGGAAGTGGCTCTGTGGTTCAAGTGGTAGAGCGCTAGCCTTGAGCTGAAGAGCTGAGGGACAGCGCCCAGGCCCAGAATTCAAGCCCCCTGACCAACAACAACAACAAAAGTATTGCAAAGACCCTGGTGCTTTTCTCTGAAAAAAAATAAACAGTTGCATTCATCCACAAGACAAGGGTTTCCCAGAGTTTTCTCCCCAACGCCTCCTTCTGACAAGATCCCTGGTTCCCAGGCAACGTGTGTGTGTGTCTCTTTCCACACCTGGAGAGTCGGGAGTACATGCGGCCCCAGCAGGCCCCTGGCAATCGGAAGTCACAGGTAAGGTTCAGGAGTAGATGCAGCCCAGAGCGCAGGACACAGGCAGCATAGCATGGGCTCCTTGACGGACTAGGTCCCTGGGCAAGCTGGGGTACAGGAGCACCCTCCCCGCAAAACAAGGTATCTGCATTTTAAGTGTGTTGGGGGTCGGCTGAACCCACTACAATGGATGTGATTCATCTCAATCCTGCCCTATCTTTTTCCCCCCAAGAACTGCGAGACAGGGATCATCGCAAATGACCTGAACCTCACGATCATTTTATACAGCAAAGCTCTTCGGCAGCTACGCCTGTCTTACCTTTTGTCTCCTTCCCTGGGGACGGCTTAACTGCTCAAGCCAGGCCCCTGATCTAATTCCGCAGGGTCAGCTGGGACAGCCAGGAAGAAGTGGGGGAGGAGAAGGACGCGTCTTTATAAAATAGCACCAAAAGACGAACTGTACGCACAAGACAGCTCTCTGATTTCTCACCCCTTCTCTGTGTGTGTGTGTGTGTAATAGTATATGTTAATGAGTTACATGATGAATTATATTATAAATTAACATAATAACATACCATATATAAATCAAAGAAACTCCCTTTTCTCTATTCCTTTTTGAAGATTTCAGATTAAGGTCACAAGGCTTCCATTTTAATGATAAGAAGAAGCCAGACGCTGGTGGCTCACACCATGAGACTCACACCATCTGATGACAATCTTGAAGGAAGCCCTGCCTGATGGCTCACCCCTGTCATCCTAGCTACACAGGAGGCTGAGATCTGAGGATCATGGTTCAAAGCCACCCTGGGCCGGAAATACTGTGAGACACTTATCTCCAATGAACCACCAGAAAACCGGAAGTGGTGCTGTGGCTCAAAGTGGGAGAATGCTAGCCTTGAGCGGAAGAGCTCAGGGACAGTGCCCAGGCTCTGAATTCAAGTCCCATGACCAACAACAAAATTACAAGAATAAAAACGGTTATAAATATCTGCTGAAGGAAGCAAAGTAATGCAGCCATGGTCTAATGACCAGACAAGTCCCTGTTGCCCAGGAGACAAGCCGGGAAGGGCAGAAGGCAGGTTTGGGGGAAGCAGCTCAGAGCCCTCACTGGTCAGCTGATGGCTTCTCTTGAGCGCCAGCCTAGATCCACAATATGGGGATCCTGGTTTTCTGGAGACCACACCACGCTCACCCGCTTCATCTCTGCCTGGAACAGGGCATCCTGTCCCTGGTCCACTAGGACGGTGATGTGCACGGGCATGCACTTAACGGTGGGCTCTTCTCGCTTGATAAATGCCAAGAATTGCTGAGCCAGACAGGGCAATTGTTTGAGCTTGAAGGCTTCCAAACTTCAGCATTCACTCACACTCATCCTGAACACTTTAAGACCAAGGGCAAGCCAGGTACTGTGCAAGGTGCTGCTGACCAAGTCATAACTAGGCTAGACTCTGACCCTGGCCTCAGAGAACACACCCAGGTGCAGGGGAACGCCTGTGGACACCCCTCTTCCAGCTGCACCGGCAGGAGGCTGGACCATTTTTTAGATCTTGTTTATTTGGTAGGCAAACATATATCCAATAATAAAGATAACCATGGCAACTACTATTTATTTAGGGACCATCATGGTCTAGTTGTACCATTCAGGGTTCTGCACACATTATCTCACGGAATCCTCATCACAACTCCAAGAGACAGAATTTGTATGCCCATATTACAGATAAGAAAGCTGAGTATGGATGGAGGCTACCAGGGGCCTATATCTATCATCCTAGCTACTCAAGAGGGTTAGGATGTGAGGGTTGCTGTTTGAAGCCTGTCCTGGCAGAAACATCTGTGAGACTCTTATTTACAGTTAACCAGCACGAAAAAAGCCAGACTGGAGGCATGGCTCAAGTGGTGGAGCACCAGCCTGGAGTGGAAAAGCCAAGCAAGAGTGTGAGCCTTGAGTTCAAAGCCCAGTAAAGGCATTTAAAGGGGGGAGGGGAAATGTAAGGAATAGAACACTAAATAATATATTCCATGGCAGAAAGTTCCAGGGCAAGTACAATTAACCTATGACACTAAAATCATAATGAAGATTCACCTTGAGGATAGGAAGGGGGTATGAAGAGGGTCATGGGGGTACAGGCAGCATCTGCTTTAGGGCCTGATGCTGGTGGCAAGGTTTACTTTGTAAAAAACTATTGTGTTCTTTTTTCCCAGGTGCTGGAATGGAGACTCTCAGACCACCCACGCCTGCCTACCAAGAAAACAAAAAGCAGCTGATCATCTTTTTTTAATTATTTTTTTTTTTACTTTTCAAGTAGTTGAACAAAGGAGTTACCAGTCAACAAATCCGTTTATAAGGACAATGCATCCTGATCATGTCATCTTTCTCCTCTTTTCAAACAAGGAGAGAGCCGGGCATCCGTGGCTACTCAGGAGGCTGAGTTCTGAGGATCCCGGTTCAAACCCAGCTCTGGCAGGAAAGGCCATGAGACTCTTATCTCCAGTGAACCGCCAGAAAACCAGAAGTGACGCTGTGGCTCAAAGTAATGGAGTGCTAGCCTTGAGTGCAAAAGCAGAGACAGCACCCAGGCCCTGAGTTCAAGCCCCAGCCCCAGCACCGAAATAATCAAAATTTAAAATAAATGAAAACAGGGAAAGAGACCTGTTAGGGGAAAGAGGCAGGGAGAAGTTTCTACCCTATTATAGTCTGGGGCTTCAGGAGACCCAAAAAAGAACATGAAGGACATTTCTATGGCCCCATAATGCCCTTCACTGCCCTGTCTCCAAAGGGTGGATTCCCTCTGGGGTGGGGACCAAGGAGATGAGGGGGACCCCACTGTGGCCACCTGGTGCTAACTCTAGGACATCCCCTGGGACCGGTCATCTCAGCAGGACTACAGGAACTTGGCCAGGCACCTGTCTGTCCCCTGCTCCTCCGGATTGCTGGCCAGGGGCTTCTATGGGAGGGAGGTCAGCACATTGTAATTCCACAGTCTGAAGGCCAGAGGCCCGCCCACTTTCCAAAAGGAAAAAGTAGGCTGGGAAGGTGGCTCAGTGGTAGAGTGCTCGCCTAGCATTCATGAAGCCCTGGGTTCAATTCCTCAGTACCACATACACAGAAGAAGCTGGAAATGGCACTGTGGCTCAAGTGGTAGAGCACTAGCCTTGAGCAAAAGAAGCTCAGGGACAGCGCCCAGGCCTTGGGTTCAAGCCCCAGGACTGACAAAAAAAATTAAGGAAAAAATCAATTATATTCCCATTTAAAAATCAAAAACAAGCATATTGAGCTGTGAACTCAACAATTGGGGCTGTTCCATGGATCTGTTAGACAGCAACCAAAAAAAAAAGTTCAAACAATATAAGAGCCAGGAGAGAATCTGTTGCTAGGAGACAAAGAAAGCAAGGGATCTGGCTTTGGTGATCAGCCCTGGCTGCTCAGAGACTGGAGACACACACGGAAGCCCAGGAAATCTGCAGGGACCGTGGGGGCCCATGAAGCGCCCTTCCCTGGCCAGCAATCATCTCCCCCACCCAGGCCCATCATGCGGGAGCTTCCACCAGCTGTGGCTGAGGGACGCACTGTCTCTCCCAGGCTTGGTGGAGAAATGGTCCCTCATGCCTAGACTCTGAGCTGGGGGACACTGAAATGCTCCCCTCTGGGAGGAGGCCCCTGCATCCAAAGCAGACATGGTTCTTTCTTTTCCTTTTTCTTTTTTTTCTTTTGATTGCTCATGGGACTTGAACTCAGGGCCTGGGTGCTGTCGCTGAGCTCTTCTTGCTCAGAGCTAGCACTCTACTACTTTGAGCCACAGTACCACTTCTAGTTTTCATTGGAATCAATTCTAGTGGTTCATTGGCGATGAGAGTCTCATGGACTTTCCTGCCAGTGCTGGCTTCCAACTGTGATCCTCAGATCTCAGCCTCCTGAGTAGCTAGGATTACAGGTGTGAGCCACCAATCACCTGGCTAGATATGGTTATTTATGAGGTCATCGTCATGGGCAGCATAGGGGGACAGACCACACGGACAATTATTCTTCCCTCCTCCCTTGCCCCCCCAAAAAAAATCACATTCCACTTCTCTTTGGTCAGCTATAGTCACAGAAACACAATCCAAGCTTTGGGTTAAAGTTCCTAGTACCCTTCAAGCCCCACGACTCACAAAAAAAAAAAACCTAAAGTTCCTAGTACCCACATTTTAAAAAAGAACAGAAAATAATTAATTTTGGGGGGAGGGTCCAGTCGTGGGGCCTGAACTCTGGGCCTGGGCACTGTCCCTCAGCTCTTCAGCTCAAGGCTAGCACTCTACCACTTGAGCCACAGCACCACTTCCGGCTTTTTTTCTTTTTGCTTATGTGGTGCTGAGGAATCGAACCCAGGGCCTCATGCATGCAAGGCAAGCGCTCTACCACTGAGCTACCTTCCCAGCCCCAGAAAATAATTAATTTTAAGAATATTCTCTTAAAATATCCCAGGGCTGGTGGGACTCGAACCCACCATCACCAACACTCAAGTCAATAGGGCTAGGAATCTTTTTATTAGCCATGGTGTCTGACCTCCACTATACCAAGACAGTGAAGAACCAGCAATAAAGTCAAATAGCTCAGGGTATTTAAAAGGAAGATCGATGGGGGAGGGGGAAGCCACTCACAGGTGGCCAGAGGTAGTTTCGAGATGGGCAAAGAAGCAAGTTACAGAAGCAAAGTTAGTGATTACAAAATGGTCATTACAATTCCAGTCATTCCAATAACGTAGGCCATACGTCACAAGACAAAGTCCTTATCCCAAAGCCTCCCATCAAAGAAGCAAGTTAGTGAAATAGCAGTGATGGTTTCTATACACAAAGTAGTAAGTCCTCAAAGCAAATATCCCATTCCAACTTTGTTACGTATTGCACCCCAAAATCAAACCACTTCCCAGGTTTTCTGGCTCTTTCTGAGTCTACCGAATTCCAGTAACCTGGTGTTTAACTCACCAATTTACTTCAAGCCTTCATCGTTGGAATTTTTCCTTTTAATGACTCTCCTGGAGTTTTTCTCTACCGGGAGATCCTGACTTTCAAGTTTGGCCCCATTCTCCCTCACTTTGCAAATTTCAGTAAGTGCAGATCTCGGTTTGTCCCATTCCTAGGGTCTGTACTTACGTTTCTCAGGTTAGCTGGGACTTGTTTGTCCCAGTTAAATTTCATTTTTCCTTGGTCTAATTAATACTCTCTATGTTTAATTTAACCTGGTTCTAAACTCTTCCAACCCAAAACATCAAAAATGTTAATCATTTTGATATGTCAACAACATAAAATTATTTATTTTATATTCTTATAATTCCAGCTTTATAGAGAGGTAGAAATAGAAGGATCACAGTTCAAAGGCAGCTTCATGCAATCTTATTTCAGAAACAAGCTAGCACGGTGGAATATTCCGGTAATCTCAGCTACTCTACCTTCAGACCCTATATCACCAGATTTTAATTAACCAGTTGGTTAATTAAATTACTTAACTTGCTTTTCCACTGAACAAATCTGTGTTGTACTGGTGTGATCTTGGATTAAAATAGTCCTAAATAATCAACCCAGTTATTTGAATTATTTCCATTTTTCCCTTTAGTGACTTTAAAGCTTCCTGTTGTGATCGTATTATCTATACTGATTGTATCATTTATATAGATTCCAGCTACTAGTTGATTTTAAATGACATGATTGAATGTATGTAAGATTAAAAACTATTCTTCTCAAAAGTGCAATTTCATTTTGAAAGGTTCGTCTAAAGAAAATAACCAGACAAATATCCAGGAAAATTGTATAAATGCTAGGCGCCATTGGCTCATACCTATGATGCTAGTTACCAAGGAGGCTGAGATCTGAGGATTGCAGTTTGAAGCCAGCCCGGGACAGGAAAGCCCATGAGACTCTAATCTCCAACTAATTACCCCCCCCAAAAAAAAGCCAGTAATGGGGCTGTGGCTCAAGGATAGAGTGCAGACTTGAACAAAAAAACTCAGAGATTTGTCTACACGTGTGTAGCCAAGAATGTTCACTGCACTGAGAAGAAAACACAAACACACACCAAGAAGCTTGAAAGGTTAAAGTTTGAGGCAGTGACCACATGTTTCTTGTTTCTGTCTAGCAAAGCAACACGTGGTGGTAATCCAAACACCTGGTTGATTGTGTGCCTTTATAAGACCTGCAAATCCTTAACTCGGGGCTCTCCTCCTCGGCTCCGCTGTGTGGGAGTGTAGGACGAGGCCTGAGCTGCAGCCTGTTTAAATAAAACAGCTGTAGAGTCTGACTCTCGGTGGTCTTCTTGGTGGGGGTCCTGCGACCTTGGCATAACAGCTATTAGGTGTCCAGTCCTGTAGCATTTTGGTCCTATAAAAAAAGGCAAAGGCCCGAGCTTGGAGGCAGTAGAGACTTTAAGGCGTGGGGCTTAGTGGGGGGTGTCCCATCATTGGCCAGTTGATGATGGCGCCCTGCCCCTTTCTCTCCTCTCCTCCTAGCCAGAGGGGAGAGGTTTGCTCCACCACCATGGGGCAAATCCATAGGACCCATCAGCTGGGTTGGAACCTCTGAAACTATGAGCCAAACATCCACAACCTTCTCTCTGTATAAGTTGACTTCCTTCTTCAGCCATGTGTTAGAGCAGCTGAAAGCTGATGGTCACAGGCGGGTTTGTGCTGTGGCTGGTCTCTGCCAGGATAGGGAAGACATGGGCTGGGGGCATTTGGTCAGAGAAGGGTGTGGTGTAGCCATAGGGGCAGGAAGGGAGGAAGGAAGGAAGGGAGGGAGGGAGGAGTTGAGCAGAGGTCAAGAGAATGCCAGGAGACAGCAGAAGAGAACAGTGTCAGGAATGGGGCTGGGGGATCGGGTGGGGGAGAGCCTGGGGAGAGGAGGGGCAGAAGGAGACTCTGAATACTCCATTTCCCAAGCCTTGTCTGGCTCCCTGAAGGATGTGGGAGAATCTAGAAACATCCAGGTGTGGCGGGGGAGGGGTGGCAGTTGGGCATCTCAAGGAGTCTGGAAGTCCCATGGTGAGCAGGGAGGTGACCTCCAGGGCCCCAAGGGGGAACTGAGTCAGCGAGGGCAGACCCCGGGCTGTGCCCCAGTATGAGAGCCAAAGGACATGTCGCCCGGCATAGACAGACAGGGGCGCCAGCCCATGGCCAGAAAGAAGCCAGACGCAAGCTGAAGGTTGGAGGCTCAGCTGTCATCCTCAATACCCACAAGGCTGAGATCTGAGGATCGTGGTTCAAAGCCAGCCTGGACAGAAACGTCGGTGAGACTCAGAGACACTCAAAGAGAAACAGAGGCTTCCTCGGGAGTCTGAGGCACCAGAGGATGCTGTACCCCAAATCCCTGCTTCTTCCTTCAGCCAGATCAGAGCCACTCGGTCCCCACCCTTCTAGCGAGGAGCCAGAGCGTGGTAGTGGGCAGAGTCATCTACGAAGCTTTAGGTTAAGGGGTGACATTTGCTTTTCAAATGGAACCGTGTATAGGAATTTCTGGAGGATTCAGCCTGTCTGAGTAAACGGGGGGGGGTGCGCGCTGTGCCCCCAGGCTGATTCACAGACACCCTTGTTTAGGGGTGTCTGTTTAGGAGACCCAGGTTGAGTAGACAGACCACCCCCTCCCCAAGATACCTGTTTGAATTGTGCAGAATGAACATACCAGCTCCCACTCACAGCACGCGGACGCTCAGATCAGGCAGGAGAGAAAGACAGAAAGAAAATCAAGCCATATGTCCCTTCCTCTACACTCAGTGCACATAAACCCTGCAGCACCATGAGACTCATACCATCTAATGCCAACCATGAAGGAAGCCGGGTACGGGTGGCTCACACCTGTCATCCTAGCTACACAGGAGGCTGAAATCTGAGGATCATGGTTCAAAGCCAGCCCAGACAGGAAAGACTCTTACCTCCAATGAACGACCAGAAAACTGGAAGTGGTGCTGTGAGCTAGCCTTGAGTGAAAGAGCTCAGGGACAGCACCCAGGCCCTGAGTTTAAGCCCCACAACTGACCAAAACACAAAAAAGATGCTTTGTATTCCTGAGCTAACATGTTGGATGGTAACCCCTCTGTACAACTACTTGAAGATAATAAAAATGTAATAGCAATAGATAAAGCTACCTCCTATTCGAAACAGCCTTGCATGGCTCCAAAAGCATGGGGAGGAAGCTTCAAGATCTTCATTCTGGGAAGATGGAAATGTTCAGGGGACATCATACTGCTCTAGTGGACTAAGTCTCTGTCACCCCTGAGATCATAGGAAGAAGTGATCTTCTGTACCTGGTAAATAGATCAGAACTCACCAACTGTGGAAACATATACTGGAAGAAAAACAGAAACTGTCCACAGAAAACACACATGCTCCTCCACTCACAATGGGGTAGCGCCCATCATAAATGGAAAACATCATCAGTTCAAAAATGCATGTAGTGCCCCACACATCCTAGCTTAACTACCCAGCATGCTGTAGAGCTGTAACAGCCTGGGACTGCTGTTCAAGCACTCGGCCCAGCTTAGCAGGAGCTCACATATCCTCAGCCTGGGAAAAGATCAGACTCCAAATGTGAAAGTGCGATTTTCACCAGATGTTACCACTTTCACATCAAAGGCATGAAATCATTCATTCAAACTGTCAGCATGCACGCGCGCGCGCACACACACACACACACACACACACAAACTTTTATTTGCTTTTTATTAAGGAAAAGGAAAAAAAATTAGCACCTGCCCTGGCTGGCTTCTAACCATGATCCTCAGATCTCAGCCTCCTGAGTAGCTAGGATGACAGATGTGAGCCACCAGCACTTGGCTATACTACAGACTTTATAAATAGAACATATCATATCTCTAAAGGTACAGAATGAAGTCTAGGGAAGAGAAGAGAATATAAATAAGTTGTCAATGAGAAGTTTTTACTCTTCTGTGGCTTATTGAGCAAAAGACCTCAGGGACAGCATCTAGGCCCTGAGTTCAAGCCCCAGGACTGCCAAAATAATAATAATAACAACAACAACAGAGCAAAACCCTGGAACAGGTATTTCCAGGTTGAAGCATATATTAATTCTGCACATACATAAATGCTTCATAGAATTCTCAGACTCGCTTTCTGACCTTTCCTGCCAGCATCTGGATTAAGGACATTTTCCCAGAGTGGAAGACATACTTGAATTTTAAAAAGCAAATGCCAACCATCTTTGCTTGAGAGGAAAAAAATCAACCATGAGCAATTTGTGAAATGCTAAGTAAAATAATAACACATTCTGAACAGCAGTTTTTTCATTGATCAAATTCAAAGTGTTGCTATCTCCCCTAGCCCCAGCCTCCAAAGTGTCACCGGAGGCTGGCGGGGGACAGGGACAAGCAGAACTGTCACACTGGTTTTGGATAGCCTGGAAGGCCCAAGTTTCCCTTTGTAGAAGCAATTCGTACCTCCTGAAGTCATACAATGTTTGTGATATCAGGCCGGGTGCAGTGACTCAAGCCTATAACCCCAGCTACCTGGAAGGCAGAAATCATAGTCTAAAGAAAGCCCAGATTAAAAGAAGTTCAAGCTGGGACTGGTGGCTCACACCTATAATTCTAGCTACTCAGGAGGTTGAGAGCTGAGGATCACAGTTCAAAGCCAGCCTGGACAGGAATGTCTGTGAAACTCTTATCTCTAAATAACCAGCACAAAGCCAGAAGTGGAGCTGTGGCTCAGGTGGTAGAGCACCAGTCTTGAGCAAAATAAAAAAGTAAGAGACAACACCCATGAATAATAATAATAATGGAAATGAAAACATTTTAACCTAGGCAAGAATACCCACAAGCTCAGGAAACTATACTCAGGCAATGAAACTTAAATTCCTTTTTTTTTCTTTTGTCAGCCATAAGGCTTGAACTCGGGGCCTGGGCATTGCTCCTGAACTCACCAGCACCTGGGTCTTCCCAGCTCCCAGCGCTGTGCGAAATCCACGCGTGTGGCTTAACATGCCCTTGTCCCCACTCCCACCCCCGCCCCTACCCCCACCCCCACCCCACCCTAACGGCTGACCCTGCACTATGCAAAACCCCGGCCAAAGCCCCCCATTCAGGGGCCTCCGGCACCAGGTGCTGAGCTGCCAGGGAGTCAGAAATGCTTCTGGAAGTATTCACCCAAGGATCCTTGCTTTTCTCTGGAATCCACTAGGTTTCCTTACCAAAAAAAAAAAAAAAAAAATCTGTCCCTCTTCATCTGCACTGCGACTTTTCTCTTGAAATCCCTCTTGAAACACTTCCTTTGTTGTGATGTCTTAGCCCTGAGCACCGAACCTGCAGGAAAAGCAGAATTCTATTCACTGCCTTGTTTTAAGTCTAGGCTCCCTGACTTTTCCAAAATGGCAAAATAAGAGTCTCAGGAACAGTTGGGTGCTGGTGGCTCAAATGCCCGTAATCTTGGCTACCCGGGAGGCTGACATCTAGAGGATCACAATTTGAAGCCAACCTGGGCAGAAAAGACCTTGAGACTCTTCATTGTCAATGAATCACCAAATAAAAGCTGAAAGAGCTAAGGGACAATGCCTGGACCCTGAGTTCAAACCCCAGTACCAGCAGGCATACACACACACACACACACACACACACACACACACACACACACACGATGTGTTTGTGTCTTCATAAACTAATGAGGTGAGGCTTGCCTTCCCAGCTGACAACTCCCTGTAAAAATCCCACCTCCATTGCCAGCTGAGTCACACACCCCAGCCTGGCACACCTCTGGCTAGGACCATCTGGTACTGTGGCCTGGTGCCCACTTGAAAGATAACAAGCCAGTTCGAAATGGGAAAGGAACCCAAAAATAAAGACGCACAAACAGAGCCCCTCCACCCAGCCAAAAGATACCTCCACAGTAAACTCATCTTCTGATGGGAAAGTGCATCCTGAGGTCTCATTACAGAGAGATTTAACTCTGGAGAGAAAATGTGTATCTTCCATCTTATATCCCACATTTCTTCTGGGGCTCACTTTATGATACATCTCTGCACTTGAAAATCATATTTTTGCATTTGAAATGACCCCCCCAAAAATTCCAGGCTATCTAAAATCTATCACCTGCAGAATGGTTATACAGATTATTTCCATAAAATGGAAGAATATGTAGCCATTAAAAATAACTGGGTAAAGCAGGACGCTAGTGGCTCACATCTGTAATCCTAGCTATTCAGGAGGCTGAGATCTAAGGATTGTGGTTCAAAGCCAGCCAGGAAGAAAAGTCCCTGTGAGACTCTTAGCTCCAGTTCATTATTCAAAAACCAGAAGCGGAACTGTGTCTCAAAGTAGTAGAGCACTAGCCTTGAGCAGAAGATCTCAGGAACAGCATCTAGGCCCTGAGTTAAAGCCCCTTGTGCTTTATGCTTGCTAGGAATATCAAATGCTCCAGCCACTAGGGGAAACTCTGTTCTTTACGAATTTAAGAGCAGAATTAATGTAAAATCCAGCGATAAACCAGTTGCTGGTGACTCACACTTGTAATCCAAGCTACTCAGGAGACAGATCTGAGGATCACAGTTGGTTGATGGAAAGCTTGATTATGTATACTTGACCACAGTTCTTAAATGAATTCAACTGACGGTAAGTTGAACTACATATTTGAAAGGATGCAACAGATAATGAAAAATTACAAAATCCAGTAAACAATAGATTTGATAATCCATACCAACTAAGTGAAGCTATTAAAGGAGAAAGGGCAATGACGAGCAAAAGCATCAGACAGCACTCCCAGACTACTTCTCATGCTTCGGTTCTTTTGCACTGGTGGCTCATGCGTATAACCCTAGCTATTCAAGGGGGCTGAGATCCGAGGACCACAGTTCGAGGCCAACCCAGGCAAGAAAGTCTGTGAGGCTCTTACACACACACACACACACACACACACACACACACACACACACACACCAGAAGAGGCGCTGTGGCTCAAGGGGTACAGCACTAGCCTTGAGCAGAAATGCTCACATACAGCACCTGGGCTCTGAGTTCAAGACCCTATTCTGGCATAAAAGAAAAAAAAATGCACTTGGAAACAAAATTTTCAAAAGAATAAAAATGTCCCTTATAACCATGCGATAAACGATGCATGTTTTATACTATCCCCTTCCTTGTCTCCCTGCTTGCCATTGTTGGACGCCTATTCACGACACGATGAAGGGCGCCAGCGGCTCCATCACTGACAAGTCCTGGGATGAGTCTGAGTAGGGTGGGTTGCCACGGCAACCCTGGACCAGGCTCGATATCCCGGGAGCCCTGGTTTTTCACCACCGCCTCTGTCTGATTAGATTCGCACCTGGATTTCCCTCCCCAGAGTGGAGGAGCCTTCATGGAGGAAGCTAGCCTAACTTCTCATTCCAGGGGAAGCCAGAGCATGGCCCCTGAGACCCCCCCATCCCAGTCCTGGAATTCACTCTCTCCCATGGACCGGTGGGGGAGTCAAGGGAGTGGGCTTGGCTGTGCCAGCCGCTGTGGGCGGAGCAGGAGTCGTGGGCGGGGCCAGGGGTGAAGCAGGAGCCGTGGGCGGAGCCATGGGCGGAGCCAAAGCAGCGGGCGGGGTCATAGGCGGAGCCATGAGGGAGCAGGAGCCGTGGGCGGAGCCATGGGTGGAGCCATGGATGAAGCAGGAGCCATGGGCGGAGACATGGGCGGAGCCATGGGTGAAGCAGGAGCCATGGGCCGAGCAGCAGCCACCGGCAGAACTGCAATGAAATAGATTCTAGGAATAAAAAAGGGGATGGAGGTGCTCGAAGGAGAACGGACTCTAAAGGACATCTATGTCTATGGCAGAGACCACCATGCCGGTGGCTGATGCTCATCTTCACTTGCACTTATCATCAGATATCTGGTCTTGCCAAGACTTGACCTGATATATACACATAGAGATAGATAGGTAGGTAGGTAGATAGGTAGGTAGGTAGGTAGGTAGATAGATAGATAGATAGATAGATAGATAGATAGATAGATAGATAGATAGATAGATAGATAGATAGATAGATAGATAGATAGATAGATAGAGATTTGATTAATTATAGATATAAATTATATAGGTAGATATGATAGAAGATAGATAGATAGATAGATAGATAGATAGATAGATAGATAGATAGATAGATAGATAGATAGATAGATAGATAGATAGATAGATAGATAGAGATTTGATTAATTATAGATATAAATTATATAGGTAGATATGATAGATGATGGATAGAGATATTAGATAGATGATAGATGCAATACTATGATTGATGATAGATAACTTTCTTTTGAGGGGCTGGAACTCAGGTCCTTGCTCAGCCCATTCTACCACTTGATCTATGCCTCCAGGCCAGACTTTGCTGATTAATTGGAGATAAAATCTTCAGGGCTTTTCTACTAGAGCTGGCTTGGAACCATAATTCTCTGGATTTCCTCTTGAGTAGCTAGGATGACAGATGCAAGCTACCAGCACCTGGCTATAATAACTTTCATCTGGATTCAATGTCCTTTAACAAGATGACAACTACTCCAATCTTCACCTGAGGAAGACAGCAAATTTTAAAAAAATCATCATCCGCCTGGTGCTGGTGACTCACACCTGTAATTCTAACCACTTATGAGGCTGAGATCTGAGGATCTCAGTTTAAAGCCAGCTGGAAAGGAAAGTTGTGAGACTCTTATCTCCAATTAGCCAACAGAAAAGCGCCAAAGTGGCGCTGTTGCTCCAAGAGGTAGAGTGATAGCCTTCAGTGGAAGAGCTCAGAGACAGTGCCCAGGCTCTGAGTTCAAGACCCATGACCAACAAAAAAGAAAATAGAGTTGATCATCAATGAGTAGTAAGTCCTACAAAAGATGACAAAGAGGCTGGGAAAATGGCTCAGTGGTAGAGTACGTGCCTTGCATACATGAGGCCCTCGGTTCAAGTCCTCAGCACCACATAAACAGAAAAACCCAGAAGTGGCATTGTGGCACAAGTGGTAAAGCACTAGCATTGAGCTGAAGAGCTGAGGCCACACAGTTCAAGCCCCATAACCAACAACAACAAAGATGACAGAGAGGCTGAGGTTCTTCTCTGGGTATTCATTTATTGCATTTACTGCAGAGGCACGATTTGTAAATAATTTAACTCGCTTAGGAAAGGATCCTCCCATGGGTGTGTTAGCATGTAACCTCCATGTTCGGATGTCTGACAGAAACCAAAGCAAATACACATTCTCATGTTAAACGCTAAGAAATTCATTCCTCATTTATCCAGATTGACACACTGTAGCTTCCTTCTTCTTAATATAAATTAACTTGAAAAACAGCAAGAAAGCTCACAACTCAAGAATTCCCAGGGCTTTAAAGTATTAGATATAAGCACATTTTCATTGCAAAGTTCATAACTAAAAATGAACCCACTTTAGATGTGTGGATTAACTTTGTGTCCATTTAGCTTTTGCCCAGGCCCAGTAAATAACAACATCATTCATTCATTCACTCAACAACAACATAGTAAGTGCCTTTCATTCACCAGGGAAAGCCAGAACCACCTCCTCCCAACCATTGTTGAGAAAATGAGAAGCCTCATTTAGTCTCAGTCACAGACCAGGGAGTAACCATGAGACATGAAGGAAAGAATGGAGTTTCAACTTCTGGTCTCAGCTACAACTCCCCTCCAACACAGCATGGTCCTGGGGGAAACAAAAACAAAACACTACTGTAATAAAAATCTGGCAAGTTCCAGGACAAATAGGAATGATCATGCCCAAAAAAAAATAAATAAGACAATCTCAACAGAAGCCAGAGAGAGTGTGGAATGGCTCTGTTTGGCATGGAAACATCTAAATACCTTTAGTTCATCCACAGTCTATGGGAAACTTCAGAGCCAAACTTCCAGACTAAAGGTACCATGACATTTAGTCTGAATTTGACCTGCTTTTTTTTTCTTCTGCTTCTGCTGGTCCTGGGGTTTGAACTCAGGACCTGGGTGCTGTCCCTGAAGTCTTGTTTGTTTGGTTTTTATATTTTTGCTCAAGGCTCATGCTGTACCACTTGAGCCACAGCTCCATTTTTTGGCTCTCTGTGTGTATGTGTGTGTGTGTGTGTGTGTGTTTCACTGGAGATAAGAATCTCCTGGACTTTCCTGTCCAGGCTGGCTTTGAACTGCAATCCTCAATCTCAGCCTCCTGTGTAGCTAGGGTTACAGGCATGAGCCAATGGCACACAGCCAATGAGGGCTTTTGTTGTTGTTTGTTTGTTTGCTGGGAATGAGAAGGATCTAGGTTTGGCACCAGCCCAGGCAGAAAAGTTTGCAAGATCTCCTTTGAACCCAAAGTTGGGCACCTCCTGTGGGAAGTTAAAATTGGGGTTGGGGGTGGTGTTCATGGTACCAGGCTAGCCTAAGCAGAAAGGTCCAGGAGACTCCATCTCCACAGCTTGATGCGGTGCTGAGGGCCTGTGATTCTAGAGACAATAGGAAGCCTAAAAGTAGAAGAAATGCTGCTTCAGGGCACACCCAGCCAGAAAGCCAGCACTGGTCCCTAAATGCAACCAGCAAAAAACAGGAGTGGAAGCCTGACTCAGCAGGAATGCACCAACCTAACATACAAGGCCTGAATTCAAATCCTCCCTACAGCCACACACACACACACACACACACACACACACACACACACAACTTTAAGGACTTGAGTTCTCTGCTACTTCAACTAATAACTCGGCACTCCAGAAAAAAAAAAATCAGAAGAGGAACTGGCCTATGCCAGCCCAAGCAGCCACAGTGAAGCTTGCCAGATGTTGTAGCCACTCTACCACAGACAGGACTTAGCCCTGTTTCCCTTCACAGCAAAGGAGACACACTGAGTGCCTCTTTGCTCCCATCCCTTATGCCAGGAACCACCAAGCCACTAAAGGCACCCTAAAGTAAGCCTTAGGAAAACTAAATGGGAAAATCGGTCCTGGAGCAAAGCAGAAAATGTATGGAATTTCTATTCCAAGCCCTCGGGCAGAAATGCAGAAAGAAGCTAGAAAAAAATCAGACACACACTAACAAAAATAAAATACTACAACACTTTAGTAGAGCGCAGGGAAATAAACCCTGATTGAGGCGCAAAACACCTGGTCAGCTGCGAAGTAGGACTTCCCAGAGAACCTGGAATCAGCTGTCCCGCCTTGCATCAAAACAGAAGGAAATGAACCAATTAGCGATTCATGTTCACCTGTGCTGGGGTCCCAGACAGAGCCTGAACCAACTCTCAGATTGTTTATAGACAACGTTCGGCATAATGATTTACACCTGGTTCCTCTTAGCTTAATGTTATTGAACTGACCATCCAGCTGGGTGGGGGCTATAGGAGCAGGAAAGTAGGGAAAACCCCAAGAACAATGATCACATAGCCCAAACCCAGGTGGATGGCTTCCAAGCAGCTCTTTCTCTGTCTTCTGTGACAGAGAAAGCACCCTGGCTGTTGCACGTGGGTGGCCCCTGGCCTCTTGATCTCCCCCAACCCTCGACTCCTTTCCCTCCTTTGTGTCACCCCATTTCCCTTGGCAAAACTTTATGCAAGTAAGCACTGTGCTCAGACCTGACCTTGAACCTCCATCCTCAGATCCTCAGCCTCCTGAATAGCTAGGTTTCCAAGCGTGAGCCACCAGCCCCCCATACCCCTATACTATGGCTTTTATTTTTATTCTTTCTTCAATAGAGGAGAGGTGCTTCCACAATGGCTCTTTACCACGTACTAACCACAGAGGGCCAAGAAAGTCAGAATGCCCAAGGGACACACAGACCTCCTTCCAGAAGATTCAAAGACAGCCAGAGTATAGCCCTCAGTGCTGGTCCTCCCAAAGCCAACCACCTCTCATCATCCTTCTTCAATGAAGAACATCTTGGAAAGATGGTTTCACAGATTTTCAGAGTCAAAGGGCAAGCATCATTATCAGCAGCACTATCAGCATCGGCATCCATACCAGCATCTGTATCAGCATCTGTATGCATATCAACATCCATATCAATCTGCATCAGTATCTGTGTCAGGATCCATACCCACATCAGTAGCATCCATATCCACATCTGTATCGGCATCAGGACCAGTCTCAGAATCCCTATCCACATCTGTGTAGCATCAGGACCAGTCTCAGAATCCCTGTCCTGTCCACATCTGTGTCAGCATCAGGACCAGTCTCAGAGTCCCTGTCCACATCTGTGTCAGCATCAGGACCAGTCTCAGAATCCCTGTCCCATCTCTGGTCAGCATCAGGACCAGTCTCAGAATCCCTGTCCACATCTGTGTCAGCATCAGGACCAGTCTCAGAATCCCTGTCCACATCTGTGTAGCATCAGGACCAGTCTCAGAGTCCCTGTCCACATCTGTGTAGCATCAGGACCAGTCTCAGAATCCCTGTCCACATCTGTGTCAGCATCAGGACCAGTCTCAGAGTCCCTGTCCACATCTGTGTCAGCATCAGGACCAGTCTCAGAATCCCTGTCCACATCTGGGTCAGCATCAGGACCAGTCTCAGAATCCCTGTCCACATCTGTGTCAGCATCAGGACCAGTCTCAGAATCCCTGTCCACATCTGTGTCAGCATCAGGACCAGTCTCAGAATCCCTGTCCACATCTGTGTAGCATCAAGACCAGTGTCAGAATCCCTGTCCACATCTGTGTCAGCATCAGGACCAGTCTCAGAATCCCTGTCCACATCTGTGTAGCATCAGGACCAGTCTCAGAATCCCTGTCCACATCTGTGTCAGCATCAGGACCAGTCTCAGAATCCCTGTCCACATCTGTGTCAGCATCAGGACCAGTCTCAGAATCCCTGTCCACATCTGTGTCGCATCAGGACCAGTCTCAGAGTCCCTGTCCACATCTGTGTAGCATCAGGACCAGTCTCAGAGTCCCTGTCCACATCTGTGTAGCATCAGGACCAGTATCGGTTTCCCTATCAGCATCACTCTCAATATCAGCATCAGTGTCCCACAGGACTGGTACCAGGACCCCCTCGCAGGAACAAACTCCACAGATGCCCGAGTCCCTCATGGAAAATCTTGCAGTATTTACCCAGAAACTACACCACACCCCCCCCACACACACAGTGTGTATTGGCAGCGATGAGAACTGAACCCAGGATCCTGCCCGTGCCAGGCAAACACTCTAGCATGGAGTAGACGGCCCAGCACCCTTCCTCCATGCTTTAACTCGGCACAGGGCACCTGCTACCATGTATGCGATCTACTGCACTGCTTCGAAAAGGATGACAAGAAAGAAGTCTGTTCGCTCAGAGCGGAGATGCAGGTTTTCTCGGAGTGTTTTCCGGCCATGGGTTGGAATCGGGGTGGGGGTGGGGGCTGGATGGACCTGGCCCAGAGCCTGCGTTTCTTATTCACAACCCCACGCTGTCAAAGTCATCGTGGCCGCCATCCTTTCTGCCAAAAGGCCGAAGACATCACAGCGTCGAAGGCGCCCAGGGCCAATGAAGAAGTTCCCTTCCCACGGCTACCAGGTAAGCGGCTGGGGTTAGGGTGGCTGCTGTGCCCCGGAGCCTGGCGCACGGCGCGCGCGCCGCAGAACCCGCGGTGATGACTGCGCGGGTCCTAGAAGGCCAAACCGAGTTGGCGGGAACCGAAACCAAGTGGACGTGCGTTCTTCCCACCCGGGTAGCTTTTCAACTGGGTCCGATGCATGTCTCCCCACACCCCTGTTAGGTTGATCCACCCCTTGGGTGAAGAGCTAAGGTCGGGGAAGGGAAGCGAGCTGTGTTCTCCAGGAGCCAGGAAGAAAATGGAGCTGGTTCCCCGGTCTGCCCCCTGCCGGCTGGTGCGGCCCACTGCAGCCTCCGCGCCCGCCAGACAGACCGGAGCACAAGGCCTGTGAAGTAATGCTACCAATCCGAGCAACAGATGTGTGCAGACGCCCGGCCAGGCGGCCTCCCACCGCGCCCGCCTGCCGCGCGCCCCGCTGGATTCGAACACCCGCAGCCGCCACCCCCGCGGGCTCTAGCTCTCCTCCCCGCTGCAGGACGCAGCCTCTGAGGCTTGAAATACGCGCTGGACATGGTCCCTGGGAAGGAGCCGGGTCACCCCCTGCGGCCTTCGCGGGGGGGGGGGCAGGAAGACAAAGCCACCCCCCCCCAACTACAGAAGGAAAGAGAGAAGGAGGTCAAGGAAGCAACGCGGGGCAGAGCGTGTGGTTGTTGTGGTTGAGTTCTTCAGAACTCAAGAGCAAATAGCAGACATTCGAGACACAGACTCGGCTTGGCTTCTCGAAGTGGAATGAAAACGCCAGAGTTTGGTCCTAAGCCTTTGCCTGTTCACTGTAAACCAAGTGTAGTTGTAAGTGCCAAGGTTTGCCAGATTCTGGGCGCTTCTCTAGATAGATAGATAGACAGATAGATGATAGATAGATAGATAGATAGATAGATAGATAGATAGATAGATAGATAGA
>NW_012267231.1:9105256-9106082 GCF_000151885.1 Dipodomys ordii | reverse complement strand
CTTCGGCATCTCTCCTTCCCATTTTCTGTGCATTCTTTTTCAATACGGCGCGGGGCTGGGGACGGACAAAGCAATGCAACTTGCATCCAAACAGTACAAAATATTGTTGCTGATTCCTTTTAAGCCAAAAATGGGCCCTGGACTGTAAATCAAACAAGAAGCACTCGACGAACAGAGATTCCTGTGCGTCTCTGCCAGGCAGGTTCCTCCGATTTGCTGCTCAAGAGCTTAAAAGAAAGAAAAATTTCAAATACAAAATACCAACCAAAGAAGATCGGTCTCTTGGCGGCCTGGGCGCCGCGCACACCGCCCTGGGCCGGTGGGGGGGGCGGGTAACTCCCCAAGGCCGTGTCAGGGAGCAGCGAGGGGGTGAGGGGGACCCCACGGCCCCCGCGGGCCTGGACACACACACACACACGCACACGCACACACCCGCCCCGGGCTCGGGCTGCGGCGCCGGGGGGAGGCGCGCGCTGACCACGGCCGCCGCACTGGCCCGGGGTTCGGATCCCACCTCCCCGCTTCGAATGCGGCCGTCCGCCCCAGCCGGGCTGTGTCTCCAGCGCACTGAGACCCCCCCCCCACCCGCGAGCCCGCGACCCGCGGCCGCCCGGGGCGTCCGATCGATCGCTAGCCACCCTCGCGGGCGGCCAGGGACCCGCACCCGCGTTCTGCGTCCGAAGAAAAGTAACTCCGGGGCTGAGCGCGGTGGGGACGGGGGACGCGATGCCCCCGAGCGCGGGTCGGAGCCGGTCCCCGGAGTTCATGCCGCCCCCCTGAGTGCTGAACTTGCGCCTCGCGCCGCGGCCGCTCCGCCCTGCGCCCG
>NW_012267231.1:9092202-9104301 GCF_000151885.1 Dipodomys ordii | reverse complement strand
TGAGCTGAAGAGCTGAGGGACAGCGCCCAGGCCCAGAGTTCAGGTCCGCAATGGAAGGAAGGAAGGAAGGAAGGAAGATAGGAAGGAAGGGAGGGAGGGAAAGAGAAAGAGAGAGAAGAAAAGAAAGCAGAAGTGGAGCTGTGGTGCAAAGTGATAAAAATGCTAACCTTGAGCTAAAGAGCTCAGGACAGTGCCCAGGTGCTGAGTTCAAGCCCCCTGACCTACCCCCCCAAAAAAAAGGAGGGGGTAGGGATGTAGAAAAAGCTGGAAGTAGGGTTGTGGCTCAAGTGGCAGAGCACTAACTAGCCTTTAACAAAAGAAGTTCAGGGACAGCGCCCACATCCTGAGTTCAAGCCCCCATGACTAAGAATTAATAACTAAATAAATAAATGCATGTGACTGAGCAAAACGAAGTGAAATACACCGGCCTTCAGCTGCCCAAGGCCGGCCCCCCCTCCCCCCCCACCCCCTCTGGCCAACAGGGTTGGTGGATTAGGAAGCATTGCTCAGACTAAGGCAGCTTGGAAATGTCCATCGAATCTCTCGGCGGCCCTTTTGATGACACAAAGTGAGCACTGCTTGTGTTGGAAAGGGAGCCAGAAATCTCACAAGTTGGTGCTGGCCACCACCGGTGGCTCACGCCTGTCATCCTGGCTACTCAGGAGGCTGAGACCTGAGGATCACAGTTCAAAGCCAGCCTGGTCAGGAAAGTATGTGAGACTCTTATCTACAATTAACCACACACACACACACACACACAGCCAGAAGTTGAGGCAGGGCTCAAGTAGTAAATCACCAGCCTTGAGCAAAAAAAGCTAAGGGACAGTACCCTGAGTTCAAGCCCCAGGATTGGCACCAAATAAAAAAGGAACAGAAATGGCAGGTCCCTTCAGAAAACCGTTCTTTGTGGGGTCTAGCAGGATATAAGGAGCACATAGTTGAATCAGAAACAGGGAGATGCTTTCTCTCTAAAAAAAAAAAAAAAAATACATATCAATTGCTGGTGCTTGAAATTTCCCCTTAGAGATATTGATTCCTTTGAGACTTGAAGGCCTCTATTAAAATGTAAATTCTCCTTGGAGGGGCAATAGCTCAAGCCTTTATCAGCCAACACCTTATTGTGAATTGGATTTATTTTCCAATTTAATGGGATGGTCGGTGGGAGGAACCGAGGTTGGGGAATTCCACAGATAAAACAGCTAGACCTCAAAATGCTGGCCTGTAGCCAAACACTGGCCCCCTCCCTTCTTCATAAAAAGGACTAAGCCCCTAGTGGGCATTGTTTAAAGCACTGGATACAAATTTCAATATCCTGAAGACATTTTCTTTCTTTTCTTTTTTTTTTTTGGTTGGTTGTGGGGCTTGAACTCTGGGCCTGGGCACTGTCCCTCAGCTCTTCAGCTCAAGGCGAGCGCTCTACCACTTGAGCTGCTGCACCACTTCTGGTTTTCTGGTGGTTTATTGGAGATAAGAGTCTCACAGACTTTCCTGCTCAGGCTGGCTTTGAAACCATGATCCTCAGATGTCAGCCTCCTGAGTAGCTAGGATTACAGGCGTGAGCCACCAGCGCCCAGCTGACATTTTCTATCTAGAAATTCTCCCAGTAGCACTTTTTAAAAACTGGAAACCATGCCAAAACATGATCTGATCCTGAACAGGAAGTAAAAGTTCCACTGGTCTCTCTTTTCTCATTCATTCATGTTTCCAACAAAAATTCCTACCCTCTAAGCAGGAGACATTCATTGTTATTATTATTGTTGTTGTTGTTGTTGTTATTGTTAAGATGCTATACGGAGGGGTTACAGTTACATGAGTAAGGTAATGAATGAGTACATTTCTTGTCAAGAATTGTTACTTTCTCCTTTGTTGTTCCGCCCACTATCCCTTCCCTCCTCTTATCCCGGAAGTTGTAAAGTTCATTTCCAATATAGTGTTCGGGGTATCATTGTTGCAAGGGGTCATCCTGTGTCCTTGTTTCAGGGTTTTGTTACTCCCCTTCTCCTCCCCAAATTTGACAAATGTATATATGAGATGCAGGGTACCAATATCAAGTACAGTGACAACAGGAAATATACCATAGGGGGAAGAACAGAAAAGAAACAAAATAATCACAGAGTACATTAAAAACAACAACAAAGAACTATTTGTGTTCATATTCTGGGGTTTGGTTGGCTTAGCATCATCTTTTTTTTTTTTAATGGTTGTGGGACTCGAACTCTGGGCCTGGGCACTGTCCCTCAGCTCTTCAGCTCAAGGCTAGCACTCTACCACTTGAGCCACAGCACCACTTCTGGTTTTCTGGTGGCTTATTGGAGATAAGAGTTTCACGGACTTTCCTGCCCAGGCTGGCTTTGAACCATGATCTCAGATCTCGCCTCCTGAGTAGCTAGTTTTACAGGGGTGAGCCACTGGTGCCTGGCTTAGCATCATCTCATAGTGTCATATGTACACAGCTTTTGAGCTTTTCTGCTCATCTCATAAAATTATCCTAGATGTATACTAATTATTGCAAATGAGGGAAACCATGGGGGGAAAAACAATAGAGAAAAAGAACGAACTGTATAGAGGGTCTAATGAAAGCCTCTTTTTCCCAAAAGTTGGAGTTCATGTTAATATGCTTCTTTATATATAGTCCTTTGCACTAAGCGTTCGGGATCTTGAGATCCCTGTTTAGAGTATCTTCTACATAGACTAGTTATTACAGATGAGGAAGATCATGTGATCTGCTTTTCTTTGGGCCTGGCTTACTTCACTTTTTTTCCAAGTCTTTCCATTTCCTTATGAATGGAACAGTGTCATTCTTTCTGATGGAAGCATAGAATTCCATTGCGTGTATGTACCACATTTTCTTGATCCATTTGGATTGACATTCTTTTCTCCTCTTCAGGGAACATCCACAAACAAAGCAAACAAAATCCCTGACTTAAAGAGAGAGGAAAGCTGAGCTCGGTCTGTAATCCTAGCTACTTGGGGTGGTGGAGATCAGGAGGATTGTGGTTCTTCTCCATGCCAGGCAAAAAAGTCCTGGAGACCGCCATTTCAACCCATAAAAACCCAGATGTGGTGGCGCAAGCCTGTGATGCCAGCTGTATGAGAAGGGTGAATGGGGAGACGGTAAGCTGGACTGGCCAGGGATAGAGTGGTAGAGCGCTAGCCTTGAGCTGAAGAGCTGAGGGACAGCGCCCAGGCCCAGTTCAGGCCCCACAACAGACAAAACAAACAAACAAAAAACCCAATGTCACATGACCTTGTCCACGGATGCCCAAAAGAGCTCGATGCATAACGGAAGTGGACACCCCCCCACACCAAGTCCCCTGCTCATCCACCAGCCCTGGAGCAAACGCACTTATCGCCTTTGGAGGCTGGAATACCTGCACGTGGAGAGACGGACACCTTCCTTGTCCCTTGAGTCACGGCGGGGGGGGGGGTCACTGGATGACTAACTGAGGGACAAGAAGCTAGAGAGAAAAGGGAGCCTCGAAACACAGCTTCCTTCCAGATTCTGCGCTGAGGTTTAAGTGCGAGCGTGAATATTATTAGAAGAGCATTTTGCATGCGCCAGTGCCCTTTCAGAAAGCTGGATTGCATGGCTGCATTCGTAACAAGTTCTTAAAAGACAGGTGTCATTCCGCCAGCCATCCTCCTGGACCCCTGACACGGTACTTAGCAGATAATTGTACTCTTAGTTATTCAGTCTAATTCTGTACCCTAAATGCTGGGCCCCGGTGGGATGTTTTCCCCCCTTCCCAGCTGCTACGGACTACAATTTTGCGACGGTCCCTTGAGAAATCAGTGCTGGTGGATGGTGGGGGAAGGGTAATGAGGTTAAGAAGGAAGTTCCGGTTAAGTTATTTCAACTCACACTATTAAACCGGGTTATTAGAAATCTACATATTGTAATGATTTCATTAGAATAAGCAGTTATTCATATTCATACACACTGACTCAAGCAAAGTTACACATGAAAGAAATGATTTTGCCTTTAGGTTAAAAAAAAAAAAACCTATCAAAATTATGAGCCAAGCCACAGGAGACTTTATCATCCTCATCCATCAATGGAGCAGGAAATAATGAAGTTAAATTTATCATTTGGTTTTGAAAAAGGAGAGCCACCTTCACCCAGAACAACTTCATTGACTTTTTTTTTTTGCCAGTCCTGGGGCTTGAACTCAGGGCCTGGGCACTGCCCCTGCGCTTCCTCAAAGCTAGCGCTCTACCACTTGAGCCACAGCACCACTTCCGGCTTTTTCTTCTTCTGTGGTACTGAGGAATTGAACCCAGGGCTTCAAGCACTCTACCACTGAACCACCTTCCCAGCCCTGACTTTTTTTTTTTTTTAAGAAAGGTGCTTGTAAACGTAACCTCTCAGGAGGCTGAGAGCTAAAGGATTCCTGTCTGAGATCAGCTCCAGCAGAAAAGACTGAAGGAAGCCGGACGCCGTGGCTCACACCTGCAATCCTAGCTGCTCAGGAGGCTGAGATCTGAGGACTGTGGTTCAAAGCCTGCCCAGACAGGAAAGTCCATGAAACTCTTCTCCCCAATGACCCACCAGAAAACCGGAAGTGGCACTGTAGCTCAAGTGGTAGAGCGCTAGCCTTGAGCTGAAGAGCTGAGGGACAGCGCCCAGGCCCAGAGTTCAAGCCCAAGGACCGACCAAAAAAAAAGACTGAGGGATTCCCTCTTTTATCTCTTCTATATAACCAGAAAAAGCAGAAGGTGTGGATCAAGTGGTTTAAAGCACCAACCAAGCAAGGAAGCTGATTAAGCATAAAGTCCTGAGTTCAATAGAATAGAAAAAATAAACTTCTATAAAAAAGCAAACAAAGAAACAAACAAACAAAAACCTAAAGCTAACATCATGGTTAATGGTGAGCAACTGTGTGCTTTGTTCCTAAGATGAGAGAGAAGGCGAGAATCTTTATCTCACTTCATTCAACACGGTACGGGAAGTTCCAGCCACTGTGATAGGGCATGAAAAAAAGAAATAAATCATGTCCACATTGGCAAGGAAGGAACAAAATATCCCTATTTGCAGATGCATGTCCACCAGTGTAAATACAACCCCAAGGACCTGACAGAAAAATCTGTACGACTAGCCAGAGAGTTCAGTAAGGCCACAGGCACCAGATCAACACAGGGGAAATGAATGGAGTTTCTACCTGGTAACAAACACATAGACCCTGAAACAAAAACACAATGTCACTGGCCAGGGTCCAGTGGCTCATGTCTGTCATCCTGGCTCCTCAGGAGGCTGAGATCCGAGGATCACAGACTAGGCAGAAAAGTCCTAGAGCATCTGTCTCCAATTAAGTAGCCAAAAAAATCAGACTGGAGATGTGACTCAAGTGGTAGAACACCAGCTATGAGTGAAAAGGCTGAGCAGAAGGTTGAGCTATACTACTGGCACCAGATAATAATGATAAAGGGTTGGAGGTGTGGCTTTGAAGGTAGAGTGCCAGCCAAGGAGCTAAAGCATCAGATACCAAATTCAAGTCCTACTCCTGGACCAATAACATCAAGAGTAGCCAGCTCATAATATTTCTGTCTCAACTTCCCAAGTACTGGATTTACAGGCTTGTGCACCCTACTGGGAGGAACTGTACACTCTGATTGACTGAATTTTAAAGGAGGTGAATTATATTTCAATAGCCTGCTCTTTTGTGAGGGCAAAGTCCAGTGGCTTAAACTTGGGGCCTCTCTCTCCTTCAGTTTCTTGCTCTGGTGCTCTAGCACTTGAGCCATAGCTCTAATCTGGCATTTTGATGGTTAACTGGAGATTGAGTTTCACAGACTTTTCTGCCCAGGCTGGCTTGGAAATGCGATCCTCCTGATCTCAGCCTCCTGAATAGCTATTACTATAGGAATGAATGACTAGCACCTGGCTAGGGCTGCTATTTTTTTTAAAGACCAAATTAGAAGAAAGTATATTATGTATTGGTCCCTACTCTGACAAGGATACCTGGCTTTGGCTGTTTTTCAGAGCAAGTTGAATAAGGGGAAGAGCAAATGCAAAATCTTATCTCCAAGAAACTACTCAGAAAGAAAGCCCGAAGTAGAGCCATGGCTCAAGTGGTAGAGCACTAGCCTTGAGCAAAAAGAGCTCAAGGATAGTGCCCAGGCCCAGAGTTCAAGCCCCAGGACTGGCAAAAACAAACAAAAGCAAAAAGAACTAGACTGAAGAGTTCCAGCCACGATCAAGAAAGATGAGTGTGAGGACCTGAGTTCAAGCCCTGATATCAATGTGCACACATGCACACACACACACACACACACACACACACACACACACGTGCATGTGCGTGTACTGCAGCACTGACCACGCCCCTGATTTGTTGGAATTAAGAGCATGCGTGGCCGAGCGCCAAGCAGCTCTCCTTGGGAACAGTGATGTGAGCATTCCTCCACATGGTGGGTTCACGCTCTGCCTCTTGGCCTGGCCCCCCATTGTCTCCTCAGCCCCCATCCTAAATCCACAACCCTCTATCCTCCAGGAACTCAGAAACTTCCAGTTTTGAGACCACTCAGATCCCTGACGTGTGCGCGACTCAACGATGCTTCTTTCTGTGTGACTTGAACCTCTGTCTGGAAGTTTCTATGAGCACACTTCCAAGATAAGGACTTGGAAGCCAGGGGGGAGCTCTTTCTTCTAGAACTCTGCTCACATTCAATTCCCTCCGCCTTCATCACCTCTTCATTTCTTTCATGTACTTTCAATGTTGTTGGCCACCTCTTCCTTTCCGTTACCCATGTTCATCAAATGCCACCTGTGTGTCACTGCGAAGCAAAGGGGCAGGCCATGGGATGACAGTAAGAGATGTGTGTGACCTGTGTCTGTGGCCTAGGGATGAAATTCTGTGATTGGTCAGTGATGGCGCATGCGTGTGTGTGTGTGTGTGTGTGTGTGTGTGTGTGTGTGTGTGTGTGCTATTTACATGTGGCCTTCCATGAGTTTTGTACTGTGCAGTGAGTCACAGTTCACATGTGTGGTAACTGAAATCTGAACCGAGTTGTTGAGAGACTGGTGTTAGTAAAGCCAACCATGGTAACTGAATTTCATGCATATCAGAACCATACAAATCTAAGCGTGCAGTGTGTATATTTTGTCTTCATGGGTCCAATGTGAGTCCTGAGAGGGCAGGAACTGGACTCAAGCTGTCATTGGCATATACCCTTGCCCTCACTCAAAGAACCAAAGTACTTTGCATTACCCCAGAGCCAGGCACACTAGCGCATGCCTGTCATCCTAGCTACCAGGAGGCTGGGAGCTGAGGGTCACGGTTCCAAACCAGCCAGGGCAGGAAAGTGCATGAGACTCTTATCTCCAATGAACCAGCAAACAGTTGGAAGTGGAGCCTGTGGCTCAAGTGGTAGAGTGCTAGCCTTTAGCACGAAAGCTCAGGGACAGTGCCCAGACCCTGAGTTCAAGCCCCAGGACTGGCATAGAAAGGAAGGAGGGAAGGAAGGAGGGAAGGAAGGAAGGAAGGAAGGAAGGAAGCTGGAGAGGAAACTCTGTGGTAGACTTTGCCTGGCATAATCAATACTATGAGTTTAATCTCCAACACAGCTAATTAGACAGACAGACAAGACAGATAGATACTACACAAATATTTACTGAATTTATATTGGAAATCAGTAGAGTTCACATTTTGTCTGCCTTGGCGTATAATTTTCAGACTCCATCTAAAATAAAAAGGGTAACGTGAACACATCATTGTTGAGTTGCACAATCTTTCACTCCTAGGGATGTCAGCCAAACTCGAATAATAATTGTGTGTCAGTCACCTCAGGATGAAAAACGAAAGCTCTGTGTTCTTGTTTGTTCTTCTGTTAAGACTTAGAAAGACATATCCAAATTGCCTGCCCCGCCCACTCTAATGCAAGCCTTTCTTCCTGTGCAGGAGCATCTGTGTGAGTCTGAATTACGCAAAAATGCACAATTTGGCCCTTTCCCCCCATACCTCTCTACATTCTCAATTCTCAGTCCTTTAATTCAGGCCACATGTCACTCAAACCCAGCATAGCAGAGCTCCGACTGCCATAAAACACAGAGCTGGAGACCTTCGCAAAACCTCCAACACTGCTGGGCACTGACGCCTCACGCCTGTCATCCTAGCTTCTCAGGAGGCTGAGATCTGAGGATTGTGGTTGAAAGTCAGCCTAGGCAGGAAAGTCCATGAGACTCTTATCTCCAACGAACCATCAGAAAACTGGAAGTAGTGCTGTGGCTCAAGTGGTAGAGCTCTTGCCGTGAGCTGAAGAGCTCAGGGATAGTGCCCAGGCCCAGAGACCAAGCCCCACAACCGACTAAAAGAAAAACCTCCAACGTGTGCCAACCCTGGAACTCCATGAAGCAGAGGCGGCCTCCCAAGAGTTGAAATTATATATATGATTTTTTTTTTGGTACTGGGCTGCACTTGCTAAGCAAACGTTTTTCCATTGAGCTATATCCCAGCCCTATAGCTAAGATTTTCAAGTCACTCTTTTAGACCTTCAGTCCATCCTATAATTATTGGAATCAAGTCTTTTACATTTGTTGTTTTTTTTTAGAATAACAAAGGATTTATTATCATTTGCAGATGAAATAAATGCACCAACTCATACTCAAAAAGCTTCAAATCAGCCTGTCTTTTACATTTTTATAAAGCTAATAAAAGAAACTTTATATAATATTTCACCCCTGAGGAATATTACGAATACACCCGACTGCCAGGATGAAGTTATTTAAAATGATGATGATATTCTTATTTCTGTGTGAAGCATGTGACAATTATAGATTCATTCAAGTTTATGAATGTTTGAGTTCTGTAAAACGTATTTTGAATAAGGAATCTGACTCTTCATACTCACCATTGTTAGAGAATGTCTTTCTTTCAGAGATGGCGGGGGGGGGGGTGGGGGGGGAAGTCAGTCATCAGGCTTGAACTCAAGGCCTGGGCGATGTCCCTGAGCTCTTTTGCTCAAGGCTGCTAGGCTGCTGCTCTACCACTTTGAGCCATAGCACCACTTCCGGTTTTCTGGTGGTTCCTTGGAGATAAACATCTCATGGACTTTACTGCTGGGACTGGCTTTGAACCTTGATCTTCATATCTCAGCCTCTTGAGTAGCAAGGATTACAGGCATCTTCTAGTTTTCTGGAGGCTACTTCATGAGCCTCTGGACAGAAAGCTTCTTGACATGAGTTGCTGGCCATCAGTGTGTTCACTCAGGTCAGAGCCCATCTGATCCACACTGATCCGAACAGTAACTGATCCTCAATTTTTACATCTCATCAAGTTGGCCAAATAGCACTGTACAGAGTCACGGAAGAGAATCTCAGGACACAAAAACAATACGTACACAGACCTTGGGGCAAGAGAGAGCAAAGGCCAGTGGACAGGAGATTCAAAGGCAGAAGAATCTGGAGACTATCGGACTATCGCGAGATTGTCCGATGATTACAATGATTACAAGGGCAGGGTGACAAATGGATGATAGAATCGTCAGAAAAGTCAGAGGACAGGACATGCTAAACAGCCAGAAGAGAGAAGATGAGATCTGGGTCGTGGCAGTATTATGGGATGTTTGCTTCTTTTCCAATTCTCGTTTGTTCATCTACCCCTGTGGTGGAATTTATTCTCTCCTGTGTTTTCCGGGCTCCCTAGCTTCCCCTCTTCTATGCATAGAATTCCTTCAAACCTCTTCTGTAGTGTGGGTTTCATGCTCATGACTTGCTTTTAGATTTTGGTGATCATGGAAGGTTTTTATTTCTCCTTCTATTATGAGAGATAGCTTCGCTAGATGCATTAATCCAGGCTGACAGTTATTTTCTTTCGAGGCCTGAAATACATCACTCTAGGCCTTCCTTGCTTTAAGAGTTTCTGTTGAAAAATTTACTGTAGTACTGATGGGTTTGCCTTTACATGTGATTTTTTTTTCTTTATTCTTACAGCCTTCAATGTTCTTTCTTTGTCTTTGTGTGTTAGTATTTCAACTAATCCTGTAAGTCCTAGAATGTTCTATATAGTTAGTGTTTTGCTTTTTTTTTTTGCCAGTCCTAGAGCTTGAACTCAGGGCCTGGGCGCTGCCCCTGAGCCTGTTTGTGCTCCAGGTTAGCACTCTACCACTTGAGCCACAGCACCATTTCTGGGGGAGGGGGGAGTTTGGTGGTTAACTGGAGATAAGGGTTTTACATACTTTCTTGCCCTGGCTCTCTCAGATCTCAGCCCTGAGTAGCTAGGATTACAGGTGTGAACCACTAGTGCCTGGCTTTATGTAGTTAGTTGTTGTCGTTTGATTGTTTGTTTGACTATAAAATGCCTTTGGGTTGTTCTTTCCCGATCTCACCTTCTGAAAGACTCATACCTTGATGACCTTCTCTTCCTTGAGAGTAATGCGTGGTTCTCTGCTATTGGTCTGTTAATGATGTGATCTAGGCCTTCAGTTTGGACAGGTTATTCTATACCCATGATCCCTAGGTTTGGTCTTTTGGTGGAATCCCAGAGGCCTTCATGCTCATGAAATCTCACCCATTTCCTTTCAATTCCTTTATGATGGAATTGTGGGGTCTTGGGGCAGGGGGTGGTGGAACATGTTCCATACCACTTGCATTTCCCTATTAGGATTTGACAACCAACTCCCAGCATGGGTTGGAAGTTTTGGTAACTGGTACTCTTCCCATTGCAGACAGGTCAGTGCAGCAGCCAGGTTGAGGTCCCCGGGGCCAGAGGGACATGATGCAGTGGCCACTTTTACACCTTCTTCACGGCCTGAGTCTGATCCCCAGCACTGTTTAGAAAAACCAGCTCTGTTCTGGAAGATTCTGTTAGCACTAGAGCAGCTGCTCTAGTGTACTGGGATCTACTTTTGCCTTCAGAAACTTTACAGCCTGGGTCTTGGCTGTTTCTGCTTTCTCCATGTACCTTCTGGCTGGAAGTTCAGAAAGTACCCAGGCCTGGGAATGAATCTGGAACACAGCAGAGAGTGGGGAGAATGAACAGATCACTGAATTCTGCACCAGCTGGGAAAGAGCTCAGGGGTCTATGTGCTCTGTCCCCTGACCTGGCCTTCCACCCACAGTCCACCTCCCAGTGTGGCGTCATAGGCAGCCTCCATCCCAACTTCCGGTGCATCTACCATCTTCCTTTATTCTCTTCTGTATATGTTTCATTTCACTCAACTTATATTGTGGATATATATGTATATATACATGCACACATATACATATATATATAAACATATCTTTATCTGAGTCATTTTTAAAAATCAGTTTATTGTTGGGTCTGGTGGCTTGTGCCTGTAATCCTAGCTCTTCAGGAGACTGAGATCTAAGGATTGTGATTTGAAGCCGGCCTAGGCCAGAAAAGTCTGTGCACCTATCTTTAATTAGCCACCAAACAGCTGGAAATGGAGCTGTGGCTCCAGTGATAGAGAGCTAGCCTTGAGTGAAAAACCTCAGCAGCAATGCCTGGGACCTGAGTTCAATATCCAGGACATGTGTGTGTGTGTGTGTGTGTGTGTGAGAGAGAGAGAGAGAGAGAGAGAGAGACAGAGACAGAGACAGAGAGAGACAGAGAGACAGAGACAGAGAGGGAGAGACAGAGATAAAGACAGAGACAGAGACAGACAGACAGACAGAGAATATGAATTCAGGGCCTTGGTGCTGTCCCTTAGCTTTTCCACCTAAGCCACAGCTCCACTTTCAGCTTTCTGCTGGCTAATTGGAGATAGGAGTCCCACAGACTTTTCTGATTATGGCTTTTTTTCCCCCCTGATCATGGCTTTGAGCCATGATCCTCAGATCTCAACTTCCTGAATAGCTAGGATTATAGGCATAAGCCACCAGTGCCCAGCTCCATAAAGATTTTAAAAAGAAAACTGGCGGAGTGGCTCAAGTGGTAGAGCCACACTAGCATGTGTGAGGCCCTGAGTTTAAACCCCTAGCACTACCAAAAAGACCCCACAAAATTCACCAGCAATGCCATCTTTTTTTTTTTTTTTTTTTTTATGGGTACAGTCGTGGGGACTGAACTCTGGGCCTGGGCGCTGTCCCTCAGCTCTTCAGCTCAAGGCTAGCGCTCTACCACTTGAGCCACAGCGCCACTTCCGGCTTTTTTCTTTTTG
>NW_012267231.1:9065265-9090302 GCF_000151885.1 Dipodomys ordii | reverse complement strand
TTGAGCCACAGCGCCACTTCCGGCTTTTTTCTTTTTGCTTATGTGGTGCTGAGGAATCGAACCCAGGGCCTCAGGCATGCAAGGCAAGTGCTCTTCCACTGAGCCACCTTCCCAGCCCCTCATTGCAACTTCTTAGCCAGAGAAATCCCTGTGCATGTGTGAGTCTTTGACAGGAACTTTTTTCTTTGCCGCGTGCCCAGCCTTTTCCAATACTGAATTGAGATGTTCTCCCAAACACAGCTCCTCTGAGGCCTCTGAAACCGAAGGCGGCCTCACCCGCCGCCCTCAGCTCTCACACATGACGCTCCCAGACCTTGCTGGTCACCAGCCTGTCACAAATCCACCTTCCACTGTCCTGCCTTTCAAAGAGCAGGACAACACTGAGAGCCAACCTTTCCCCGGAGACCAGAGAGAGGGAGCTGAAAGATGCACCAGAGAGCCACCTCGTCCTGGAAGTCTAGGCCCCATTGATCCACTCAAGTAGAAATACGGGGACATCTTCCAGCTGTCAATATGTTCAGCTTGACAACGTCTTTGGCTCCTGGCCACAGGTGCAATATGCCAACTCCTGCCTTTAATATGGTTTTTCCAGGACTAAGCATTGCACCCAGGGCCTGGTACATGCTAAGCCAGGGCTCTGCCACTGGAGCTATATTCCCAGCTCCTGCCCTGGTCTTTGAAAGGCCCATGCTCTTTGCAAGGCCCATTCTGCAGCAGGGAAGAAAATCCTGATGTAGCCTGGACCCAGACCCACACTCTCCCCGTTACAGCCATGGGCTGGATGGGCCGGCCTGGGTCTGGGCTCCTGTGCTAAATACTTGGTTTCCAGCCTGTGGGGCTAATTAAGAACAGTATTAGAACTTTTAAGATGTGGAAACTGCCCACAGCCACTGGTGGCTCATTCCTGTCATCCCAGCTACTCAGGAGGCTGAGACTTGAAGATTGAGGTTCAAAGCCAGGCGAGGCAGAAAAGGCCATAGGAGTCTGTCTCCCATAAATCAGCAAAAAGCCAGCTGGAGGTGTGGCTCAAGTGGTAGAACACCAGCCTTGAACAAGAACACAGACTGAGAATGTGAGGCCCTTAATTTAAGCACCAACAGAGAGAGAGAGAGAGAGAGAGAGAGAGAAAGAGAGAGAGAGATCTAGTTGGAGGAAGTTGTCACTGAGGAATAATGGGACAGAGCAGTGCCAGCCCTTCTGTCACATGATTCTTGTCATAATATTCTTCCTCTACCTTGCCCAAAGCCACACAGGACCAGGATTGTCCTGGATGATGGACTGAGATCTCCAAAACCATAAATCCAAACAAACCTTTTCTCCTCCTAAGTTGTTTATCTAATGAATGGAAAGCTCACCAACCCAGGACCAGAGAGTCTGGGTTTCCCAGACTTCCAAACTAGGAAACACTGCAGGCCTGTGTCATACACACACACACACACACACACACACACAGTCTCCCAGGGAGCAATAACAAAGGGGCGGGGCCAACGCACACCTCAGTTGTGGGAGGAGCCATAGACAAACCACGCCCACCCAGGGCCTCCCAGGCTGGGTCTTGCTGTACTTCTGCTGTTGAACCAGGTCAGCTGATTCTGACCACCTGACCTGGGCCAAGCCATTTGGAGGCTGAGAGCCTACCCTGATGATGGCAGCTGGGAGCCAGAACAGAGCTGTGAGCTACAGCCCGAGGTGATTTATGGGCTTTAATTGCAGACCTGCTCCTTCTGTGTAAAATCCGAAGGAAGCTGTCTCTGCTGATGCATGGAGATTCGCCTAAAATTATTGGCTGCTGGTGTTGACTGCCAGACCTCTTGGGCCAGGTGCCTGCTGAATTCTGATGAGGTAAGGCTGTTGGGGAAGGTTAAAAAAAGAAGAAAGAAAGAAAGAAAGAAAGGGAGGAGCTGCCCCAGATCATAAATCTAATTGACACCACGCATCCACGCTCCATGACGAGGTAGTGTGCGGAGTGGGAGATGCAGACTCAGAAAGAGGAGCTGGTCTGAAACTCTGACCAGAAGTGCAGCTTGGAAAAATGGTGTGAAAGCCTTGGGATGATCATGGGTGGTAATTTGACCCATGGGCTCCCGTGCCTTCCCCCCCCCAACCCCTGCTGTGGGTCAAGTGTGCTTCCCTTCCCCCATGGGGGTGGGGTTGGCCAGTGGGGTATGGCCAATGGTGAGTGAGGAAGGGCTTGGTCTGAGCTGACACGTGTGGTTTGACTCAGCTTGTGGCTCTGGCATGCATCGTGAGAAAGATAATGCCAGAGGTACTGGTGGTCAACTCTGGATAAGAAGCCTGTGCATGCTGGAGTCTACCCTCTACCCTAGCCAGCCCAGAGCGCTGTAGAGTGACCTGGTCAGGGTAAAGGTGTGATGCTATGAGCAGCAACACCTTGAAGTTATCTGCTACATAGCTTTCCTTCCTATCAGAGCTTCAGAGAAGAAACAGGTAGATGTTTCCAGCCTCCTCTGAGCACTCTGAGGACAGCTCTAACCCCAGCACCATTTCCTCTTCCACCCTTCAAACACAGCCCTCTGTCTGTTGTAAAGTATTGAGCAAATTCAAGTAGTAATTCCTTGGGTTTCTTGTTGACAAATAGTGTAATACACTCTTGTGTATAAAGGAATTTTAATGTACTGTTTTATTTTTATTCTTTGCAATTAGGATCCAATAATTATAATTAGTCTAAGGCATTCATGATATGCACATGAATTAAGAGTGTGGTTGGAATCATTTTTTGGCTGATTTTTTTTATAAAGCCTTCTTTATTTATTAATAAAAATTCACAAAGAAGGCCAAAGATGCTTGTAAGTGTTTCAATCAGAGAAGCAAATTAAAAGTCCATTTGGGAGGATGCCAAGAATTATGTTCCTGGAGAAAATAAAACTTCATATCATAAAATTGAGGCACCCCACTGTATTTTAATTTGGCTGACTAATTTATCTCTAACATTGTCCTTTAAGTGAGTGTCAACAAGCAAGAAGCATGTACTATTGAGCTGACTCTTATAATTCAGTAGAATATACAAAGAGTTATTCCTGTGTGCAGAAATCCACAGGCATCTTAGGCTGTGATTTACACACATCATAAAACCATTGATGGGTTACAGGCTCCATTTCACTAATTAATCATTATTCTAAGAGTTATTACCAACTCAGTGTAAACAATACTGCCCAATGGTATAAAATTCTTGGACATGTGCCAAGTGTCCGTGGCTCATACCTGTCAACCTAGTTACGTGGGAGGCTGAGATCTGAGGGTTGAGGTTTGAAGTCAGCCCAGGCAGAAAAGTCCATGAGACTCTTCCCCCCACCCCCCGACCCCATTCTGGTGCTTGAACTTAGGGCTTGGGTGCTATCCCTAAGCTTCTTATGCTCAAGGCTAGAGCTCTACCACTTGAGCCACAGCTCCACTTCCAGCCTTATCTGACTAGTTTATTGAAGTCTCACAGATTTGGTTTTCGAACTGCTATCCTTAGACCTGAGTAGCTAGGATGACAGGCGTGAGCCACTTGTGTCCAGCTTCACTTCTAGTTTGTTGGTTTTTGCTGATTAATGAGAGATAAAGAGTCTCGTGGACGTTTCTGCCTGGGCTGGCTTTGAGCTGTGACCTCAGATCTCAGCCTCCTGGGAAGTAAGCTAGGATTACAGGTGTGAGCCCTGGGGGTTGGCTTGAAGCTTTTTTTGTTTTTGTTTTTTAATGATGTTTTTATTTCAATTATCTATGTTATCCCTGCCCTGAATGGAAGCCCTAGCCATACCAGGACATGGCTGTCAGGAGTGGCAAAGGACCAAATCCACGGCGTGCCCCACCTGTGGGCATGGCACCCCACATGCACAGGACATTTCAGTTCCAGCCATCAAATGTGCGTTCAGCCCCAGGGCTCAGAACGTGGAGAGAGTCAGTCAGCCAGGCTGAAGAACAAAACTGACAAACAGCAGTTGATTACATCTTGTTTTTGTGATAAACTTCATTGATTGGCATGCAGAGTTTGAAGGCCTTCGTGGGGACCAATTTTAATCTAGGTTAAATGTAGGCTGCCAAACTCAGGCCAGAGGCGGGAGCTAGGCAGGTGGGAGGCCGAAGAAGCGGCACAGCGGAAGTGCCTGGGCCCCTAGCCTTGATTAGAACTGAAAACAGGGTGGGAGGGAGTCTCAGCCTTGATTTCCAGGGTTTGAGAATGGACCGTTATGGAGTCCTAGAGGTAGACGCAGAGGAGGAGGTATAGAAGATTCCAGTTATCACAGGACAGAACAGCCCTGGAAATGGAACATACTCTTGTGTGACACCAAGCCCTGGTGGCTCCACTCCTGTCCCTGTGGGTTTGCTATAGGGCTGGGGTGTGGGGCGTGTGTGTGTGTGCGTGCATGTGTGTGTGTGTGTGTGTGTGTGTGTGCAACAAGGGGTGTCTGTCTGCACACATTCTTCCAGCTGTGCTCAGGAAAACATTAAAGCAAGAAAAAACATTAAAGCAAGAAAAAGCTCCCAGAACAGCCCGAGTTCTTGACTCCAGCCATCCTTCAGATCTCAATGATCCTTGACTGTAGCCACCCAGGCCTCCACTGAGAGAGAAGAGCTGCCTGTGTCACCCCTGTCACTCCACAGGCCCGAGAGCCTCTTGAGCAGGCTATGAAGAACCCACAAATAAGAGGGGTGGGGCTCAGATATCCCGGTCCTCCATGATAGGCAACTGGGGGCTGGGGATGCTTGGCTGTTATGAAATGCATACTCTCTCTCTCTCTCTCTCCCTCGGCAGGCTGCGCAGGGGTGCTGATGGTGCTGTTAGCTGCCTGGAAGCTGGGTGTCTGCTCAGGGTTTGGAGGAGGCGGGGGGGAGGGGGAAGCCAAGGATCTGATGGAAAAAAATGGCTCTGGGCCCTGGCCTAAGCTGAGCCCGGAAAAGCTGGGGGGCCCCTGTCCACCCAGCTGGCTGAGCACAGAGTTCTGAGCGGATTTCCTGTGGGGGTGGTTGTTTTGCCAGTCCTGGACACTGTCCCTAAGGTTCTTTTGCTCAAGGCTAGCTAGCACTCTACTACTTGAGCCACAGCGCCACTTCTGGCTTACTTCTATGTATACGGTCCCTAGGAATGGAACCCAGGGCTTCATGCATGGTAGGCAAGCATGCTACTACTAAGCCACCTTCCCAGCCCCATGGGCAGATGGTTTTTTCCTGTCTTCTGAAGCCCTGTGAGGGAGGCTGAAAGGAAGAGTAGCTGCCCCTCTCAGTGAACCAATCTGTGCAAACCTTTCAACTAGAAATTGGAAAAGGAGCCCTGACCCTCAGCACTGCTGACCTGTGGCCCGTCTCCTTCTTGACCCTTTCTAGGCTGTCCCCTCACCTCCTCCTTCCCAGAATTCCCAGGGCCACCCCTGGCTAGGGAAGATGACCAAATCTCATCTCTGCCTGGGACACTCTCTGGCCCCTGCCAAGGCCTCTGGCTCCCCGTTCACCGGACCTTCTTGCCTGCGCAGTCCACCACACAACCCCACTGTCCCATCCTCTCTGTCCCTCTGCCAGCATGAGGCTCCCAAGGCCCGCCCCCCACCCCGCCCTGAAGCTCCTCTCCACCCCCCACTTCTCTGCCCCTAGCTGCCAACGCAAGAGGCCCTGCTCCTTCCCACAGACCCTCACTCCAGCTTTCCAGCCTGCGCCTGCTGGCAGCCGCACCTGATCCTGGCTCCCGCAGCATTCACACTGGGCCATCCCAGACCCATCCCCTACTGGGCCTTTGGGGGTCCTAAGTTGTCAGTTTGACAGATTTTCGCCAGCTGGCTCCCAGAAACAGCCAGGCATGCACGTCTACTTGTTCTCACTGATGTGGGTTTCTACTTACTCATTTGAAGGTGCTGAGGTTTGAACTCAAGATCTTGAGTATGTGAGGCAGACACTCTACCACTTGAGCCACACCTCCAGTCCTTTTTATTTGTCAGATAGGGTCTCACACTTTTGCCCTCTGGCAGGTCTCAGATGGAGAGGATTCCAGTTCTACCACCTGTGGAGCTGAGATCTCAGACGTACGTCACCATGCTAGGCTTGTTGAGTTGGTGGTATCTAAGGTTTTGCCCAGTCTGGTCTTGTGTTAGAATCGTCACAATTTCTTCCTCCTGAGTAGGTATGTGCCACTGTACCCTGATGTTTTTTTTGGGGGGGGGGGTCGGTACTGATGTTTGAACTCAGGGCCTCTCTAGCAGGTGCTCTACTACCTGAGCCACTCTGCCAGTTCCTTTATGCATTGGTTACTGTTGGAGATAAGGTCTTGCTTCCTGCCTGGGCTGGCTTGGACTGGGATCTCTCATTTGGGCTTCGTCAGTGGGCTGACAGGTACATACCACTGTGCCCAGCCTTTGATTGAGATGGAGCCCATCTCAGGAGGTGTCCTTGAATATCCAGGCTAAACCAGAGCTGTGGACGATGGTATGTAGTCATCCTTCCTTTCTGGCGCCATAGCTTCGGCTACTTTTGGGACTTTTGAGTTAAGATGTCTTGCTGAGCTCCAGGGTTTGTAGTGCACACTGCAGTCTCCTACACACTGGCTTTGCTTCCTGGAAGTCTCACCTTTTACAGTATCATCATATCCCTGTGACCCCGTAGAAGGCCACAGCTAGGGACACAGGTGGCCAGGCAGTGTTGATCACACGGAACATGCATCGACCGCTACTTGCAAATAAGAATATGCAAGGGGAAGCCAGGTGTGGTGGCTCACACCTGTAATCGCAGCCACTGAGATGTGAGAATCTCCGATTGAAGCCAGCCTAGGCAAGAAAGTCTGGGACTCTTATCTCCAATTAAACATTAGGAAAGCTAGAAGCAGAGCTGTGGCTTGAGTGGTAGAGCACCCCTGCCCAGGCCCTGAGTTCAAGCCCCAGGACTGGCACAGGGGGAAAAAAATGTTCAGCTGGAACTCCACATTAGGCTGGAGGGCAAATCTCTGACTTGTGGAGATTTGAAGGAGAAAGTCATACACACCCATTGCTCCCTACTAGGTGCCAGGGTACGCCACCACCCTGGCCGAAAGTGCCAGGCTCTTGATAACACAAGGATGGACAACTGAAGGTCGTGAGGAAGAACGTGATCATGGGAACACCCCTCTCTCTCCAGCATGCTGAGCTTCCCACAAATGGCCCGTGTGATGTCAGCTGCGCCTCCTTCGCTCTCAGCCAGGGCAGGGGGTGGACAGGCAGGATGAGTGAGCAGAGGTGTGGGGAGTGAGACCAGGGGATGGCACCTCAGAGCCGAGTTGGTTTGTGGTTCAGATGGAGCTAGACAAGTGCTCTAGCCCCGAACCTGAAAACAATGCTTAACACTTTGTACAGTTCCCTGTGTCTCAACAAAGCAAGGTTATCATGCTTACCATGACCCTATTTGCCAGGTGGAAGGGCTTGGGTGGGCTGCAGCTTTGGGGTTGGTGTGAAGGATTATCCCCCTACTTACCATGGGTCCCGGTTTGTCTCCTCAGGAAGCCTATGGAAGCAGAACACAAGATAAGGAGAAAATATAGGAGAGAGTAGGTGGCACATGCCTGTAATCCTATCATGCTGGAGGTGGAGACAGGAAGTCCTGAATTTAGAGTCCAGCCACAGATACCTAGGGAGGCTTTGTAAAAGGAGGAAAGAAGCTAGGCGCCGGTGGCTCATGCCTGTAATCCTAGCTACTCAGAAGGCTGAGATCTGAGGATCGCAGTTCAAAGCCAGACAAACTGGGCAGTGAAGTCCATGAGACTCTTTTAAGTGCAGTTCGCCACCAGAAAACTAGAAATGGTACTGTGGCTCAAAGTGGCAGAACTTAGCCTTGAGCAAAAAAAGCTCAGACAGTGCTCAGACCCTGAGTTCAAGCCCCACTACCGACCAAAAGAAAAAAGAAAAAAAAAGGATAGAAAGCCAGGTGTCTTGGCCTCTCAGGGCAGGACCCTTCTAGAATGGAAGTCCTGAGACCCATAATCCAGCAAGACAGGTCAGGGAATTTCTCCATGGGGATTCAGGGTGCTATTTTTACGTTAGGCTTTCTGGCTGGCTTTGTGGACAGGGCTTCTCATTTCTGTAATCAGCCTTGGCAAAGAGGAATTCTAGCTTCCATGGAGAGCAAGGGGTGAAAGACACAAGGGCAGAGATGCTGCTTTTGAGGCTCACTTTGGGGTTCCCTTTCCTGAGCCACTCTTCCAGTGCTCTAGAACGGCTGAGCGGGGGGGGGGGGATGACGTTTGGCTTTTCTTTTTTGCTAGCTGCAGGCTCAGGAGCCGGGGCCTCTGCCAGCTGCACAGCATTCATCATCCCGCCCCCAGGAAGATGAGTGGTTTTAGCATAGAATGCAGAATGGTCGTGAAATTCAAACTGCAGTAAGGTGACAAGAATGATGGTGCAGGCAAAGAGGAACAGACGTGATGGCAGGGAGCTGCAGCCGGGCAGGGGTAGCAGGGCGGGGCTGGCCAGGCCCGCTCTCTCCTCCTGCCCTAGATGGCCTAAGGTGGTGGCGGCTGCCTCTTGTTCTCATCCATTTTGTTCTTTGAACATCAGTCATGACTAAGATAGAAGGAAGGTGCTTTGAAGCCAGCCAGGCAGAAAAAGTCTGTGAGACTATCTCCAATTAATCAGGACAAAAAAAATCAGGAAGTGGGAGGCGTGGCTCAAATGGCCAAGCACCATTTGAGCTGGGAAAGGGAGCAGAGGTGAGGATGAGGGCAAGCTGGAGAAAGGGTCAGGGAGAAGAACGCAGACGCTTCTCAAACTTTATGGTTGCTGTTGTTGGTTGTGGGACTTGAACTCTGGGCCTGGGTGCTGTCCTCAGCTCTTCAGCTCAAGGCGAGTGCTCTACCACTTGAGCTACAACGCCACTTCTGGTGGTTTATTGGGGATAAGTCTCAGGGACTTTCCTGCTGGGGCTGGCTTTGAACCACGATCCTTAGATCTCTGCCTCCTGAGTAGCTAGGATGACAGGCATGAGCCACCGGTGCTGGCTCAAACTTTTATAAAGAAGTTTTTAAAAATGACCTCCAGGTCACTCCAAAATGACACACCCGGGCATGCAATGTGGGGTCTTGTCTGAGATTTGGATCAAGGCACAAGCTGGCACTGGGGAAATGGGCATGTCTGCGTGTGTAACAAAGACACACTCAAGTGCCCTTGCGGGCTCAGGCCCACAACGCCCCGACCTGCAAGTTCCGGCTCTGTGAAGCTGTAAGGGATTCTCCGCACTCTTGGCAGAGGCTGGACGACAGGAAGAGGCCAGTGTAGGGTTTTGGTCAATGTGTGGCTAACTGGACAGCCATGTCTTTATGTGGCAGGCTGCCTGGCAGCCTGTGCCCACAGCCATGGGGCCTTAGCTTTCCTTTGGGGTGTATCTGTGTCAGTCATTTGCACAAAGCCCGGCTGGCGCCCAATGCCTTCCCCAAATGATTTGGTGCATTTACTGCTCAAGGCCTGGCAGCTGCAGGGTGTGGCCTCCAACTTCCTTTGGGGAGAGCAGCTGCTTTGGGTGGAAAGGCGCCCGCACCAGCTGGCAGAGGGGCCCCCCCATCAGAGCCTGGCAGGTGTGGCTCGCAGTAGGCAGAGCTGTTGGCACTCGGCTGCCCATTTCCCCAGGTGAGTTTCTATTTGGCAGGATTGGCAGGAAGAGCTGGCCCTGGAGGTGGAGCCAGCTCGGGAGGGGAACTTCCCTGCAGGGGTGTTTTGCTGGGAGGGGCCTTTCTCGAAGCTGGTTGGCATTTCTGGGAACGTGGTGGGTCGGCAGGTTCAGTGGGGTGGGAAATCAAGGCTGCCTGCACTTCTTGCTTTTAGGGGACAGTGGGGAGGGTAGGAGCTCTTCCTGGGCTGGGCCTGTGGCACACGAAGGGGAGAGCTTGAGACGAGGAATGCTGGCAGTCACCCCACCCTGGCAGAAGCTGCTCTGTCAGTGCCCAACTCTGTATAAATGACAGTGTAAGCAGCAACTGAAAAGCCAGGTGCCAGTGGCTCACACCTTGTTATCCTAGCCACTCAGAAGGCTAGGATCTCAGTTTGAAGCCAACCCAGGCAAGAAAGTCTCTCATCTTTTTGCTGGTCCTGGGGCTTGAACTCAGGGTCTGGGCTCTGGTCCCTGAGCTGTGCTCAAGGCTAGCCCTCTACACCTCTACTTCTGCTTTTACTGAGTAGTTTATTGGACATAAGAGAGTCTCACACTTTGCTGCCTGGGCTGGATTTGAACCACGAGCCACAGATCTCAGCCTTCTGAGTAGCTAGGATTACACACCTGAACCACCAGCACCCAGCCTGTGAGACTCTTACCTTTAAGTAATTAACAAAAAGCCAGAAGTGGAGCTGTGTGGCTTAAGTGGTTGAGCACCAGCCCTGAGGGAAAAAGCTAAGGTAGGACACCCAAGCTGAAGTCAAGCCCGACTACTAGCACCAAAACAAACAAACAAAAAAGAATCCAAACCAGACAAAACCCAACACTAGAGCCAGGAGCACGACCAAGGATCCAAACATCTTCTGTCCTCAGACAAATGTTACTGCAGGCTTCCTCCAAGTTCTAATTGAGGTGATTTAGGAAAAACTGGTGCAGTCGATTGCCCCCGGGGAGGAGAGGCAGCCATCTGGGAGCCTGTGGTGCAGTGAGGGCGGTGGCTGGATCTCTGCAAGTTGTCAAGGCAACAAGTACATCCCAAGGCACTGGTGTATTTCTGGCTTTGCTCTTGTGGAATCCTGACCCAGCCGGTCACGGCCTCAAACTTTCAAGCAAAATCACAGCTTTTCCTCAGGAGGCAGGCAGACTTGCAAGCTGGTCTTCCTGTTCCCGGGGTCTGGGCCCTGCTGGCTGGAGCCGCTCTGATGAATGCCAGGTGACCACGGGAGGAAATGGCTGGTACAGTCCCGGCGGCGGACGGCACCTGAGTAACACTCAACACGTAACTCATCCTTTATGGAAGACGAGTTTAAAACAGGTAACACACACATATGGGAAAGCTAAAAAAATTTCCAAGAGAAAACTCAGGAGAACAATCAGTGGCCTGGGGTGGGCCAAACTTTCTTTTACATATATCAAATACATTTCCTTCGAAAGAACAAGCCAATAAAGTCTCGAATCTTTGAGTTTGTAATTCCCACTCTTTGAAAGACACAATGAAAAGGCCAGGTGTGGTGGCTCAGGCGTGTAATCCCAACTGAGCAGGAGGCAGAGAGATCTGGAGAACCATGGTTCAAGGTCAGACTGTGCAGACAAGTTGGCAAGACTTGCTCATGACAAAGTAAGCTGGTGGTACACATCCATTATCCTAGCTGGGCGACAGTTAGGCACAGAAGGATTAGAAGCCAGCTCTGAAAAATAACCAAAGCAGTAAAGCCTGGGGCATGGGTACACCCCAGTACTGCAAAAATAAACACTTAAGAAAACGCTCCCCCCCAAAAAAAAACCAAAAAGACCTTCACTTAAGATAATATGTACCCAGAATGTATGAAGAATTCTCAAAACTGCCTCATGTGTGTATGTGTGTGTGTGTGTGTGTGCATGCCTGTCAGTACTGGGTCTGAACTCAAGACTTCTTACCTGGCTTTTTCACTTAAGGCTGGCAATTCTACCACTTGAGCCAACTCTCCACTTCTAGCTTTTTGCTGGTTAACTGGAGATAGTCTCTCACAAATGTTTCTGCTCAAGCTGACTTCAAACCTGGATCTTCAGATCTCAGCCTCCAGAGTAGCTAGGATTACAGACTTCAGCCACTGGTATCCAACTTCTCACTTGATCTTTTCACTCATAGCTGATGCTTTACCACTTGGGCCATGCCTCCAGTTCTGGCTTTTTGATGGTTAACTGAATCTCTCAGATGTGTTTTCCCCAGGCTAGCTTTGAGCCAGGGTCCTCAGATCTCAGCCTCCTTGAGCAGCTAGAATTAATACGTGATGAGCCTGGCAAACAAGTCCATTTTTGAAAACAGGAAGGATCTGAAGGCACTTTATCGGAAGGCCACGCCAGGGGTGCACAAATGGAAAGCTCCTACATATGGGTTGTCAAGTCCCAAGTCAGGAAGACCAGCAGAAGCACTATTATGGCAACTGCTGCTGAGGTATGGGGCCACAGAACCTTTGCCAATGCTAAGGACAGGGAGAACCAGCAACGCTACTCCTAGCCAAGTGAAATGGAGAGTTAGGTACACCAACCTGTATGCAATTGCTGTTTCTACCCAACAACCCCATAACTCCCCACCCAGGGAATGGATAAACAAGCCTGGTGTAAACACATATCAGAACACTACTCGTAATAAACATCTGTAACACCACACGCTTTATTTCACCATGCCCAGATGCCAGACTCCAAAGCTAGTCTTCCTTGTATACGGCACACTCAGAAATACCAAAGTACCAGGACAGAAAACAGATCACACAGGGCTGGTGGATGGACTGAGTTTAAATAGGTACAAGGAGCTCCTGAAGAGGAGAGGAGGAGGAAGGGGTGACCAAAGGCTCTACATACTGACAGTGGTGACATTCATGACTGTGCATACCAACATAGACAACTCTGACTGTGCCTTACCATTCAAAAGGAAAGCAAATCCATAGAGATGTCTACTAAAATATTACACCAAGTATATGTCACAAGAGTAGGGCTACATACTCTCCTTAATGGAGTATTTGTAGCTAGAATACCCACTTCTCCAAGTGCAGTGACCACATTAAAATGCCCATGCTGTTTGCGGGGAATGGAAGTGCATCTACTAACTGGTCCAAATGAACAGACATGACATGCTTTACACTTAATTATGCCCAAAGGACAAAGAATATAAGCCTGCTGCTCTGCCTACTTTCGGATTTACTCTGACTGGCCCTGACCCACCCCTCCCCTTCCTCAGCAGCAGGCGTGGTCTGTGGGGAAGACACTGCAAGTGCTGACTAGCATGGAGGGTTCTGATGCAGGATGACAGAGTTGCATGAAACCAGAAACAATGGGCAAACAGACCAAACCAGTGCATTATTTTAAAAAGTTTTATTCTGCAGATTTAGAAATTTGAGATTTTTTTAATAACCGCAAAAGAAAATTCAGTCACACCTAATGATTAACAGAATGTAGTGGTGTATTATCTAAACAGAAATCGTGCTGATGTGCCATAATAAATTGTCTATTAGTAAAAAAATACACTTTAGGGCACAGCATTGTATCACAAATTACAGTAGGGATACTTTGCAAGAATTTAATCAAACTAGAGAATTCTGAGTAACTGTCTCTTTTAAATGCAGCACTTAAAAATGTAACAACTCTGTGCATTCTTTTTTCTTAAAAAAATGACGTGCGTCATAGAAATGCTGCTTTATTGCTGCAGAGGTCAAAGTTCAAGGCTCAAGAGGTACAGGAGAAATACAAAGGTAGCCTTTAGAAAGTTGGTTTTATGTATAAAAAAGGTAAAGTTTATAAAAGTTAATTTACAAACCAAGAACAAAAGTGGTATGCACGCATTATGTACAAGCATCCTTAAAACATTGAAATTTTCAAATGCATAGCCTAAAAGAAAGCCACTGCCCCTAAAAAAAAAAAGAGAGAGAGAGAGAGAGAGAGAGAGAGGGAGAAAGGAAGACAGGAGGAAAGAAAGAAAAAAGCCCACCCCCCCCTTCAAATCACACCATTATTTTCTTCTGGGTGATCACACATTTCCACAGCCACCAAGTCCACAATCCACTCAATTGTTTTCATGATACAGTATCTAGATATGCACAAAGCCATCAAAACTTGGTAATACATAGCAAGAATGATCTAAGAAGTAAGAAGAGGAGGGTAAGGCATTCCTGCTGCGTAGTGTCTGCGGTGATGTGGTTAGTTTATGGAACCAGTCTCACATGCTTTGGTGTCCTTCCCTAAGAGAAATGTGTCTTCATACACATTAAGTAATTATCTTCATTTGATTCCCCCAAAGTTACAAATTCCCCGGCTGTACATGTCGGCTAAATCATCTACAGTGGTTGTATATTCCAGGTGCATTTAAAAAACATGTGCATATGATCTCATGCATACCACAGTAAAATGTGTATGCAAGGTCAGGGTCATAATACAGCTTGAAACCGTGTACTTTGGAAAGGACAGAACCCGAATGCACTCCTCTTTACTGGCTGGCATTTTAACGGAAATCAGTATGTAAAGTTAAGCAGTGACCATAAAAAAGTACAAAAGCCATTACAAAGTAAAGTATCTTTGAACCTCTAGCCAATACCAACAGCTCCTCCACCACCAACGTGCCATTTGTAGCACATTTTCTGACCGTGGTTCAGGGCTCACTTACTAATCTTCATCAGTTCCAACAAATGCTTAATACTAACAAAATGTAGTATCAATCCTAAGGAAAGTATAATACTTAATAGAGTGGTTCCATTTAGATTTAGTAAGTTCAACCCAGTTTCACATTATTTAATCAAGTTCCTATATTTTAAGAATTAAAAGTGGTCAATCAGGACAGATACACAGTTGGCGCCAACAAGGTAATTTGGATCTCCAGGAAGACACTTGTTTTGCCACGTTTTAGGATCACCTATGAGAAAAAAAGAAATTTTGTGATTTACAATTGGCTTAACTGAGAGCCCTAAGGCTTCCCCGTTATGGGGGCACATACAGGTATCTGTATTTCTTTTTGTTTGTTGGGTAGGGAGTGAGGGAAACATTAAAGTTCTCTTCCGACAGCGTCAGAAGGTACAAACCCCAGGCAACTTTCTATTTCTTTAGCAATATGCACTATGTCAAAACTCCCTGGCAGCAAACAACTTGAAAGCGGTTTCAGATGTCCCTTGTCCCTTTTATCAAAAAGTATCAAGTTCATAGACCTCTTCAATAAAAATGAATAAAAGAGCAATCATAGTCCTGAGAAAGTCCTTGTTTACCCGAGTCTATACAATTATTAATACCATCTTTCTTTTCCTTTGGACAATAATTGGGCATGACTTTACATTTAAGTTCAGTTGTGACAAGTGTCTTACATTTAACTACAAACTATCAGAGGGAATTCCAAAAGTTGTGGAGACCATTGTTCCTGAAGACCTTCTTCCCCATCTTACCAAACCAAACCAGCAAGATTACACCAGAGCTGGCCAACCCAATTCTGCCTGTGGAGAGCTTCAAAAGCACTCTAGCTGTGGAGACCTTGAGCGTCTGAGGTATGAGTGTGTGTGTGCCTGACAGTGTGTGTATGAGACTGAAGTATGAACTCAGGGCCTTGAGCTTGACAGGCAAGCACTCTACCACCTTGGGCATGCCTCCAATCTTTTGCTTTTCAGTGTTAGTCTCACATTTTGCCCTGGTCTGGCCCTAAGCTGAAATCCTCCTGCCTTTGCCTCCTCTTAAGTAGATGAGATTACAGACATGTTCCTGACATTTTTTTAAAACCGACTTTTAAGTGCTTTAAGACTACAGCTAGCACTAAAAGCCCTTGACAGTGGGTAACTATGAAGATGGCTAGAATGACTGTATGTTTTTGGCATCCAAATTTTTAAGTTGAGAAGAAAAACTGCAGACTTTTGCTTCCATTAAACTGTATGTCACCAAAGCAATGTCTAGAGTCTGTAATGTTGAAGGGTAGATTCAGTAGTGTAGTTTAGAAAGAGGGACTGAATTTCACAGAGAAAGATGGCCTTGTATATACTACAAAGTAACAGGCAGTGAAATCAACTAGAACAACTCTGGAGAGAAACAAAAGTGTCCCATCTTTACACTTGGTTTCTTTCCAACATACTGGGTATGCTGGGATTAAGTCAGTATGTGCCAAATCTAAACTGACTTTCTGAACAGAAATTTATAGTATATAAGTAGTATATAGTATATAGTACGGCCACTCAGGATTACATAAAAATATATATCCATATTTGGCATGAATATACTCAAATTCAACTCAGAAAACGTATGCTGCTTTTAATTTATAAAATACATGGTCTAACATATTAATGACAGATGACAATGAGAAAATAACCTCAACTTCCCTTAATAGTGGAAGGTGGTAAAGCAGGTAACGACAGCAGAAAAGCGACTGGAGGGTTTAAGGCAGTATCACGCCACCCCTGCCTTTCAGAATACACACCTAAATACAGTTTCATTAGGATTCCTCATTTCAACTGGCAACTACCATACTGCATGTTGAAATGAACTGGTTTTTTTTTTTCGGGGGGGGGGGAGCTTGTGAGCATGAGGAAATGGAAACACACACACACTCTCACGCGTGCGCACGCCCACGCCCACGCTCTCTCTCTCTCTCTCTCTCTCTGGGGCAGCAGTCCTATCAGCACATTTCTATCAGGAGCTTTGACTTCACCCTGCACCAACTGGAAGTGAGTGGGGTTTATCTGATTTCTGGTTTCTCTTATAAGTGGCTGCACCAGAGATAAGACAGCTCCAACCAGTAACTAACTCAAGAAAGTGAGCAATGTGAGAGTAAGATGGAAGCTTTGAATTTCAACCCCGAGAGAAGATTCATTTAAAACTACTGCAGAACAGAAGCCACTTAGAGCTTTACCCAGAGAAATGGTGATCCAGTGGAAGATCTTTTGTATTACGTTTCTCTAGTGCAAATGCTTTTTGGATGAAGAAATTAAAGAACAGTCACCAAAAATTAACGTTACATAAAGCAATGAAATCGTTTTAGTGAGAAGATAAAAATGCCCACATATGTAGGGCTGTAAAAATTCTCACTGCATCCTGACAATTAGGTAAGATCATGTAATTTTGTTAAATACTAAGAATAGCCAATCTTCAGAAATTTCAGAAACTGATTCTGTTAAAGACCAAGAATAGCCAATCTTCTCTCCATAATCATTTATAGTAAGTTACAACTGAGTCTGGAGCCCCTAGTGATACCCAACAAAAGAACAGAGTAAAGACTGGTGGTGTAGGCATTAATCAACGACAGTTCCCAAAGCCCCCAGAAGACAGAGTGAAGATAGCATACCCGACGAGGAGTCGGATGATTTTAGAGCAAAAGACCAACCGTCAGGAGTCATGGACGCACAGTGTGGTAAGCGCAGCTCCACGGGCTTCAGGAACTTGAGGCCATGGGGCCCGCACATCACCAGGGGGCTCAGCAGAGTCTCACCTGGAGCCAGGGAAGGGGAGGAGAGAGAGGTGAAATGGAGTCTTCTTTCTAGATAAGACACAACTTCTTTGTACAGAAATGGAGAAGAGTATTAAACCATATTTAAGAATTAAAAAAAAAAAAAGACACAACTTCTCACACCCCTTTCTCATGATATGCTTTAAAGCCAACTGGAATTCACTTTCTATAGTACTGAACACAAAAATACAATAGAAAGTAAAAAGTTATTCATTTTTGTTTTATCTAATTTGATGTAATCAAAACATCATTTCAACATGAAATCAATAAGCTCTTTGAAATTCATCTTTTTGTTGTTCTAGCAGCTTTCAATTAGTAAATAGCCAAAGGTAGCTGGGGCTAACTGCACTTTCTCATACAAGTCTACAGTATAAAATACACTCAAGTGTACTTTCTAAAGGTAATAAATCTTCCATTTTAATATGTTTGTTATGGACTTAAGTCAAGGGATTCACACAGGGCTAACACAGTCAGTTCTGGTTTTTAAGATGGGGTGTCTACCCCAAATTAAGAGTCAAATCTTCTGGCAAAAATAAAGGCAGTGTGCTAAGCACAACTGAGAGATGCTGAAAGATAACTTCCAACAGGGCAATCTTTGCAGCACCCTGATAGTCTAGAAAGACTAAAAATGACAGCATTCCTGACGCCCTGAAAGCTCAGGACTATCCTGAAATATTCTTACCCTGTAAGGATATTCCAATTCACTCTGTTCACTGTTAAGTGTGTTAACTTCTGAGGATGGTTAAGCACCTGCCCCAAAGGCTTGTTTACTTTCTGCAGTCAGGTGACAGGTATCTAATCGATTTCTGTGCGTATGTGTGTGTGTGTGTGTGTGTGTATGTGAGAGAGAAAGAGAGAGAACACTCTGAGCCTGGGCGCTGTCCCTCAGCTCTTCAGCTCAAGGCTAGCGCTCCACTACTTGAGCCACAGCACCACTTTTGGCTTTTTCTGCTTATGTGGTGCTGAGGAATTGAACCCAGGGCCTCATGCATGCAAGGCAAGCGCTCTACCACTGAGCCACCTTCCCAGCCCTCTAACTGATTTCTAAAGGTGCAAGGGCTGACTAAAGACAAATGTGGTTAGGTCAGCTGAGTCTATCTAGCAGTTACGTGTGAGGGACACCCAATGGCCTGTCCCTGCTATGGCTTCTGATTTCATTTTGAGTAAACCTGTGGCTCCATTATGGACCACCTGCCATATGCCCAGAACACACGTATCCTTCCACCACAGACAGGCCCTCTGTGTGGAAGGATTATACGGCATTTGGCCCTAAATGGAGGTAGAGGAGAGACAGAGACTTCGAAGTGATTGAAGGTAAGCAGAAAAACAGACACACTTACCTTTCTCTTTATCTAAAGGTGGGAGGATGCTGTTGTCTCGGCAGACCTTGAAGTAGATTTCCTGTTCAATCCCTTCAGGAATGGCCCCTTGTGGGATAATGATGCTAACGCCAGTTTCTATGGAGCTCAGCACCCCTCCATTGCTGTTAAAAACGCCTCGGGCTGTGGCCACCACAGTGTGCCCATCCTCATCATCTTCTTCTACAGCTGAAGGACTAAGAGTTGAAAAATGGCCAATGAGTGAGCTTCCTAGATGTATACAGCTCTCCTTTTGTGAAGGCAACTGGTCAAGCTACTGACTTTGTAATCTAAATGAACAAGGTCTGATACTTCTTTCACCCAACTATCATGAGCTTTAATTTACGCAGCACATTTTAACATCCATGAAACTATTGCTTTAAAACTATCACAGTTTAAATCAGGTGCCGGTGGCTCACGCCTGAACTCCTAGCTACTCAGGAGGCTGAGATCTAAGGATTGTGCTTCAAAGCCAGCCTGGGCAGGAACATCTGTGAGACTCTTTATTTCCAATAAGACACCAGAAAACCGGAAGTGGCGCTGTGGCTCAAGTGGTAGAGTGCTAGCCTTGAGCTGAAGAACTGAGGGACAGCACCCCCACAACTGACTCCCCCCCAAAAAAACACACCAAAAAACAACAACAAAAAACTATCACACTTCAGTAGATTAGCAATACTTTTTTCCTTGTTAGTAACTTTAAAACAATTATGTGGGTTTGAGGCTGTAAGTTAGTGGTTGAGTGCTTCCCTAGTATGTCCTAGACTCGGATGACTAGCATGGCCCCCTCCCCCTCAACAGGACCTCTTGTAACGGAAGGGATCCTAGACTTGATAACATCCCTCTAGAATTTCAGTGTGCATGTATTACGGTTCCTTAGCACTCAGTGAGAACCACATGTTTACACTGTCAACAGCAGGACTTCCAAACTTCCCAACGCTAAAGACTGTGGATGGCCTATCTCTCAAACATCCACAGACGAGAAGATACTCTAATGTAGTTGGAGTATAACACTAAACCTAATAGGATGTGCTATCAATGGATGCCATCAAGACATCCCCAAGCACAGATTGGAGTCAGGGTTTTCTAAAGGACAGACTCAGAACATAACAAGGGCACGAAGTGAAGCTGAGCTGCATTCCAGCCAACAAGCAGCAGGGATGGACTCCTGCGGCAATCCTAAGGGAGAAGAGCCTGCTGCCGGAGGCACACCTGCAGGAGCTTCCGGTTCACCACTCCTGACCACTTGTGAGGCACTCAGAAACAGGAACCCAGGTGGACAGGACCCTTGTTTCTCTTGGGAGCAGGGTATGGGTGGCTTTCCTGGGCCTTGGTTCTTCCCAAGAACTCAACATGCTTCTGCCTCATCAGTGGTTTGATAACAAAAGTCACTTTAGAAGGCAAAGCTGAGCCAGATGCAGCCAGATGGTCTGGTCAGTCTGTATTTAATGAGAAGACAGAAAAGAGCATCCAACTGAGGCCCCGGGTAGGCTGGCAAGTCCATCTTACCACCCACTGCTGTTCTTTAAGCTAAACTGACATCCTTCCATCTCTATTTCTTGTTGGCATTTTGTTGAACAGACAGTGGCTAAGGAACATAGACAATAAAGTTCTGAGACTGTCTTCAATATACCTCACCAGCCATGGTGAGCTATAAGGGTCAGATAACCAGGGGCTGAAGCAAGCTCACCGCAGCCTGCCTGTGTAATGCTGAGAAACTGCTTTCTCTTGCTCAACCTCAGTTCTTGGTAATATCATGACCACATCTACTGACTATACTTTATCAGCATCTTGTGCCTTGTGGAGTGCATTCTACATAACGATGTTCATTGGGTGAACAGTGCTAGGTTCACAGGGAGAGTTCAAATGATCCCTTCAAATCCTAAATCACATAAGCCACAAACTTCCATAAATACATCACAGGGCAAATGGTATAAACAAAGGCAAACAGGTGTCTTACCTCACAGGAACGGCTTTAGATACTGCGCTGATATTATTTATTTGATATTTTGGTTTATCCGCATGGATGGAAAAAGTTTCAACTCCACTGTCAAACTCAGGAGGCTGTGATGAGTTGTGGGCTTTTAGGAGAGTTTTTGGAGAAGCAGGCGTTTTTGAAGACAAGTCAGGCTTATATGCAGTTTCACTGGGCAGAAGATTGTGGTTGAATTTTGGACTTTCAAACTTGCGTTCAAATGGTCGAGCAGAGCTTGTATATGGTTTAGGTGTGAACCTATTATATGCGGGGGTGACCGTTTTCTGAGTCTGTTCAGCTCCGTTGACAGGAGCTTTCTCTGGGAAACTTTTGGGGGGATAGAAAGTCTGAGCAGTGTCTTCTCGGTTAGGTGGTCTGAATGCTGTGGGCTTACTCTGAGATGGAGGAGGGTCTGGTTTTGACACTAAGGAATTCTGAAAGTCCAATGAGTTACCTGTAAAGCAAACATATAAGCATTTTTTAAAAAACTTCTTGGAAAGTTTGAACAGCACCTCTGATGTCTCTCTTAATTAGTCCTGGCAATGGAGTAAGGTCACACACGCTTCTCCAAGAAAACCTTGAGCAAATATTTCCGTACTGAAAAACTCACCACAAAGCAAAAAACAAGACATACTGAAAATATATATTTATAAAATGTGCAACTAGTAAGGTATTAGCATAAAACATGTCTAGAGAATACTTAGGAATTTCTAAGAAAAACTAAGCCTAATGCAGAAAAAATGAAAATGGAAGTAAAAACTAGAACGCCCAGCAACTGTACACTAAGATACTCAACCTCATTATGAGTTAGAAAAGTATAAAACAAACCCAAAATATAAATACAAAGTATTAATTGTTCCACCGCCATCAAGATGGCAAAAAGTTGAAATTTGAAAATGCCACGTATTGGTGAAAATGTACCTCAAGAAGAATACCCTTATGGAGCTTGAACACACGCTCCAGCGGCATGTGCTGCAGGCAGTAAGAGACAGTGCTGGGAAAACCCCCACAAAATTAAGGGGACATTAATATCAATGCTTTACAAAGCCTCTATCTTCATAGAGGATAGAGCACTGGAAACATGTCCTAGCTCTCCTTTATGAAATGAAAACAACCATGAAACCAAACCAGATAGGGACAGTTCAAGAAAAGTGTTGATCTAAACACTATACTAACACAATAGTAGAACATTAACAAAGTAAAGGAGAAAAATCCTATGACCATGTTACATGAGAAAAAAAATTGACAAAATGCTGCCAGCCAACTAGAAACACTTCCTAAACATGATAAAGGACATCTACAAAACTGTGATAGTCAACATCCTAAAGGTGCTCCTAAAGATGGGAAACTTGCACAGGAAGTATACGTTCACAGGATGGTGAAGAATGAAAACTGTCTTCAACTTCAGGGACAACTGTGTAATATTAAAAACGTCAATTCAGGAGGACAACTTGTATAGTTCAAGACTTATCCTAAAATTTGATCCATGTGTAACAAGTACTGTACTTGAAAACTGTTCATACTAGTGAAATGCCTACAATGGGAAAACAGATAAATGTACCCAGATACAAGCTTATGGTCAATAGTAACAGCTGTTCCAACAAACTTGTTGAAATAAGGCAGGCTGCCTGGGAGTCACTATATCTAGACCTCTATGGCTTTCCGATGTCCATGGGTGAAGATGGGATATAACCATTTTTACAAAGCACTAGCTGAATGCTTAAATTTAGACATAGTAGTAAACAAAATTCTATTTCTAGAAGATTCACAAATTGGCATACATTAAGCTATGTTAAAAAAGGTTAAAATCTGGCCAGATGCCAGTGGCTCACATCTGTAATCCAAACTACTCAGGAGGCTGAGATCTGAGGATCATGGTTCAATGCGAGCCTGGGCAGGAAAGTCCGTGAGTCTCTTATCTCTGATAAACCACCAGAAAACCAGAAGTGGCGTTGTGGCTCAAGTGGTAGAGCACTGGCCTTGAACTGAAGAGCTGAGGGACAGTGCCCAGGCCCAGAGTTCAAGCCCCACAACTGACTAAAAAAAACAACAACAACAACAAAAAGAGTTAAAATTTGGCTACAAGGCTTGTCCAATGTAATGGTCATACCCACTAAGAAGAGACACACTTTTAACAAAATCTTTAGTTTACACAGTTACTGGCCTAAATATCGTAAGCATGTATTTTAAACCTGAAAGACATTTAGCTTAAAAAACACAAGAACTGAATTTCATTAGTTTATTATAGCGACCACAGCAATGTGTGGCCTCCGTACCTTCACCGTGAGTGCCCTTGGAATGCATGTGCATGTGGAGGGACGAGGCAGCGGTGGGCGGAGCTGGCTGCGGGTTCTGGGAGGGCAGTGGGGGAGGAGGTGGCGAGGCCTGCATGGGGTCATAGCGTTTCTCCACAAACGTTCTATCAGCATCGGTGTCAGCTTTTCCCCTGGTTGAAAATGAAGAAAATGCCAACACTTGAAAACACACTCGTTTACAAAACAAGTTCTCATTCCTTCAAGTATCCTTATGTTTTTTAAAAACAATATAGAACAATTTATTCTCGTAAAAATGGATAGCTACTCTACCAAAATATGCAAACAACTCCACCATCCATTAGCACATGGTATATGTCACGACAGCACAGATACTCAAAGGATGTCAGTAAGCACCCAGAAAACAGCAACCAAAAAGGTGGATGAAATTTTGGGTATACTTTTAAATATGTAATTGTGACATTTACAAAAAGCAGTAATAGCTGGTAAGTTTAAGGAAGTCTGGAAAATATTTTGAAAAGGTATCATGGCACAAATCTTCCTGGAACCCACTTTGATATTGAATCTGAGGGACAGAGCCTTGGCAATTGGCATAAGTACAGCACCAAAACCTTTGATGCTACAGTCCAGAGGTTGGCAAACTTTTTCAGTGAAGGGCTGAGTAAGTAAACGTTTTTGGCTTTTTAGGTCTTACAGCCTCTGTCAGCTTTCAACATGGCCATTATAGATCCAAAGCAGCCACAAGCAGCAGAGTTGCAGATCGCAGAGCTGGGCTTCAGTAACACTGACCAAACTGGACACCTTTGTCTTTCCCCTCTGCCCATGACTTATGCTCATTTATTACTGTTTAGTGACCTCAAGAGTGAGTTACAAGGAGTCATTTAAATCAAGTTGTGCCATGTATCCTTACTTTTTCAGATTGCCAATCACTAATACGTAACGTACAAAAGTCAAACAAAGGAATGCAAATAGACCCATAATTACAACATTGCCACCTAAACCTTACTGCAGAACGCCAAAGCTGCACTGGCTCTATGTGCACCAACAATCCATCACATATTATTCCAAAGGCATCTCTGTTTTCATAGGAGACTTTGGTTGGCAGAAGGTCTAGTCTAAGGATTAGTTTTACCATTTTGTGTCTTGCTTTCAGGCTTCTAGAGCCAATGCTGGAGGATGAAAGTGCACATAACCCAGGGCCATAGGGAGGGACACCTCAGGTAGCAGCCTCACACCAATGCCAGTCTTACCACTTGACGGTCCTTTTCAAGTAGTCATAGCTAGTGCAAGAGCCAAGAAATCTAGGTGATGGCAAAGCAAGCGCAATAGAAAAATGGAAGAAAACGGTCAATCTAACCAAGTAAACTTGCAGTAAATGGAACTTGTGTCTTTTTAGAATATAAACCAACATCCATCATTCAGCATCATTTGTTTCATAAAACATGTCGCTCACTCAGCTGTAGAAAGTCAGTAATATATTAAAACAGTGATGTAATGATGTCTTTCTATCTGCCCACCTACCCATATATCTAACTACCATTGCCTGTGAAAAATGTGTGAGGTCTGCTCTTGAACCTCTGCCCACTTCTGATGAAGCTGCTACTCGTCAGCAAGGAAATCAGCAAGGCTGGGGTGAGCTCAGTGATCAAGCCCCAGCACTGCCAAACAAACAGCAAATAGCAAGTGACTTGGGATAATCAGCAGGTTGTAAACAAAATAGCCCAACAAATGACTGCGCAGAAGCAATTCTGTAGGTAGAGACCAGGGAAAAAGTGACACAACATGATGGAGATACTAACACCTTGATAGGGCTCAGCTAAACTGGCAAAGGGAACCCCACACCCCTTTGACAGGCAAATATGATTAACACGTTCCTTTCTAGCAAGGCCTGACCCACCTCTAGCCTAAGATTAAGCGAAGCTCCACGGTAGGTGGAACCTCACTGGCAAAGGGGCCTCTCATGTCACAGGCACACATAGAAACACTACCCACCAGCAATCTCTTAAGCTCAGTTCTTATAAGGAAGCAAATAGATATACTTCTCCAAAGACAATATTTCCTGGTAAAAACTAGACCCACGTAGTACCCGGTTCCTCAGAGCTGTGTAGCACACTATGTGTTAAGCTGTGTAATTACTGAGCACCTACTGTATACAGGGCAGTGTTCTAGACCCTATCTGAAAGTTACATATAATGAATAAGCCATTTAAGATTTCTTCCAGGAAAATGAAATGGCTCATGCTTGCAATAGCAGTTATTAGGGAGGCAGAGATCTGGAAGAGCTCAGTTAAAATAATCTTTTTTTTTTTTTGGGGGGGGTCTGGTCCTGGGGCCTAAACTCTGGTCCTGGGCGCTGTCCCTCAGCTCTTCAGCTCAAGGCTAGCACTCTACCAC
>NW_012267231.1:9055043-9056207 GCF_000151885.1 Dipodomys ordii | reverse complement strand
CCCATGTAATTGTAACCCCTCTGTACAGTATGTTCACAAATAAAACAAAATTAAATTAAAAAAAATTAGAAAAATGCAGTTTAAATTTTTGCATGGAATTTAAAGCCAGCTAGATTGGTCATGATTAAGTCTATATATATAAACTACAGAATACCCAAACTAGTGAAACAAAGGCTCTGTGAGCAAAACATATTTGACATGCAAAGTACTAATGCTACTACAGTCTCTGCATTTCACATTACTATAAATGTTTGTGGTAACTACTAACAGCATCAACCATCCTTTATTGCCCTCTTTATGTATTTATATATTTCAGTGATTCTGTTTAATGATTAAAAGCACTGAACTGGAGCCAGAGAGCTGGGATTAATGACGTCTCTTTCTGCTCATTAGGAGAGTTTAGAATACAGTCAACCAGCTTAGGCCCCTGGGTTTCATTCGGTATGAATACCTGAACTCCCAACTGCCAGTGTCACTGAGAGAATAAATGAGGATCATGTGCTAAGCAGTCTTTATATGATGTGGCCAATCTCATAAACAGTGTTTCTTCTCACTGAAGGGAATGGGTAGAAGGGGGACAAAAATCACACAGGATTCCCTTGGATTAAAAGACAGGGCAGGCAAAACTGCAAATTCCTCACTTACAAAAAGCTTTGCTTTCATTAAATGAATGGGTGAGAGCCATCCTTTTCAGGGAGCTAACTGGTAAAGAGCTTCAAGCTCACCTGAATTCAGTCTTGAAGCTACTTACTTGCAATCTGATAAATATCTGGCTCTTCTCTTGCCAATTTTTCTCTGGCAACATCAGCTATTGGTCCAAAGATGGTTACAGGTCTCAAGAATCCAGCTGGGGAGAAATTAAAATGAAAAACCACGTAGTTTACCCTTTGCTTTCTTAAACATACTAACATTAAAGATATTAGGTTAATCTACAGGAAGTAAACTACCTTCTCGGAGAACAACCCTTTCATACGCTGGAAACTTGGTTTGAACTGGCTGGGCTGACAAGTCCTCTCTGCTTTTTCGGAGATTTCTCTTGGAGCTGCGAAGTCCTCGGAATCTCCAAAAATCTGCACGGTCTCCTCCTGCTGTTTTTGGAAGTGTGTACTGTACACTGGCTAATTGCTCAGCTCTATGCAAGAAAGGATAATTTTTTTTTTTTTT
>NW_012267231.1:9041285-9054993 GCF_000151885.1 Dipodomys ordii | reverse complement strand
GCTTTTTTCTTTTTGCTTATGTGGTGCTGAGGAATCGAACCCAGGGCCTCAGGCATGCAAGGCAAGCACTCTACCACTGAGCCATCTTCCCAGCCCCTGAAAAATAATCTAAAATAAAAATGACTAGAGGTGTTGCCAAGTGGTAGAGCACTACTGCTAAAAACGTGTGTGTGGGTGGCGGTCTGTGTGTCTCAAATTAACAGAAAATTTAAAATACCTCTTTCATCTGATTCCTCAGAAAACCTTTTTACTAACCTTTTCAAACAAAGGTATTCTTTAAAGGTTGTATCTTGCCTAACAAATTTTATGTGAAAGGGTAGAGCCCCACTCCTCGGCCCTCTTCTAACAGGAACACCTGTGCTTAATGAAGTAAGAGAAGCAATTACTACAGGGTGAATCTTTCTTTTTATCAAGGTGAGTTCCTGTCTTGTAACACCCCACTAAATGCTCCTGTCTCGTACTATATGCACTTAACACAACCATTATACAACTCAAAAGTTTGTATTTGTATTTTTATCAATGTTTTCCAGAGAAATCAGTATCAATACGTACCATTATTTATTTAGTGGTGGTACTGGGGCTTCAAGTCAGGGCCTGGATGCTCTCCCTTATCTTTTTCCCTCAAGATTAGCACTCTACCATTTGGGCCACACCTCTACTTCTGGGTTTTTGGTGGTTAGTTGGAGATAAGGCCTCACGAAGTTTCCTGCCCCATTTAGCTCTGAGGTAAGATCCACAGATCTCAACTTCTGAGTAGCTAGGATTATAGGAGTGACCACTGGCTCTCAGCTAAGATTTTTTTTTCTTTGGTAGGTCGTGGGGCTTGAACTCTGGACCTGGGCACTGTCCCTCAGCTCTTCAGCTCAAGGCTAGGGCTGTACACTTGAGCCACAGCACCACTTCTGACTTTTTCTGCTTATGAGGTGCTAAGGAATCGAACCCAGGGCCTCATGCATGCAAAGCAAATACTCTATCACTGAGCCACCTTCCCAGCCCCACCAGCTGAGATTTTAATGTTTTAAATCTTCGCTTTTAACAGTGTCTTAAAAAAAAGTAGGTAACTGTAATGTGATTTTCAATGTTGAGGTTTAAATGTTTTTTTTTTTTTTTAACAGATCACTTTTTTTTTTTTTTTGCCGGTTGTGGGACCTGAACTCTGGGCCTGGGTGCTGTCCCTCAGGTCTTCAGCTCAAGGCTAGCTCTCTGCCACTTGAGCCACAGCGCCGCTTCCGGCTTTTTCTGCTTATGTGGTGCTGAGAATCGAACCCAGGGCTTCATGCATGCAAGGCAAGCGCTCTACCTCTGAGCCACCTTCCCAGCCCGAGGTTTAAATGTTTTTTAAGGAAATTTCGGATTCAGAAAAACCAAAGTAACTAATTAGTAAAAACATAGGTAAAAATGTAGGTACTTTTTTTTTTTTGGGTCCAGTCGGGGGGGCCTGAACTCTGGGCCTGAGCACTGTCCCTCGGCTCTTCAGCTCAAGGCTAGCACTCTACCACTTGAGCCACAGTGCCACTTTCTGGCTTTTTTCTTTTTGCTTATGTGGTGATGAGGAATCGAACCCAGAGCCTCATGCATGCGAGGCAAGCGCTCTACCACTGAGCCACCTTCCCAGCCCGTAGGCACTTTTTCTCTTAAGACACGAAAGTGGTATGCAATGACTTGTGGTGACAAGCTGGTGAGGCTGAACTTTAGTTGCATTTATTCAGTCAAATACTCATCTCGATGCTACTGTGACAAAACGTCTCTCATCAGTTCATGTTCATCAGAAGAGAGATGATGACGGTGGGCCTGGCCTATTCAGGGCGAAGCATATAGGCCTTCTCTGCATTTAGAGACTCTCTAGCAGCTCTGGATCTTCCTTCCCAGACTACCTGCCTTTGACTTAGGCCTGGCTTAGGTAGCCACCATTACTGTATAAATGAACTCCTTATGATAAATCCCTACCTGTTTTTTTCTGTTTTGTGGTGGTCTGAACACTGGTGCCTATGTGTTCATATCTAACTATCAGTGTGATATATTTACTGTCAGGACCCAACACAGGACAGACTCACCAGGCACAACAAGAAAAACATCACTGTAAAACCCAAGAGAAGGGAGCAGTAGAGACAGAAAAATAAGACTTAAGAGCTAACCCTGCCATTTCACTTAACCTCAGCTTGATTTTCCTGACTATAAAATGGAGCCAAAAAAATCTCTAACATCTCCCCAAGGTTCTAACAACAAAGGACAGAGGACACACACTGATCCTGAAGCAAAACAATATCTCTAATAAAACATTTCTCATACTTAACATCCCTATTTTTATGTTTAAGAAACAAAAAGAGATGGGTGCCGAGATGGGTGCCAGTGGCTCGCCCCTGTCATCCTAGCTACTCAGGAGGCTGAGATCTGAGGATCGTGTTTCAAAGCCAGCCTGGGCAGGAAAGTCTGTGAGAGTCTTATCTCCAATAAACCATCAGAAAACCAGAAGTGGCCCTGTGGCTCAAGTGGTAAAGCACTGGCCTTGAGCTGAAGAGCAGAGGGACAGGGCCCAGGCCCAGAGTTCAAGCCCCACGATCCACAAAAAAACAAACCACACACACACACACACACACACACACACACTTAGCAGATGCACATACAGTGTCTCTGAGCTTCATTCTGGTCTTCAGTTTACTTCTTTTATTTAAAATCCTTTGACTTTAGCATCTTTTCTGACACTAAGCTTCCTACCATTTAGTATAAGACCAAAGCCACACCTTCCAGAACTTGAGAGTACACACAAGAAGGAGCACTAGAGCCTAAAGAAACCTGTATTATATGTCAACAATTTCCTTAAAAAGACTGACTTTCTAGCTACTCAGGAGGCTGAGATCTGAGGATCAAGGTTCAAAGCCAGCCCAGGCAGGAAAAGTCTGTGAGACTCTTATCTCATCAATAAGCCACTCAGAAAACCAGAAGTGGCTCTGTGGCTCAAGTAGTAGAGCCTAGCCTTGAGCTGAAGAGCTGAGGGACAGCGCCCAGGCCGAGTTCAAGCCCCGAGACCACCACCACCAACAAAAAAGACTGGCTTTCATGAAGTTCATTTCATCTTATGCTAATAAACCTATTTCTAAAAAGTTTTAGGTAAAATAACTTACTTTGAATAACTAGAAAAATTTGGTTGATTCTGAGAATGACCAGGTTTGGCAGGCTCTGGTAGGTGGCTGGCAGGAATGTGTGCAGGTGGTTTGTTCTCAAAACTTCTTCGGTCAAAGTATGAGAGCTGCTTTCGATAATACTCTTCATCTTCCTCAGGATCATAATGATTTGACCGAACGATATCTTCAGGAGGCTTCACCTGAGGTTTTTGAGGTTCTGGGATCCTGGCAGATAATGAGTGACAGATGGAAATTCTTTTTAGATGTTAACTTTTGAAAGAAAAGGAAATCATGTCATTTTGATCTTTGCAGGAACTGCTGTGATTTCTAAGGATTTAACTAAACAACAGTAGAACAGCTACTTCCAGGTCCTCTGGAAGGTAGGCTCCTCCTGTCTCCTGAGTCCTTCCACATAGTGCAGCAAGCTGCTTTATCTGTTTAAGGGGTCTCAGCAGGGTTAGAACAGTTCATCGGGAAGCAAGGAGGGAGTCGAACCACACAGTGAGCTGCCAACACCAACTGCAACAAATGATATGCTTTAGGATTTCACAGAGTACTCTGAAGAAAACCTTTAAGAAATTAAGATGGTGGGCTGGGAAGGTGGCTCAGTGGTAGAGCGCTTGCCTTGTATGCATGAGGCCCTGGGTTCGATTCCTCAGCATCACATAAGCAAAAAAGCAAAAAGCCGCAAGTGGCGCTGTGGCTCAAGTGGTAGAGCGCGAGCCTTGAGCTCAGGAGGGACAGCGCTCAGGCCCAGAGTTCAGGCCCACGACTGGACCCAAAAAACAAAACAAAACAAACAAGGAAATTAAGATGGGAGGGGATGAACTTTGAAATACAGTACAACTATGCATAAAGGTCGCCTAAAAGGACCTCAACAAAAGTTGCTGGTCAAGAAGGGGTTCAGCATTTGCTGATCAAGTATGAGAGCTCTGAGTTTAAAACTCTGGAACCCTAAAACAAAAATCTAGATAAGGTTTGTGTACTGAGGTATAATGAAGGTTTATTACACAATGTATATGGAAGCTTTTTATTATTATTCATTTTTGTAGAACCAGTGTTTTAAGCGAGCTTTTGGCTTTTGAGGAAGAACAAGATCTTCTGACCTCCTTTTCACCCTCTCTTCTACTAGCAGTACAAGGTGTTCTCCCCTAACAAGGTAAACTCCCAGTCAGCTCTGTCACAACTGCCACAAACATACCCACCTGTAGAGAGTTTTGTCATGTTCACTGAACTGATTCTGAGACGTGGGCTTAGGGGCAGTGATGGGGGCACCTGGAGGTTTCGATGCTACTTCTGATGGCTGTAGAGATAAGACAAAGAAAGAAGTTCAAGGAATGGACAGCTACTGCCACAAAGAATTCTTTGCGTAGAGGGGAGGGTGGGGAGGGAGCGGAGCAGCATCTGTTCTTCACTTCCCTACCTGCGTATCCAGGCACACTGATGTTCTCACCTTAAAACTGACAGTGTCAGTCCCATCCTTCTTGTTCTCCAAGGATGCGGATCTTTTGTTCTCAAACATTTTAACTCTGGTGAGAACAGACTGTGGTTTCATTGCCGGATCCTCTTCCTCTTCAGTTAGGGTTGGGGGTGGGGGCAATGGTTTGGCAGTTGCAGGAAGGGCTTCGGGCTTATGTTGGGAGGAAGGTAGCAGAGGAGGGACAAGCGCAGCACCATGAAGAGGCTCGTAAAGGCCTGCTTTGGAGGTAAATCCTTGTGATGCTACTTGCTCATAATTTCGTGAGTACTGGTCAAAATACGGCTTGGGCTCCGAGGGCTTAGGAGCAGCTGAGTAGGGCTGGGCTTCCGGTCTGTATCTGCTGTGTATATCATATCCGGGGACTGGCTGCTCTTCACGTCGTAGGGTGGAGGTTCTAGGTGGTGGTTCATAGCGTGGTCTACTGTCATAGGAGAGAGGGGCTGGTTCTTCAAAACGTTGGAAATAGCCTCGTTCTGAGGGCTCTGCTGGTAGCTGTCTGGAGTCAAGGTCTCGAGGAGGCTGACTATGGAAAGGGGGACGAGGCTGGGCGGACTGTCTGTCATCATAGTAAGACCACTGTTCTTCATAGGGAGGGACTTGTTCTTCATATTGCAGGCGATGGTCATAGTTTCGAGAGAATTGGTCCGTATAGTTTGAGGAGTCATATCTGTATGTGGGCTGCTCAAGGTCTCTGCTGGCTTGCTTCTCTAAGTATGGAAGTTGGGGTTCATAGGTCAGATTTGCCTCTTTGTCTGGCCTCTGGCCTGGGTGGCCAACTGCTGGTTGTTTCAAGATGTGATTCTGTCTCATCATTTCCTCAGGATATGGATCTTTTCTATATACCTGTATAAAAAATTCACACTTGAGAAACAGGGATCATTTTCAATTCTACTCTATTTAATAAATACTAAATTATGACGAACATATGAAAATAATATGTTCCACCATTTTATTACCAGCATAGACAAGATTAGTGGAGAAAGCTAGTTTAAGTAAAGCGCAAAATTTGCAGGTAGGGGCTTTCATGTTTTAGCAAATTCTAAATGAAAAGTGAGTTAAAGATAAATTAATAAATTTAGTAGAAAATTAATGCATTGAGCTGATTCATTTGATTTTGACAGCAAAAATGAAAATCAGAAACTGTATGGTTGCCACAATTTGTATCAACAAAAAGATTGATGATGGGTCTCAACTACATTTTAAGGAATTCTGGAAGCTACCGAAAACCCAAAATAAAGATAATAAAAATCTTAAAGCACACATCTCAGTCAAAAGGCCTCTTTCTCAAATCATCAGTAGACCACGGGAAGCCATGCACACTACGAAACAGAAAGGATCTGTACTGAGTTGAAGCACTAGAGTGCGTAAGCCCACAGTAAAAAGCAAAGGAAAACTGAAAGGGTAAAGCAACAACAATCATGTGTAGATTGATGGAGAGCAACAGATCAGTGCGGCACTGCGGCACAGGTACCTTTGCTGGATCTACATGCGACGGCAGTGATGCTTCTTGATCCCTTAGCATTATGTGAGCTGCCTCAGCACTTGGTGTTCTTAAAGAATCAGCTTGTGGTGAGTGACAGGTAGAAGGAGCTGGGGCGGGCTCCTCCAGTCTGACATTAGTTAAATTTACATTGGGATTAACTGCAGAGGTTGATGATGCTGGGTTTGTTTCAGGCGAAAGGTAAGGGACTGGAGATGAGGCTTCTGCTTTCTGTGAAGTTTTTAAAATATTTTAAATATAGTGTTTTTGTTTCCTGCTAACTTCTCACGTCAATTTATCGTGACGGCAGACATACATTTAAAGGCCCTGAGTAGCAATGTTTAAGTTATCACCTACTGTACTAATTTTTTTAATTCAATATATTGCTGTGTAAGTTGAACACACTTTTAAAATCTAGAATTAAGTCCTTGGTACTTTGAAGCTAAAGATTAAGTCTTAATCTGGACAAAGGACAAAATATATTCTTTCATTCAATCACCACATTGTCAAATTTAATAATGCACTGCTAGCTACAAAACGTCGAAGGCTCACTGCTTACCTGTTGAGAGGCTGTCTTAAATCCAGGGGAGTCTATTCTATGAATAGGTTGTGGCTGGGCTTGTGGTGGGTAAGGAGGATATGTTTGGTTTTCATGATGCATTCCAGAGGAGTCCTCTCTTACAGGCTCAGAGGACCGTGTAATGGCAGACTCCGGTGGAGTCCCCACCTCATCATTAAGAGTTTCATCTAGTTCTTGATCAGTGTAGGCCCCGCCTTCTGTATCTGTGTCTTCATAGTCAGAAGTGTGTCTACTGTCCGTGCTATACATTGAGTACTCACTACCTGGGGCTGACAGGTAGGACAGACGATCATCATGCAAATCAAGGTCATCACTTGTAGCACCATCCGCCTGGGTCAAATAAAAGTAAATTAAAAATTTTATTCAGCAGTTCTTTAAGAGATGGCCTTTATTTTACAAGGGAGACTGGAAAAGGGTATTTTTGTTGGAGAAATCGTATCTGTTTCTTGAAACTTCTGGTGAAGAAAGGGCAAGAAGATAGTACACGCACACATGCAGACATACATAGCACCCACTGAGATCTGAAGGGCTTGGATAGAGGCAACGGTGATCGGCCAACCAGAACAAAGCTAGACTCCAGGGCTCAGCCCCAGAGAACAATAAAGACATCCTGGCACTATACATATTTATAAATGTAGACACTAGCTTTTTATTAGTTCAAAGCCAAGGTGAAGAGGGAGAATGCTAACAAACCAAGCTCATAAACACAAAGACACACTGACAGAACAGTGCACGTGAGAATAACTACAATAAACCCCATGGTTCAAGTTGAATAAGAGATACTATGTTCAGAATACATATTGTTTAAGGTTGGCCTTTATGGAAGCTTTTTATGGAATGTAACAAAAATCAGCACCTATGTAGTGGTTGTCCCACTCAATTAAGAAGATGTTTTAAATTACTTTTCATAGAAGTAGTTAGTATTCAATAGATGAAAAGAAAGAAAGCTGGTTATGCTTCTCTTTTGCAAGAGCTCTGATAACTTCTAATGGTCTACAGTCTACATCAGTTTCGGAGGCAATCAGAAAGTGAGGAGTATTTGAGGGAAAAGGAATTCTGTGATTGTAATCAGCAGATTGTTACTAGGCACTAATTTGAAACTAGGACTTGAATTAACAGAACAGCCCTTGAAGATGTTGCCTTGACATGGTACCTAGTTAAGCCTGAGGCGCTGAGGAATATGGAATCCCGAAATCAGAAGTTGTATGATGAATTTTCACACTAAATGAATGAATGACAACTCTAAGACTTTTGGTCTCCACGAACAGCACGACTAAGTAGCAGATTTAGTGCTCCCTCACAAGACTGCTGTGCCAAGGAGCACAATCTTGGGAGTCAGGATGCCTGAATAGAGCTTTTCATCAAATCCCAGCTTAGTTCCATAAGCGTGTGAACACTTGCCTTCCTGGTCAGAAACATGAAGGTGTGTCAGGCCTTCCCTTCTTCTTTCTATCAGAGTATCTGCCAGCCGGAGGAGCGAGAGAATCTCAGGGCTTGAAACCTCACTGGCTTCTAAATGCTATAATGGTTGCTGCAGAAGAATATTCTTGCTATTTACTTCTAATCTTTAACTTGCCAGGGAAATATTTAAAGCCTAGGGAAGAGTAACTGAGAATTCACCAGTCCACCTCGTTTCTACACCTGGTTTGAAATGCACAAATAAGCAAGAATCATGGGTTGTTTTGAACGAGGAAATGTTAGTTACATCTACATGATAAGAATGCTTCAAGATGACTTCTCTTGATTTAGTAGGAACCGTAAAAAAGGAAACTCTTCCAAGCAATTAGGACAAATTAGTTTTAGCAAAGTCAATGTGAAAACAAGTGTTTTTTTTTCTTTATAGTCTGACAAAGTACAATTAGATGTCAGGGCAGGAAGAGAAATCAAGGCTGATTTAAGTTGTAACAACTTTTCTTAGTTTTAAAATGCATCAAATCTATTCAATAATAGATCATCCATGTTTCCTCAGATGGAAGATTGAAGTCAGATCTGTATTTTAAAGGCAAGCAAAGAAAGGAAGTACGTAATATTCCAAAGACATATTTTAGAAAATTAAGACTGTGACTAAAAAAACAAAAAAAACACCTCTCAGGAGCAAAGATTTAGACTTGTTTCAAAAGTTTACTAGTGAAAGCCATTACTATTCTACCTGACAAGAGACTAACAGAAGTGCATACAGTTTATAGAAGTTTAGTAGGGCAAAGCCTGCAAATTTTTTTTTTTCTATAATTGCCACAAAAGTAAAAACTTGATAACTGTGTTGCTGTAGTGTAGTGTTTTTCCCCCCACCTTGAATTTCCTCTTCTGGTGTCTCTGCTGACATGTAAGTTATTTAGAGATACTGGCCTCTCACCAGCATGGTCTACCCCCCAAATAGTATATGATGACAAAAAGTATGGTTCTGCTGTTTAACCATAGCTGAGCATGGTGCAACACGGCTAGCTAATACACTAGGAGCCACTGTTTGCAGAGGCTGTGTGTCTGGAAAGGGGCACACGGTCTTACTCATGCATCATGCACTACCAGCCAGGCAGAGGACGACGGTAGAGGCCATGCAGGGGCAAAACACAACAAAAACCAAACCAACAAGGAAATACAAAAAAATGAAACAAAAAACTTCCCTAACAAGCCAAACTTACTAATAGTGCACTGATCTGAAGAAGGTAAAAGGCATTATAAACAAAGTTTCCTTTAGTTTCCTTTAACAGTGTACTTTGAGAAATGATGAACTCTCCAAACAAAACACAAAGACCCTTTCCATCCCAGAACTGCTACAAAACCAGGCTGACAATAGAAAGCAATTATTTTAAGCTGGCCATTTGGGTGCATACAAAATCAAAACTTAAAACCAAAAAAGGTCTGTTGTACTTAGTATTTTCCAGGTTAAGGAGGTTATAATGGGTGCTAAGTGGGGAAAATATTTGCAAGGTAAAAAAACTAACGGGAATATTTACAAGGCTTCTCATGGTCTTTATCATGCTAGTGGCCGCTGTGGCAGCCCTCAAGTCAGGACCAAGCCCTGCCCCATGCATGCTGAAGACAGCACTCCGGGAGATGCTCAGGCCAGCCCAAATCCCCTCATTTTCACAGGAAATTGAAGTCAGGTTCAAAGGGAATTGGTTTTCATTAGAATTTGAGAATTCGTCACAAAGAATCCCACTGGAGTGGCTATTTAATAGGGACAGAAATTTCAGAATCTTTTAGTATTGAAAACAGCTTTTATCACCCCTACATACAAATGTTAAAAACACAAAAGCTAACTTTTCCAAAGTTACTTGTATGTCTCAGTTCAGTAAGAAAACTCTGGTAACTCAAAGGTATCCTTGGCTAGTTGTAAAATTTAATAAATGGGTCAAGCAACTTAATAGGAAATGTCTTACCTTTCCCTCTGAAACCCAGACCAGCTGGTTCTGTTGCTGTTGAACTGCTTCTTTCAATGCACCATACCAACCATCATTCATTGAATTTAAGTTAATTGTAGCTGAGAAGAAATCAATAGTTTTATGGTTAAAACACTGCCAACAGGCAGAATTCACTCAACAATTTTTTTGTTTTTAAAGAAAAGCATCATTACTGACAAAGATGGTGCTAGGGGATTAAAAACATTTGAAATTTCTATTTTGGACATTGTACATTTACTTTTTATTCAATCAAACATTCTCCTTCAACTCTTAACATGACTTGAAGTTTTCCAAGCAAAGATCATGTAAAAATTTTAGTATTTGAACAATGTAACATTTTTGCCTGTATACTGTTGCCTGGACATTTTAAACTGAAAGAAGAATTAATATACTCACTTGTAAAAAGGTGATGATTATTTTTACGAAGTTTATGAGATCGTTCATATAGTTTCCTGGCACTTTTCCGAGATTCTGGACATAACCTCATTCTCATCGTTTTCACACCTTGCTTAGAATCCGGGTTAAGAAATACAACAATTGGATACCACTGTGCATAATTAAGACGATCAACAGCATTTGGTGTTACATCTAATAAAGCATGTTTGTCCTGGAGAAAGAAAAGTATTAAACAAAAATATTATACATATAAGACATCATTAGTATCTTCAAAATGGCCACAGCTTAAACTATGTCTCAATTTTAATAAAACTTTTTTAGGATGTCTTAGGAGAACATGTTAAAAAGAAGTTAATTTCTAACATACTTTAAAATTTAAAAAATCAATGTATATTTAAGACATGGCTACAGTACATAAAACTTAATACTATTATCTGTGCTACATGAAAAAAAGCTCATCAATTCAATTTTCCTGGCATTCTCTCACATTAAGTGCACCCTGAGTTGCACTATTCAATAGTCTGTCATTTTGAACATCATATATGATTGCAGTAATAAAGGATCACCTTTTGCTGCTTATAATAACTACTTCTTTAAAAGTGGTTACTATTAATGTCTTTTGCTAAGGGCTTAATTTGTTTATGGTGTATCAATTAAAATCTGAGGAAAACTACTTTTGCTTTCAAATTAAATCGAGTTTTCTTACTCAGAAACACAGCATTTTAAGTTTTAAAGCAAGTAAGTCAATCTTATTCTTTTGGTCAGTAACGTGATTTGAACTCAGAGCCTGGGCACTGTACCTGAGCTCTTTTGCTCAAGGCTAGCACTCTACCACTTTGAGCCACATCGCCACTTCCAGTTTTCTGGTGGTTTCCCATACCAACTGGCTTTCAACAGTGATTCTTAGATCTCATCCTACTGAACAGCTAGGATTACAGGTGGGCTATCAGCACCCAGCTTAGGTCAATCTTTAGTAACTTACTTGATCTATTATTTGCTTGATTGTATGAAGGCGAATAATGCCAGAGCTACGTTGGTCAGTTCCAGCATCTCGTGGTTCACTCTCTATGCACAAAGACAGGACAAAAAAAAGTATATTTTCATTTGGTTAGATCAGAAGTTCCCGACTACTAGGCACAAAAGAAATTCTGGATCCTGTGGCGAGCTGTGCATTTTGGCCTGTAGTAGAGGTCTAGAGCAGATGAGCAAATACTCTTCCCCCTAAGCAACCTCTTCTCATTCACTGTGAAAGCCAACCCCAGCCCCCACAGCCCATGTAAGAACCAGACTGGGTTAGACATCAGGACTGGAAGGAGGCAAATGAGGCACTGGCTTGGGGCAAATAAGGGAATAAAGATTGTTAGTAGTCAAGACAATAATATGACACAGTAATTTCCAACAAATCCTAATAAACACAAAAATATCATAATGGACAACCTATCAAAATTTTAAAAATCAATTAGTACAAGCTGAGTAAAAATTAAAGATTGTCACTCAGCCAAAAGAAATGATTAATGCAATAATTCTCTCAATGAGATCAAGACTTTTCTTCAAACTGTATCCAGTCTTCCAGAAAAGTAAAAATCTGTGTTTGATGTAAATAAAAAAATACCTAAACGTAAAATAGTATGAGTTTTTTCATGTTTACTGTTTTTCCAGTGTTTATCCAACTACTTGTATATTCTGGGAAAAATCAGCCACTAGAAATTGATAAAATGCGAAAAAAAAAAGGTATGCATATATTTCTTTTCTTTACTTTTTTTTTTGTTTTTTGTTTTGCCGGTTGTGGGGTCTGAACTCTGGGCCTGGGCACTGTCCCTCAGCTCTTCAGCTCAAGGCAAGCGCTCTACCACTTGAGCCACAGTGCCACTTCTGACTTTTTCTGCTTACGTGGTGCTAAGGAATCAAACTCAGGGCCTTTTGCATGCAAGGCAAGCATTCTACCACTGAGCCACCTTCCCAGCCCCTGAGGAATAATTCAAAGAGGACACTAACTACACAACTTGAGCCCCAATGATGACAGCATGGGCACAGAGTAACCTGACTCAAGCATGAGCCCTCCCCATGGCTGAGTTCTAGAAATGTTTTTAACTGCTCACCTAATTCTTCTCCTAAATTTGGTTAAAAATGGAGTCACTAACAACTTCTACAAGTAATCTACAAACAATGGCCAAAAGACTTCTAAGACAACAACCAAAAAAGCCCTAATAAACAGAATGAGAAATCAGAATAGCAATTTCTAATTTGTTCCAATTTTACTATCCTATGTCTGCAAATCTGACATTACTTACAACTTTATCATCAACCAAATAAAAAGCAATCAAAAAAAAGATATTGTTGTGATCTTTAACAGTATGTAGTTAGCAAATGTTAAAAGAAGCATAGCTGGGCACTGGTGGCTCATGCCTGTAAATCTAGCCTCTCAGGAGGCTGAGATGTGAGGATCATGCTTCAAAGCCAGCCCAGACAGAAAAGTTCTATTTTTTTTTGGTTGGTCATGGGGCTTGAACTCTGGGCCTGAGCGCTGTCCCTTAGCTCTTTAGCTTAAGGCTAGCGCTCTGTCAGAAAAGTTTTTTTTTTTTTTTTGGGGGGGGGGTCTGGTCGTGGGGCCTGAACTCTGGGCCTGGGCGCTGTCCCTCAGCAATTCAGCTCAAGGCTAGCACTTTACTTGAGCCACAGCGCCACTTCCGGCTTTTTTTCTTTTTACTTATGTGGTGCTGAGGAATCGAATCCAGGGCCTCAGGCATGCAAGGCAAGCACTCTACCACTGAGCCACCTTCCCAGCCCCAGAAAATTTCTTTATCTCCAATTAACCACCAGAAAACCGGAAGTGGCTCTATGACTCCAGTGGTGGAGTGCTTGCCTTGAGCTGAAGAGCTGAGAGACAGCACCCAGGCCCCGAATTCAGGCCCCACGACCGACTGAGGGGAAAAAATGGAGTATAGACTCTCAGACTTTCCTACATACCTGGACTAGCTTCAAACCACTCCTCAAATCTCAGTTTACATGAACAGCTAGGATTACAGGCATGAATCACCCGTGCCCAGCTTCATAGTGGTATTTTTGTAATTAGAAAAATGCATCCCCCACAGTATAACCCCTGCTTTCTCTATATTTGATGTCAGTATAACTTGTGGAGGAGATGGGGAAAAACCAGTTGTTTCAGGACACAGGTGGACCTGTTGCAACAATGAGAAGTACAAGTTGTCATGTCCAAAACGAGCTTTACAATGTCGGTGCGGGGGGGGG
>NW_012267231.1:8994537-9039937 GCF_000151885.1 Dipodomys ordii | reverse complement strand
TGGGGCCTGAACTCTGGGCCTGGGTGCTGTCCCTCAGCTCTTCAGCTCAAGGCAAGCACTCTACCACTTGAGCCACAGCACCACTTCTGGCTTTTTTTCTTTTTGCTTATGTGGTGCTGAAGAATCGAATCCAGGGCCTCAGGCATGCAAGGCAAGTGCTCTACCACTGAGCCACCTTCCCAGCCCCAAGGATAAATATTTTTAAAAATTATTTAAAACCCAATATGGACAAAGAACCACAATAAGATGAAATGTCAAAATACTGTGTGGAAGTTCACATGCGGTTTAAAATTCAACATTACAATAAAATAATAGGGGTTTATACAACTAAGTCAGTCAGGCTTCAGTTTAATACAATGAAAAGTAACTCTCTACTACCAAATTCTCCCCAAGGAGATTGCAGTTTCCTATCAGTTATTCAATCCATACCTGTTCTTATTAGGAATGATGCCTCGTTCTACCTCCTTATGATTTTTGCCAATTCGAATAGCAAGCCATGAGCCAAGTTTTCCATTGTACAAGGTATCCACGACACGGAACACCTCTCCTTTGTTAAAACTAAGTCCATAGGGAGATTCCTTTTCATATTCAAAATGGGTTCTAATATAGAAAGAATCTCCTACATCTGATTCCACAATTCGGCGATAAACTAAAAGAAATCAAAATAAACGAATTATCAATACATAGTGGGTAAATAATCGATCCACAACAAGACATTATGAAAACACCCCGATCCAGCAAATGCCCAGCTTTTGCTTCATCAGGTGTTATGCAAGGACTTCTTCCCATCGATCACATTCACCATGCCTCATGAAATGGTCACTTGGCATCTCATTATGCACTTAAGAAAAATGATGCAGAACCATATCAAAGTAATTTGCACAAAGTCATATACCTGGGCTGGAGGCCTGGCTCAAAGGATCAAGTGCCTCCTAGCAAGCCCAAGGCCCTGAGTTCAATACTCAGAAGCACCACTAATGCTGCAGGTCTACTTTCTATTCATATCATTTCTATTTATTCCATTTTTTTTGGGGGGGGGGTGGTCATGGGCCTGAACTCTGGGCCTGGGCACTGTCCCTCAGCCCTTCAGCTCAAGGCTAGTGCTCTACTGCTTGAGCCATAGTGCCACTTCCGGCTTTTTCTGCTTATGTGGTGCTGAGGAATCAAATCCAGGGCCTCATGCATACAAGGCAAGCACTCTACCACTGAGCCATGTTCCCAGCCTGAAATGAGACTAAATGTTCTTTTGTTGTTGTTGTGAGGCTGGAACCCAGGGCCTGGGCATTGTCCTTGAGCCTCTTTGTGTCAAGCCTAGCGCTCTACCACTTGAGCCACAGCACCACTTCCTTATTCCATATTGTAAGTCAGTTTTTCCCACATGGGTGACTGTGCTCCCCTCCACTCCCCAGACACTCTTGCCAGCATGTGTAGGCACGCTGAATGTTTCAACTGTAAGTTGAAGGGGCAGAAAAGTACACTAAAAACATCTCCTATAGTGAGAGAGGCTCAGGATGTTCTGAAACACCCAATGCACAAAGAAGCCCTTCAGACAGATTTACCTGAGCTAAAATGTCAATAGTGCTAAGGCTGGAAAACCTCCTTCTCAGTAATAAAATGTATGTATTGTAGCACAACCACCTGAGTGCATTGCTCAGAAAACGTCAGAGTAAAATTTGGAAAGGTTATGTGTTTTCTATAGTTCTGATAGGTAATTTTTTTCATCACTTTTGTAAAGGGTTCACTGGTATTTTACTTGAATTAAAATGCCATAAATACTGGGCCTATCAATGTGCTGTGCTGATGGCCAAGACTGTGTGCTTCTAAAAAAACTTAAATAAAATTAGCTCAGAAAGCAACAGATTTAATTATCACTGATTTCTTTCTTTATTTCTTTTGCTATGCTCCCCAGCAAGCCCTACGCTCCTGAGTGCTGGCATTAGAGGCTTGTACTACCATAGTCAGCTCCAATTTACTTTAAAAAACTTGATCTCTATAAAAGTCCTCCAAATTCCTACCAGTTTACTTTCTCCATTCTCTGAGCATATCTTACCATCCTTCTTCTTTTGAGCCAATATGGTCACTTCTTCACCTTTAGGGAGGTCAAGGAGGAAAAGAACAGCTTCTTCTCGTATGATATTGGTGAAATCTACATTGTTTACCTATTAAAGTAAGAGTCCATACATGAACCTTGACTGCTTTAAGAATGTAAGTACATTTCAGAGTCTACCTAGTTTGAAAATATTACACTTTTAAAAGGAAAAAAAAAACTTAGGTTTTTTTTTGGCAAGTCATGGGGCCTGAACTCAGGGCCTGTGGACTGTCTCTGAGCTTCTTTTGCTCGGAGCTAGTACTCTACCACTTGAGCCACCGCGTCACTTCCAGCTTCTTTTATTTATGTGGTACTGCAGAATTTCATGCATGGTAGGCAAGCATTCTACCATTAAGCCACATTCCCAGGCCCCCAAAAACTTATTTTGTTTTGGAGAAAATAAATAAGCTTTAATTTTAAAGAAGCAGAAACCAAGTAAATAAAGATGTGAATTTAGTGACAATGTATCCTGAACTAAAGATCATCTATTGTAAAATTTAACTAATTTGGACCAAAAAGGACAACTTTTATTATTGTGAACTCTCTTGGTTTCAAATCTTATTAATTCTATGAATTTCCAATACAGCCCTACTTTTTACTAGTTGCTACAAAAGAAATCAAAAGAAAAAAGGATGTGAAAATGATAGAGTGCATTGTGGTGATCCTGTAACAGCAACTCCGTAAGTAGGCAACTCATTATTTACTTGCAATTTACTTGTATCATAAATTCCAAGGTACCAAAATGAAATCTCTCAAAATGTCACCATGGGGTAGGGGATGGAGGGTTAATCCTTCTTTCTGCCTTTTGGAAATTTCCCACATTAAAAAGACAAAATCAAAAGCCAAACAACTCTCTTTTATAGGAACACTTATTCATTTTCACTTTTACTAGTACTAGACTTTTAGTGGGTTTTGAACTAGGGCCCTGGTGCCTCCCCACTTGAGCAATGCCTCCAGCCCTTACAACACAGATAGTGAATATAAGGAAGAACAGTCTTCAAGAAGGATGTACAACATGATGTATGATGACAGCTGAGGTTGCACTCATCAATGATGACAGTGGTTAAGATGAAACCTATGACCAGAGTGACTGGAAGGAAAGGGATTCAACCATCCCTTGAATAAGTTAAATAACGAAGCAGAGAAACAGGACAACAGAAAGTGGACAACAGATGAAGAGCAAGAGAGGAGGAAGGGAGAGAAGGAACGAAGGTGTGAGTTTCTAGAGTAGACAGGAGATTGAATTCATACAGACAGGAGGTCCTGTGAAAGCAGACAAACCAGAACAGAGGCAGCAGCGACACTTTGAGGTAGCAAAATAGAGAGAATGAGGGAATTCTCATGACTGACTTAATTTTTTAATTAAGATGGGATACAGTTGATCTACAGAAATCAAATGGAGATCTGGATATTCTAAAATGAGATGTGAGAGGCAGATAAAAATAGTATCATTCCTAGAAAACCCTGTTCGGGGTAAAATGAAGTAAAGAGGAACAGAGTTCCCTTGGACAGGGAAAAAAGGGGAAAAGGAAAGGCATCACTGAGAGACCCCTACCTAGCCCAGGCTTCCCAGGCTTTTTTTGAGTGATCCAGTTTCTTGTGAAGTGTGCAGCTACAGAACCAGGGTGGTTTCATATGTGCATGTGTTAAGTGTCCCCACATTGTATCTGAGCCATTATCTGGGGTAAAGAAAGTTCCAGAGGTTGTGTGGCAACTACTACAAAGATCACTCCCATGGAGGAAGAATGCCTCATGTTGCTATCTGGCAAGCTGAGATTTGGGGCATCTTGCCAGTCTGTATGTTGAACTGAACATTAAAAAAAATCTCAGTACTACAGGAATCTGGCACTTGTTGCTTGTAGGTTCTAACATCATACCACACAGTAACACAACATGGCAGTGAATAAGAGCAAATATAAGACTGAGAAGTGACCTATCTAATACAAGTCAGACCTGATACTCTGTCTGAAAGCTTAACTTGCTCAAGAGCCTGAACACAGATTACAATCTAATTATAACACTAGATTTGGTGTGGTCTGGTGTCCTCTTCTAGAGATCCGTGTGAATTTGATATACTGACGTACCCTGAGGATTTGATCGCCTTCTTCTAAGCCTTCTTTTGCTGCAGGACTATCTTCTAGAACACCAGCTACAAATATCCCAACATCATTGCCACCAGCTAGCCGCAAACCCACACTATCTCCTTTTCTGAATTTTACCAATTTCATGCTGGGCCTGTAAAAACAGACATTTCATTTGAAACAATTAGTAGAAACTTGAAAAGTTACAGCAAGCTGCTATAGTAAAAACTATATTCAGAATAAAACATTCTACATACTACTAATCAAATAAAACAGCATTATAACTATAATTAACAGCACTGTTAACTTCTGAAAAACAAAGTGTTAGAATTATTTAAATTTGACATGGAAGCACTGCTTTATGTAACTCAATTTATAATTTTTTTTATAAAACAGTACTTTCTCAACTCTCAAGTAAGATTCCTGGACATGACATGTATGTATGAAGCATTCCCAGTGGTTTTAATAAAGCTTTCATTTTTTTCCCCATAACAATTCATGCCATCACAAAAAGTGTCATCTTATAGAAGTAGACACTGCAGCACAAAAGTAGCTCGTTCTACTACTACTGGAAAGTCAGAGCCAGGCCCCGATGCACTATAATCTCTCTTTTCCTTTGACAGCGGTTTTCAACTCTGCAGCTGGCAGGCTCCTGGCAGGTCACAGGTAGTTCACTTACATTGGAATACTCTGAATTTTAAAATAGGTATCTTACAGTCACTTGGAAATATCTAATCCCTGCTTCATCCTTGTTAGAAAGAGAATTGAAAAACTAGACACATGCAGAGTCCCTCTAAAGTAGTGCTGAAACTCGGTGACATCCTCAAACACTAAAAAGATGTCTTAGAAGACATTGGTTAAGCAAAAATATTTTAATTACAAATTACCCTTTACTTTCCCTTCTGTACATTCCTGACCAAAAAGGCTCATCATTCCAAACATAAAGTATTTTTTAAAGTCTTTTTTTCTCTTAAATTACAACTACTCAAATTACTAAACCAAACAACTAAAAAAAAAAAAAGTTCTGAAATTGGGAAATATTTATTTATATATTTGCCTATTTGTTTAATGCTAGGGCACATAAAATGTTTGTGGAAATTATGATGTTTGAATAGAAAACATTTTATACTGACCTAAAATTTAGATAGAGAATAAGAAATCATCCAAAAAAATCCCTTTCTCTATAATCTGACCCTAACATAAAAACCTGCTAAATAAGAGAAAGCCCTTAGAATATTTTTTAGATGACCTGATTTTTTTTAAAGTATATGCAATACTACTTTTATTCTAATTAAATTCTTCCTCTGAAAAATGTTTACTAATAGACAAAGAGGACAGTACAATTTGAAAGCTACAATACCGAAGAATGCCATCTTCATGGGTTGAATTAGGCAGGACACCATCAGCAGGACTGACAGGTAAATCCACATCTGGTTGTCCAACTTGGGCATATACAGGCTTTGGTTCTAAGTGAAAGGAAATTTAAACCATACAGGAATCATTTAATAAAAACAATACTAGAAACTAGTGAAAAACAAATACAATTATACAAACACAAGTATGATTCATCAGCAAACAAAGAGATAAGGAGTATATATACCAGAGGACACAGAGTACTTGTCACAGTTATAAATTCTGCAGTCTTTGTTAACAGTACGCATGTCATAGGGTCCCATGTGCTTCCTATAGCTCCAAGCTATTCGGATCTGAAAACTCGATGTTCTCCACAAAAGGAAAACAGAGTAAGACAGAATCCGAACTTTTCTTTGCTAAGACTGTTAATGTAAGCAATGTGCACTGGCTCACATCTATAATCCAAGTGACTTGGGAGGCTGGGATCAGGAAGATTGTGGTTTGAGGCCAGTCTGGGCAAAATGTTCACAAGACCTCAACTCAACCGATACAAAAGTTGGGTGCAATTGTGCTGTTATTCTAGTTATGTGGAAAGCAGAACAGGAGGAAAGTGGTGAGGACAGTCCCAGCCAAAAGTGAGACTCAATAAGAAAAATAACAAAAGTAAAGACCAGAGAGCTAGTGTGGCTCAAGTGGTAGAGCACCTATCAAATGTGAAGCTCTGAGGTTCAAATCTGGTATCACCAAAAGCAGAAACTAACAATGTAGCCATTATTCTGCATCATAATAAATTTGTTTTTAGGAATCCATATTTCTTCTACTGACCAAGCAGAGCAAGACAGATAAGAGAGAAGGAAGTGTGACACATTAGAAACAGTCTCTAGGTCTTTGGGGCCACTGATTTTAGACCTTGGCAAATTCTTAGTCTAGAGCCTCCAAATAGAGTTTACAAAGTATACATCATAAAATTTTTATAAAAACAGTACTAATCAGTAAAACTTTTTAAATTTTTTAAGCCAACTTAACATTTCTCCTTTTCTTTTTGGAATGCTAGGTACTGAACACAGGGCCTGTGTCTGCTAGGCAAATGTTCTACTGATTCCAGTCCTCTAAAAATTAGTTTGTCTTTATTAAGGATAATCAATACAGGAAAGGAGCCTTACTCCAGGTGGCTGTTCACCAAATATTTTGTTAGAAAAAAATAAGAGCATTCATGGAAGGTTACTGATAAGCAGCCTTCTATCGATAAGGAAAACATTCAAAGTTTATATATGCAAAAAAATGTACATATGGGTAGTACTATTTTCATCTTTGAAATCTTTGAGTTCTGATAATTACTAGAACTGGATTACAAACATTTCTGCACTTGGTATTTTGTTACGCTTACCTGGTAGAGTAGGTGTTTGCTTTTCATTTCTTTCAACTGTAACTTCTTCCACTGCTTTGGGTGTGTGATCATTTACATGCTTTACTGGAGTTGAAACAGCTCCAGGTTTAAGAATTCTCTCCTCTTCTCTGCTCCGGAGACTACATAGTATTAAAATAGAAAACAAAAAAGCTTAAAGAGATTCTGAAAGTCACTTGTGCAAGAACAGGGCAGAAGAAGGGAAGACAACTTCAATATGGATCAGTTCTGACAAAATATTGTAAAATTTGTTAATTGCTTAGCACTTAAAAGTAGAATCGTTTAAGAACAAAACTATGTAAGCAGGTTACGTATCTATATAACAAAAATGAAATGGAAAAATACAGTCATAGTAGCAAAGTTTATTATGGGCCTGGCATTGGAAAAATTATTGTTCCTTTCTGTGCATTCCCATTACCAACCAAAAGATGGAGGTATCATTCAATAATACATGAGACTGCGGCATAGCCTTACTCAACACAGGTACACAGTGAGCAGTTAACATTACTTAAAATTTTCTTGTACCCATGTTAAGATGAGAAGGAATCAATAAATTTTAATCTAGCATATCTAAATCATTTCATATTGTAGTCAATATAAATAACTAATGAAGTTACATTCTTTTGTTCTGTCCTCAAAATCTAATGCCATCTCAATTAGAATCCACCTCAATTTGAACTTAAAAAAATTTATTAAGGTGTTATACAGAGGAGTTACCATTTCATAAATTAGGTAATTACATTTTTTTTTTGGACAACATCACATCTTCCTTTGCTCCTTCCCAGGTTTTCCCTCCCTTTTTTCCCCTCCTACTAGTTGTAGAATTCATTTCCAATGGTGTCTAATGAGTACCACTGCTGCACTTGTTCACCCTGTCTCTCCATTTCTGTGTCCCCCTCTTACATATTCAATTTGGATTCTTAAATGCTCAACTGTCACACATGACTAGTGGCTATGTTGTTAAGCAATGCAGACCTGTAGCTACAGTATAGAACAAAATAACACGTTTTTCCAAGACATTACAAATAGTTTTTTGCAATGAAAAACAACTTTGAGCCCAGTCTTAAAAAAAAAAAAAGCATGAAAAAATTCTTCCTGTATGCACACTAGCAGCTCAGTTAACACGGTGAAGTATTACATTATGATCATTGTGTTGAAATGGTTACATTATCTGCCAAGTGTTTCTCTACCCATAATTCTGTGAAAATGTCACCTAAAACCCAAGGTAAAAGTTAGGGTTGTCCTCCCAAGCCAAGAGGACATATAATGTGCATAATTTAAGTGATGAAGTGAAATTTTTACATTTCTATGTCTTTAGTGGATGTTGAGCAATGTTATGGACAAAGGGCTAAAATCAGATTAGAACTAATTAGTTAGTTACTAAATCTGAAATTCACCAATCAAAAAAATGAAAAATTTCCACAGGTGAAATGATTTTTTAAAAAAAGTATTCAAATGATATATTAGAATGTTTCAGCAATGCCTTTTGACCTACTGGGTATGCTAAATGTAGGTTCCAGAGGAAACTAAGCAATATTGACAGTAACTAAAATAAAATGCTTACAGTTCTCTAATAATTATTTCTCAAAGAAAACAATTATGAATGGTAATAGAAGATATATAAGAAAACAATCTTTTAAAGCCAAGAGTTTTAAAGACTTCTGCTATAGGTCTTCTACCGAGACTTCTGTTAAGTCTCCTATTTAAGCACATGTATATCTTCTGTGCATACATATTAAAACTTACTCCTGAACAATTCTGCCATAATTAAGTGAACTCTACAGTAAGGAGTCTTTGATCCCAATTATCTTAACATGACTCAACACCTGTATTTTGGATGGAAATGTCTCACTCAAACATTTAATCTTCCTGGTAACACTGACATAGCTGCATTCCAGATTTAGAAGCCCATTTTGAAACTAACTTACCACTATTATTAACTACCATAATGTAATTAATATATGCTCTGCCTATTTTACTTCTGGTGGCAACTCTGGGACTAGGAACCAGGGAGTCTGGCTCCAAAGCCCAAATAAATCTCTGCACTTTATTACCTCTAACACAATGGAAAAGATGCTATTTATCATTCTTAGTAGGCAATAACAGATTCTAAAATACACAAAACAACTCAGAAGCCTAAGGTGTGCCAGGCGCCAGTGGCTCATACCTGGAAAAGCAGCTACCTAGGAGGCTGAGATCTGGAAGACCAAGATTTAAAGCCAACCAAGGCAGAAAGGTCTGCTAGGCTTCTTCTCCAAAATAACCAGCAACCCTCCAGGTTCTATAACCTTTATTTTCTAAACCTTCATGAGTATCCTTGAATAAAATCCAGACGTTTAACAAAAAACAAAACAAAAACAAACAAACAAACAAAAAAACAGCAAAAGCCCAGTTGGGGGTATGGCTCAACTGGTAAAGAGCCAGCTGAGAATACAACATTTTGAATTCAAATCCTGGTACCAGCAAAAGAAATTAAAGAACAAAATTATATATAAGGTGTACATGTGGTATGCACATATACTGTACAAAGATAACCATATCAAGTACCAAGCAAATAGAAGCATTTTATTCTAAATGATAGGGTATGATTACCTGCCACTGCTGGGCTGCTGAGGAGAGTGTCTGGAATGATCAGAGGGCTCTGATCGCTGGTCAGGAGAGCGTGACCGGCTACGGCGAGGAGGTCTGTCATGTGAGCGACCAGAATGATCGGATGCTAGTGACTGAATTTCTGAAATGTCTGTTAAATAAAAAGATGTTATTTTCTCGTGAAATCATTAAGGAATACCAGAGACATTACACATAGCTACTAAGCATAATTTCATGAAAAATGACAGATTTAAGCATTGTTTTCATCAGCCAGTAATCAAGTCAACAGTTGTGAGCTGCCTTGAACTTGTTAGGCAAGCGTGCTACTACTTAAGCCATACCTCCAGCCCTGCATGCTTTAATTACTTTTCAGACAGAGCCTCACACTTTTTACCCAAGTAGCCCATCCTTATACCTATACTTCCCAGGTAGCTGAATTACAGGCATGTACTACCACACTTGGATAAGGTCTAACTAACCTTTCTGCCCAAACACATCTCAAATCACAATCCTCTTATCTCTACTTCTGAAGTAGCTAGGATTACAGATACAAGCCAATATGCCTGGCAGTCTAAAAGTTTTTATATTTTGAAAATGTCTATCTTTCACTCTGACATGTCAAATCTTTCTAGTACTTTAAGAAATAAATTGTGGGAACCTCTGAACAGACTCATACTCACCGTCTCTCTCAGAGGCATTAGCAGAATGAATACTGTCAGAAAGATCAGGGACGTTCAATAGGGTAGCCCGGTCATCTCTCTGAACTACCATTTTTAACTTGCCCTTAGACCTTTCTATCAATGTCTTTGCATCTGTCAATGACATATTTTCTGTCACAGTACCATTTATCTGCAAAAGGAAAGAAACTGTAAGTTGAAAGGTAAATGACAACGTATAAATGATAGCCCTCTGATCTGTTATAAACAGGAATAGCCCAACTATTTCCTGGTTCACAAGAACCAGCAGATTCCCTTTATACTTCTTCCTAAATCACCAAAGTATTCTACTTTCCTGAAACAGTAAAATCTTTACTATACTGTGTTCTGTCAGATAAAACCAAATTAGTAACTCCAAAACTCCTCCCTTAAAGCTTGTCCCATTCTACCGCTTGTTAGTAAGCTAATAAAATATTTAAAACTACCTAGAAAAGTTGTCGAAGATATTTAATATGTAGTATGTAAGGACAGGCCTATTTACCTACAAAGTGGCTGCTACTGATGCATGATTTATATTTGCAGCAATTCATATCTCAGAATAACTCCACACCCCTAAAGTATCACTGTTGACATGTAATAATGGATAAAGGTAATTTAGTAATTTAGGCACCTATGCCCCAAACAATCAGTTTTACTTCTCTGGCCAAACCGCTTCAAACATAAGTGGAGGTTATATGTTAATTCTAGAATTTGTTTTCTATTTCAGTTCATTATAATGAAGCATATGACTATACCTTCAATACAACATCGCCTTCTTGGATATTGCCATCTCTCGCTGCCAAACTGTCTTGTGAAATTTCCTTTACAAATATATGGCTGGCCAATCGGAGACCATATTCTGAAATAACATATTCAAATGTCTTCAGTGAAAAATTCCAAGATATTTAAGTAGATTGTGAAGTGTAATACTAATAATTATTATATAAAGGTTTAAAGCACAAAGATGTTAAACTATTTTTAGCCACCTTAAAAATAAAACACTTCATTTAATCATCAAAAAGCATAAAATGCCAATATGAAAGCAGAATGTTAGTGTTCTACTGAAAGAGAAAGCCCTGAAGAGAAAATCATTCCTTTCTCACCATATACTGACACACTAGCTTCTCTGAATGTTACAAGAATACCATGTTAAAATAGTAAACTACTTGCTGTTTGAAAGACTTTGGAAAGTTTTGTGATTTTACTGATAACTGTTGTCAAACATGTACTTCTGGCTCCCAGACCAAAAGTATTTTTGATCCTCCCTGACATGGGAAACGCATTCAGAGCACCGGTACACACTGCAGTGTACTACTGCGATGCTTACCACCAGCCAGGCAGATGTGAGCGAAGGGTAAAATGCTGATTCTGTTTCCTTTATGCAACCAACAAAGAATTCAAGAGGGAGGCAATACTAATTGTACCTGTGCTGAGGGAATGGTGAGAATTAAGAAAGTTACACTGTCCAGAGAACTTCCCTAGTTCTCTCACAACTATGGAAAACACATTTTTCAAAAATCAAGAACCAAAGTTGGTTGTGATAAAGGATATACGGAATCTCAGCACTCAGGAGACTGAGGCAGGAGAATTCTAAGTTAGAGGTCAGCCTGGGCTACATAGCAAGACTCTCTCTCAAACAAAACAGAAGAGAACAAAAGAAGGCCAACAACTACAACCACCAGTATGAGAAATAAAAGCATGCTTTTAGTTTTGTAAGGAGAGAAAGAACTCAAGTCTCACTGCATTTTAAAAAACAACAACAAAACAAAAAAATCCCCTAAAAAACCAGAAGAGATTGTTTTTAATCTGAGATAGGTTAACATGCTTGCTTCTCAAGCATCTCAAAGTTCTATCATAGTTACAGTTTAACTTAAAGTAAATAGGCAGCACTCATGAGCAGGACAGACTTTGAGTAAATCTAGGCAGGGAATCCTGTGTCCTTTGGAAATGCTCTCTATATTGGAAGAACGTAGGATTAAAAGACTGTTCTTATTTAAGATTAAAAGCTTACAAATGACCACTGCACAGATGGGCCCGAATATTCTCATGCATTTATTCATTCATTCCAAGCATTTCCTTGGGTATATAATAACTATACACCAGGCATTATGAATAAAGCTGCAGATGAGAAAATCCCTGCACTCTGACAAACTAGTAGAGGGAAAATGTTATGGCAATTCTAAGTACAACAAGGAGTTGAAATAATGGGAATACAAGGATCTACATCTATAGGTTGTCAGACAAAGCCTCCTTGAGAAGAAAAACAAAACACTAAAGCTAAAGCCTAATAAATACTAAAATGAAACCTGAAAAGTGTCTTTGTATGTAGAAGGCTGAAGATGTTGACAGACTGTTCAAAACAAATGCACCAGAACGTATGAAAGAAAGCATGTATGAAGAGGTCTAAGTCCAGTGTGGCTGGCAACGAAAATAAAGAGAAAGGGACCAAAAAGAAAAAAGAAAAAACTTGAGTGAAGAGTTTTACAGAACCCACTGAAAGCTATCCAGAAACCAGTCATGAGATCAGAGTCCACTTAAAACATGGTGGCAGCCTGGGAAAAGGAAGTAGCAGAAGGGAAAGAAAGAAGGGGGTGGTATTTAGAAAGTTAGGCTCTATTACTATGCACAGGAAGAGATGTCAAGAACTACTATGTCATCTGTGCCTGGCTGGAGACACAGGAGAGAATGAAATATATTTCTTTGAATACTTCATTATAAATGGAAAAACCAGCATTTTATATGCGACGTGTTGATTTGAGAGGTCCTGAAGGGACATTTCAATGAATATGCATGATAGCACAGATCCAGGCCAGACAAGTACTGCCAACATCAGCAGTGACCTGAGGTAACAAGACCAAATTGCCTAAAGACATCATATTCAGTACTAGGAGACATTCTGGGACAGAAACCTCCAGAGTGGAAGTGACACCATGGCTCCAAGTGGTAAGCACTAGCCTTGAGTAAGAGTTCAGGGACAGTACACCCAGGCCCTAAGTTCAAGCCCCCACAATGGGTTTGGAGCGGGGAGGGGCGATGGAGGGAGGAACCCTACAGAGAAAGAGTAACATGAGAATGAGCTTGCAAAGCAAGGGAAGTGAGGGACCCAGAAGGATATAATAATACATATAATAATAATATATAATAATACAGACATGGAAGGAAAACATTATTTTAAAAGTTGGGAGTGGTTAAATACGCGAAATTTACTAAAAAAAAGTAACGGTAACATGGAAAGTGAATGTCTCTACTAGTCTTAGTGTAGGGACAGGAAGACACCAGGCCAGCAGGATTTAAAGAGTGAGCAGTGAGTAAAGTAAAAACAGCTCATGTACACAGTTCACGGGAAGTCTTCTGTAGGAAGGAGAGAAGCTACAGGTGTGTGAGTGAGCCTTCACAGTACTCTGAATTCATCTTTTCAATCAAAAATGATCAGTCATGCATTAAAAAGTTAAATTTGATGAGTGAGAAAAATAGTAGGGCCAGTTTAAAAATGTTGAAGTACTATATATATATATTCCTCCTCCACCCTAAGTCCTGGGGCTTGAACTCAGGGCCTGGGCCCTGTCCCTGGGCCTCTTTGTGCTCAAGGGTATTGCTCTACCACTTGAGCCACAGCATCACATGAAGTATTGTATTTTGGAGAAAAGCACATAATGAATTAGCTCCTTCTCTTCAATCCCTCCATTTAGAAAACAGCCTACCCCACTCCACTGTTCACACAACTATAAAAACACTGAACTGTACTTTGGTGAGGTATAATATCACATTAGCATACTTTTTGGGTTATTTTGGTCGTGGGGCTTGAACTCTGGGCCGGGGTGCTGTCCTGCGCTCTTCAGCTCAAGGCAAGTGCTCTACTGCTTGAGTCACAGCACCACTTCCGGTTTTCTAGTGGTTTATTTGAGATAAGAGTCTCACGGACTTTCCTGCCAGGGCTGGCTTTGAACCGCAATCCTCAGATCTCAGCCTCCTGAGTTGCTAGGATTACAGGTGAGCCACCTTCACCAGCTCCGCATTAGCATACTTTGTATATAGTTCTTCACAACAAATGCAAACCAACCATTAAACAATTAATTTGAAGTATGATTTAAGACAAGAAAATGGGAAATCCTTGAAGCTTGCCATAAAAGGATTTAAGGCAAAGAAAACAAAGACATGAAAAGAGGGCACTGTTACTTCCCACTGAAATTAAATTAAAATTAGTCCTAGAATCGTCATGTGAAAAGAGTAATAAAAGAGTTAATAGAGAATACCTTCATTTTTTCGGGATTTCACCAATGTGACTTTGGTGGGTTTGGCGGGCTGACTGGAGGCCACTGATCGTCTGTCTGACCGTGGAGATAAACTCCTCTCTCTACTTGCACTCCTATCTCTTGCCCAACTCTTCTCACTCCTCCTGTTACCCACGGCACCTCGGCTACTTCGTGGGTCATGCACTTCCTCCTCCTCATAACTATCTTCTTCATTATCAGATACTGGCTCTGGTTCAGGACGACTTACGGGTATCTGAACTTTCTTCTTTCTTCGAATAGTCTACAAATATAATGATAATAAAGATTAAAAAAGTGGTTTTCATTCATGTACTTTTTGTTCCTAAAAGAGAAAGGAACAACACATTTCTTTTCATATATTAACTGTAAATGTTAAAGACAGAATACAAGTAATTACAAGCAATACAAAGAATACATTTCCTGCTTCCTGAAAAACAGATGTGGTTAAGCAACCAATCAGAAATAACAGGCTTATTCAGTATTAATGAACACAGCTTACAATGTATTATTACTGGTTGTGGAAATAAAGTACAGGCACTGGGCTGGGAAGGTGGCTCAATGGTAGAGCGCTTGCCCTGCATGCATGAGGCCCTGGGTTCGATTCTTCAGCACCACATAAGCAAAAAGAAAAAAGCTGGAAGAGGCACTGTGGCTCAAGTGGTAGAGCGCTAGCCTTGAGCTGAAGAGCTGAAAGCTGAAGGACAGCACCCAGGCCCAGAGTTCAGGCCCCATGACCTGACCCCCAAAAAAATAAGTACAGGCACTATATGCAGATACTGTGAATGCTATGCTACACAAAGCAACTCAAGCCCAATTTGGTTCCTTAAATCAAAGGCCCAAATTTGTCCTTGCAGACTTCTAAGTGATACATTTATTTATCACAAAGTGATAATTACTTCAGTTATAGTTCCCCATCTGCTTTCCATCTCTGCACTGCTCCAATTTATAACTTCTGGCTCCTTCTTTCCTCAATGTTCTTTCCCCATTCACTTACTTCTTTCACACTCAGTAAGCTCAATCTTTTGGCTGAGGCATCCCATAGTCCCCGGACTTCGCTTTGCCTTCTCATATTGGCACATACGGGACTCCTCAGCGATCTGCAAGAACTTCTTGGTAACACCTCCTCACTTGCAACACAGCCGCCTACTGAAGTTGTTGGTTTTCTGGGGTTTTTTGTCGGTCATGGGGCTTGAACTATGGGCATGGGCGCTGTCCCTGAGTTCTTCAGCTCAAGGAGAGTGCTCTACCCCTTGAGCCACAGCACCACTTCCAGTTTCCTGAGTGGTTTATTGGAGACAAGGGTCTCACAGAGTTTCTTGCCCAGGCTGGCTTTGAACCTCAATCCTCAGATCTCAACCTCCCAAGTAGCTAAGATTACAGGTGCCCAGTTCTACTGAAGTTGTTGACTCTCTTATTTTCAACTCTCCTCTACTCTCACAGTTCACTGGATCTCTCCTAGTTTCATTAGCCTTCCTCCCAAGTTTACATGGACCTCACAGCCACATTTAAATGACTTTCTACTGCTTCCACCCTCTCCTGCCATGACAAACACCAGCCCACTACTACCTTGGATGGCTGTATTTCTGATGGGGCCTCTATAAAGTCTTTTTTCCAAGCACAATTCTCGTCATGGTTCAGCAATGCCTTCATGTGTATCTTGCTGCCTCTTGATGGAATTTGCTAATACAGGTATTTCAAATCTCTTCACCAAGGTCTCAATCCCACTTCATTCCATTCTTCCACTTCTAAACTGTTTCAGTTTCTTCCATTTGGTACTTTCTTCTGTCCTCGAAGACCAAGTAGGTCTTCTATGTGCATGAACAAAACCCTTTATTTGAGCTCATTCTTATCCCTATACACTCTAAGACATTAGTTACCATCCTCTCAGTTACTTGAATTCTCATTTCTCTGCCTTTTTACCTCATAGTAAACATTCTGTGCCTGTCTTGCTACTCGTCTCCAAGTTATCATCTTTTCTCTTGTCTTCATGGCAATGCTGTTGCTTCCTACTACTACCCAGTGTGTTTAAATTGGGCTTTTCTGACAAAGCAATGTTGAAGCTGAAGGACAGGCAGCAGCAAGAGAGGCTGCCATGTGAAAAGGACAAAAACTAATGTCTTCCTCAGAGGAAGCAGCAGCTCCACACCCTTGGCCAAGGCCCCACTAGTAATATTTTGCAATTCGTAATATTTTCTGCTTTGAAATCTCACCTCTACTTTAATCTCCAATGTATTATTCTGAAAGTAGTATTGTGTATTAGGATACGAATGTTCAGATCCTTCCTAGTACCAGCTGATCACCCCTGTAAGAGAGCCACATCTATACATTTCTATTGCACCTCAGGTGACTGGCATCATAGTTTTAAGTGTGTACACGCATCTAACTAAGATTCTATTTCCTAAAAGAGTTCCCTTCCATGAACTCAACTAGTACATATACTGAAATATTTGCACCCAGTAGGTAGATGCTTAACCTATTAAAAAATATTTAATCTTGTTAGGATTCTCCACTGATTAACTGTCATAATCTCACCTGAATGGAATTTAGAAGATTTGATAACAATGCTTCAAATTGTATAAAAATTTTGTAATACAAATTTTTGAGGAAAAAAAATCTACTCCAAAAGTTTAACTGAATTAATGATTAAAATATAAATTAGAATGAAATTACATAAGTACTAGAATAAAATACAAGAGTCTTTTATAATTTTGGTAAGATAAAGCTTTTTTAAGAAAGATACCAAACAATCTAATAAAGTTAAAGCCAGACAGACATGGCAGCATAAAAATCAAATGTTTCACCAGACCTGTGATCCTAGCTACTCAGGAGGCTAAGATCTGAGGATCACAGTTCAAAGCCAGCTCAGGGAGGGCAGGAAGGCCCTGAGACTCTTATCTCCAACTAACCACCAGAAAAACAGAAGTGGCACTGTAGCTCAAAGTGGTAGAGCACTAGCTTTGAGCTAAAAAGCTGGGGAATAGCACCCAGGCCCTGTGTTCAAGCCCCACAACTGAGGCGGGGGAGGAGAGTTGAATGTTGTTTCCACATTGAAAACAATATTATATAAAAACAAACAGAAACCACTGTAAACAAAGTTACAAATGCCAGAAGGAAAAACAATACACACAACATATGTGACAGAAGACTCACGATTTTAACACATAAAACACTTCTACATCACTGTATGAATGCAAGGGACAAAAAGAGCAAAAAAGGGGAAAAGGAAGAAATATAAAGGGCATCAGTATCCTGTGAGAGGTTCAAAACCACTTCTTGGGTACTTCACTTGAAATGCTGGTAGTGTATCAGTTTGACCAAGAGTCAAAACATGATGAAAAAAACTCCCACTATCTGATGGGTTTTCTGAGGGACAACACATACATCAGTCATTCATGCTCCTAACTCTGAGAAGCCACCCTTAGGGAACTTACTCCTTCAAGGAAGTGAACAAGGAACTAGGACCATAATAATGCTCGCCATAGAATTGTATTTTTCAGTTCTGTGGAAAGGAGGTAGTGAAGATGCCTATCAGCAAGCAGGCTGGGTAAGCACATGTATACTACAGGGAAATGCCGCCCAACCCTGAGGAATCTGCATTGCAGGGTTCACAAAGGAGACCATAGACAAAGTGCCTTCCTTTCATTGTTCTGATTTCTTGTCCATTGTGTTTTAAACATTATTTCTACCTTCCTTTCATATGTAGTTAATGGAATATATTTATGATAGTGATGTTATCATAATTGTAATATTTTAGTTAAATATAAAAGCAAGTAATTGAGTGTAATCCCCAAAGGGCTGTTCGTTTACGGAAAGATAATCATATACGTGAGCCATCACCTTAAAATAACACAGAGCAGAAGCACACAGAGCAGAAGAGATTTGATTGGGGAGTGGGAGCTAGTTATTTGGAAATGCACCTTTCCTACCAAGGTTCTGACTGTGTGAGAAGGGGGGAGGTTCCTAATGGACCAACCAGGACAGATAACTGGCCACTCACTCTGCCTCTCCCTTCTGCTCCACGCACTAAGCTTCAGAGCAGGATGCTCTTTAGTCCTTCAGAAGTGGGACAACACAAGTGCGTAACAAAGTCAGTGAGCGGTTCCTATGATCCTAGGTGTTTAAATGAGACTTCTACATTCAATGTGCCAAGTTTTAACTGTGACCTGAGTATGCTTATGCAGGGTTTATGGAATTCTTTTTCCCTTACTTAGTAAGAGTAGCTTTTTTAGAGAAATGCAAAACAGAATAAAGATTCTAGCCATTAAGACAGTAACAAAATGCACCTGGACAAATCATCAAAGAAAAACTTAAGATTTTCTCTCTTGGGCTGGGAAGATGGCTCAGTGGTAGAGGGCCTGCCTTGCATGCCTGAGGCCCTGGGTTCGATTCCTCAGCACCACATAAGCAAAATGAAAAAAGCCGGAAGTGGCACTGTGGCTCAAGTGGTAGAGCGCTAGCCTTGAGCTGAAGAGCTGAGGGACAGCGCCCAGGCCCAGAGTTCAGGCCCCACAACCGGACCCAAAAATAAAATTAAAAAAAAAAAAAAAAAAAGATTTTCTCTCTTTTCAAAGCAGGAGGTCAGGGCGGGGAGAGTGGTGGAGTGCTTGCCCAGCATGCATAAGAATCCTGGGTTCAATTCCTCACATAAACAAACAAAATCAAAGCAGGAGGTGATGTGGGTTTAGAGAACAATGTAAAACTTTCCCAGCAAATAAATCTTATTCCAGGAAATAGTACTACATACTTCAAAACTGGCTATTTGCTAGGAGTGGTCTAACAAGTACTGGGAAGAAGGAAACATTTGAGACATGAAAAACTGTCCAATCACTCCATCTTCCTTTTAACTGGGGGGAAAAAAAGATCCCCACTATCTGAACTCAGAAAATACACAAACCAGTTTCTAAGTCTTATAAATAACACTAAGCTACTACTTTGGGAACTAGTATTTCAGATTTCATTTTCTTAGAAGAATTTCTACTAAACAAAAGATAAAATATACTTACAATTTTTGCATTTTTCCCACTTTTCCTTAGTTGCTGAACAGCAAAAGCATGTTCAACATTATCCATTGAAACTCCATTAACCATTGCAACTCGGTCATTTTCCCTAAAGAGGACAAGTCACCAAAGTAACATGTTAGAGAAAAAAAAATAAATGTAAGTTAGTGAAGCACCCCTATGAAATATTTTTGTAGTATGGCCTAATCACTCCATTTGTCCCCAGAGCAATGATCAAATAGTGTTAAACTATTTTTTGTCAGAAAGAAAGTTCACAAGAACATTAGCCAGTAGCAATTACAGGTCCATCAGCAAAATGTTTTCCCAAAGGACTGACTAGGTACCACAGTACACAAAATGTTGATTGATAAGTGAAATTACACAAGGTTTGAGGATACTGTCATCAGTTATAGTTATTACATTATCCTTTTTATAAAAAGCCTTTTCAATCCTTCTGATTATGTCTCATTTCTTTCCTAGCATACCTTTTGCTTCTCTTTATCTTGGAAATTTTCTTATCACAAAAAAAGGGCAAGATGGGGCAAGACTCCTAAAAGCTAGTTACATCTATCTTAACTGAGTTCTAAGTATTTGGGGTTTGTTTTCTTTTCAGTACTTGAAAATTTTATTTGAAAAATTTGCATTTGCCAGGCACCAGTGGCTCATGTTTATAATCCTAGCTACTCAGGAAGCTGAGATCTGAGGATCACTGTTCAAAGCCAGCCTGGGCAGGAAAGTCCATGAGACTCTTATCTCCAATTAACCACCAGAAAACTGGAAATGGCACAGTGTCTCAAGCTGTGGAGCATTCACCTTGAACTGAAGAGTGCAGGGACAATGCCCAAGCCCAGAGTTCAAAAGCCCATGACTGACAAAAATATAAAATAGTTTGCATTTATATTTAAGTGATACTAACTTTCCATTAAGAGCAACAACAAACCTTCTATCTTAAGTAGGTATAAATGTATTCTGACAAAAGAAAAATTATTAAACAAGCCAAGGCACAGATGGAGTGTGCATACAGCAAAATCATTAACAAAGCGGGCCAGTGACAGGAAATAAACAATGTCGGCCACACAGGCAGGCACTGAGAGAAATACACTTACTGCAGCTGTCCTTCTGCTGGTCCTCCTTTGAGCACATCTGAAATTACAATGGAGGTTTCCCCACTCTGAAAATGAGGATTATCTCTTCCACCAGATATTGCAATTCCAAATCCAAATCCAGGAGCCTAGAGTAAAGACAGATATGAAGAGCATAGTTGCTTAGTGTAGCATCTACTACTATCTGGAGAAGTCCAACTATACAAATTAAAACCTTATTCAATCTATACGATCCACCCACACTTATACAGTCATAAGTATTACCTATCCTGTAAGAATGAATGCTCTAGCTGGACTCACACCCATAATCCTTGCTATTGAGTCTGAGATTTGGGGGCATCACCGCACAAAGCCATCCTGAACACAAGTCCCTGAGACTCCATCTCCAACATCTCTATCTGGGTTAGAGGTATAAAGTGGCAGAGGACTAATTGTGAGCAATAAAGCTAACCAAGAGAACTAGGCCCTGAGTTCAGATCCTAATCCCAGCAAAAAGCTGTTATCAGATATAACATTAAAACTTGCAAATTATACAAATGGTCTTTAAGAACTAAAATAACTTTAATCATTAAACAAGAAGAGTATGTTTTTGTATAGAGTTGTACTATATTAACATGTTGACAATTCAAACCAGATGAGCATAAAAACAACTCCTCCTTTCCTAAGCTGTTCAGTCCTAAAAAGAAAAAAACCATAAACAGGTCAGAGTCCCTGACTTCCCCTTCCAACCCAATACTTAGTTAAGTGGCAAAGGAAAAAGGAATCAGTAACAACAAACCTTCTTCTGTAAAAAGAATAAACACCAGTGCTGTGGCTCAAGTGGTAGAGCACTAGCCTTGAGCTGAAGAGCTGAGGGACAGCACCCAGGCCCAGAGTTCAAGCCCCACGACCAGACCCAAGGGAAAAAAAAAAAGTTTGGGGGGGAGGGGGGAGGATGGGAAGGGATGTGAAGGGTAAACAAAGGAGGAGGCTGCAATGCTTGGTAAGAAATGTACGCATTATCCTGCCCATGTAATTGTAACCCCTCTGTACCGTATGTTCACAAATAAAATAAAATTAAATTAAAAAAAAGAATAAACACCTCTGAAAATGAAAGAAATGAAAACATGTCTATACAAAGACATACATAAATATGCACAGCAGAATCATTCATAATAGCCAAAAGTAGAAACAATCCAAGTGCCAGTCAGCTGATGAATGAAGGAGTGAAAGGTGGTATATACATGCAGTGCAGCCCAGGCAGGAAAGTTCTTGTAAGACTCATATCTCTAATTAACCACCAGAGGTGCTGTGGCTCAAAGTGGTACAGTGCTAATTGAGCAAAAGAGTTCAGGGACAGCGCCCAAGCCCTGAGTTCAAGCCCCATGACCAGGATAGGTGTGTGGGGTGTAGTTATTCCAACCCAAATATTTAATGTAACATTTTTCTCCAAAATGAACATTTCAAGAAAAAAAACACTGACAGTATCTGTTGCCAATAATTAAAATTTAACTTCAAAATAAAACTAAAATACAGAAAATGTATATCTGCTACCATGAGCTCAACAGTCTCTCAGACTTTTCTGATGGGATTGATGTTGATAAAAAAAGTGAGATTTAAATAATATATGTTTAGTAAAATATAGCAACATTTAAAATATTTGCCTACCTCTAGCAACCAGACTTTCAAAAGACTAAAGCATGTTAGAAAACCATGCCTGGATAACTAGTATATGTCTGAGTCAAGCAGAAAAGGTCAGATAAGATGATGTTAGGGGAATGAACCCCAAGGTAAGTATTCAAATGGGTTTTTTTCTTTCATGCAATTGTTTCTAACATATTTATAAGATGATTTCTATGTTGCTTTGTATGTCCCTCCCCCATGGTATAAGCCCTGCTTTCACTGTATTTGATGTTGGTATAATTTGTGGAGGGGTAGGGAAAAAACAAATCGTTTAAATAGGGATACAGGTGGACCCATTGCAACAATAAGATGTACAAGTCGTTATGTCGAAAAACAAACTTTACAACTTTGGTGGGCGGGGGGAAGAGTATCGGATGGGGGAAGTAGGGGAAGGGATGGGAAGGGGAAACAAAGAGGAGGCAACAATGCTTGTTAAGAAATGTACTTGTTATTTTGCCCATGTAATTGTAACTGCTCTGTACGGTGTTTTAAAAAAAAAGAAAACCATGCATGGATGGATAAATACCCATGATACAAAAATAGGTAAATAGATATTCATGTAACAGTACAAAGTTTACTGATGAAGTTTTAAGACTGCACATTTCAACTGTCCTTCAAAAAGACATACTTCTCATGTTTTGGGTACAACACCAAGCTCAGCTATCCATACTCACTTCTAAGAGAAGGGCTACACAATGATAGCTCCCTGGGCAGAGATAAGAGGATCGAGGTCTAGGGCTAGCCCAAGCAACAGCCAGCTAGATCTCATTTAGATCTACGTGGTACACACCTAAAATGCCTGAGACTGGTTTGAAGTTAACAGAAAAGTCTATGAAACTTCATCTCCAATCAACCAGCAAAACATGGGGCTGGAGGCATGGCTCAAGTGGTATATAGCACCAGCCATGAGCAAGCAAGCACAAGGCCCTGAGTTCAAGTCCAGTATAGGCAAAAGAAAAAAAATTGTTTATAAATTCTGGAAACTCATATATATATATACATGTATATATATGTATATATATATGTAATTTATAAGTATTTGTCTCTCATATTCTCATTTTCTTAACAGTGTCCTCTGAAGCACAAAAGTTTCCAAACTTAATGAGGTCCAAATTACGACTTTGTTTTGTTACTTAGGATTCTAACATCAAAGCCAATAAACATCAAAGTCAATTTTTTAAACAATGTGTTTTAGTTGTGAAATTTAGGTCTGAGTTTGTGTGTGTGTGTGTGCATGTGCACATTTGTGTGTGCACACATGCATATACCACTTCTGGGGCTTGAACTCAGGGTCAGAGTGCGCTCTCTTAGTTTTCCCATTCAAAGCTGGCACTGTACAACTTAAGCCATGCTGGTTAACTGGCGATCAAGAGCTCATGGGTTTTTCTGCTTAGGTTGGGCTTTCAACTGTGATCCTGGGATCTCAGCCTCTTGTGTGGCTAGGATTACTGGAGTCACAGGCACCCATCTGTGTGCTGGCTATTTTTTCTTTTTTGGTCAGTCATAGGGTTTGAACTCTGGGCCTGGGCGCTGTCCCTGCGCTCTTCAGCTCAAGGTGAGTGCTCTACCGCCTGAGCCTCAGCACTACTTCTGGTTTTCTAGTGGTTTCTTGGAGATATGAGTCTCACGGACTTTCCTGCCCGGGCTGACTTTGAACCCTGATCCTCAGATCTCAGCCTCCTGAGTAGCTAGGATTATAGGCATGAGCCACTGGCACCCGGCTGTGCTGGCTATTTTTCAAAGAGGGTCGGGTCATGCTTCCTGTTTAAGTGCATGCCTGTTCCACCAACATGCCTATTTGAGGATTTGCATCACGACTAAGATGATAGAGGCTCGTGCCACTACACTCAACTCTGGGGCCAGATGGGGACTCATGAATTTTTCTGCCCAGTCTGGCCTGAACCCACAGGTTCAGTAGCTAGGATTTCAAGTGTTAAGGCACCAGTGTCCAGCTTTAGGTCCGATTCATTTGAAGTTTCTTTTGTATGAGATGTAGGGGATTCAAATTCATAATTTTATGTGTGCTTAACTGGCTATCCCAGAACCATCAGTGAGACTTTTTCCTCACTGTTTTATATTGGCACTCGAGACTATTTTTCCTCACTGTTTTATATTAGCATTCTTAACACAGTTTCTTCCTCACTCACCCCCATGTCAGACACTTGCAGCCCATCCGCAGATTATCTCCTGATGTGATTCCTTGTTTTCACTACAATTTCACCCTTCCAAACTTTAGTACAAGAATGATATTTGGGTATACCAATATTCATTTACACTATTATCTAATTCTACTTTAGCATACTAATTTTAGTGTTACATAATTCTTTAGTACACTAATTTTAGAAAACTATTTTAGTACACTACTTCTACTTTAAGAATCCTACTTTAGTACTCTAATGATACTTTAGAACATGGATACTCATTTATACTGCTAGCACTTTAATGACACTTTAGTACATGAATTTTATAATTCTACTTTAGAACACTAGTGATACTTTATTATACCTATACTCATTTATGCTGGCATATAATTCTCCCTTATAAAATGAAAAGGTGAGGCTGGGTGCTGGTAGGTCACCTGTATAATCCTAACTACTCAGGAGGCTGAGAGCTGAAGATCATGGTTCAAAGCCAGCCCCGGCAGGAAAATCCGTGAAACTCTCATCTCCAGAAAACAGGAAATAGCACTGTGGCTCAAGTGGTAAAGCGCTAGCCTTGAGCTGAAGAGCTGAGGGACAGTGCCCAGGCCCAGAGTTCAAGCCTCACAATCAATGAAAGAAGAAAAAGGAAGGAAGGAAGGAAGGAAGGGAGGGAGGGAGGGAGGGAGGGAGGGAAAGAAAGAGAAAGAGAGAAAGAGAAAGGGAGACAGAGAGAGGGAGAAAGAGAGAGGGAGGGAGGAGAGAGAGAGAAAAAAAGAGAAGGGAGGGAGGGAGGAGGGAGGGAGGGAGGGGGGAAAGAAAGAAAGAAAGGAAGGAAGGAGGAAGGAAGGAAGGAAGGAAGGAAGGAAGGAAGGAAGGAAGGAAGGAAGGAAGGAAGGAAGGAAGGAAGGAAGGAAGGAAGGAAGGAAGGAAGGAAGGGAGAAAGAGAAAATGAAAAGGCAAAGATGAACTCATATTGATCATTCATTTGTCAAAGGCTTAGAAGAAAGTATGCGTTTTCTAAGGGATAACATGTCAAAGTACAGACGCGTGGACGGCGTTTGGTGGGCAGCAAGGGGAGCAGACCACACTTGCCAGTGTGACAGCCATTTGCTCTGGATAGACTGAGCACTTTACGTGGATTATTCTTACCTGAAATATGCTCAAGTTGTAAAATGAACACAATTTTATGACTCAGTGTAAGAAAAATGAAGTGTGTCAGCTATAAAACACTGATCACAGTTGAAATATTCTGGATATACTCAAGTTAAACAACATCTGTTTTGAAAATTCTTTCATCTTTTTGAAGCTACTTTCTGAACGTGAAGTGTGAAATGGTTACCCCCCCTTCCATGTGTGGTTATCTGACCGCGCTGCCCAGACCTCTGGTGTGGCCTTGTGGACCACAAGTGATCTCAGAAGGAATTCAGTGTTCGTAGTACAGACAAGGGGATATAAAATGCCCTGAGGAAGTGGCAGTGCAGCATGAGACCTGGCACACCACTGTCTGAGGGAGACAGCCAGCTGTCGGAGAGCAGGGGAGAGAGGCATCAGCATACATGCTAGTAATCCATGCGGGCCTGGTGTCCTCTCTAACACAAGTCTAGGGTGTCCAAGAGTGCTCGCAGACAGTTGAACACACCAAATCATCACTTAGCCTTCACGAATGACCTGGACTTCAATGGGTTCTAGTATTCTAAGAATGTGAGAGAATGAGGCCCACATCCCTTATTCTGGACAGTAAATAGCAGGCAACATTAGCGTTCTAGTCCAGGACGTTTATGCACTCATTCCTCCTTTCATACAATTAGAGAGGGAGCATTATGTAGCAATAGATTGTGTGGTATTCCAGATCATTCCCTGTACAACACGGCTTCCACTATCACGGCTGCCAAAGCTGACAACCACTCACCCAGCAAGAACAAACAAATCTAATTCCTCTGCCAGTGTTCTGAAACAGTGGTGCCAGAGACCACGGGCTTCCATTTCAAACTAGAAATTGGGCCCAAACCCCAATTTCTGGTGGATATGGAGAACCCTATTTATTTTTTGGACAATAACTTTTGAGAGCCACTGCTCTAGGTCAATGGTCAGCAAACTATAGCACAAAGGTCAAATCCAGACAGGTATCTACTCCTATAAATACAGTTCTATTGGAATACAGCCACATGCGCTCATATGCCCACTGTTTCTGGCTGCTTTGGGATACAGCTGCAGAGTTGTGCAGCTGTGGCAGATTGTTTATAACCTGTAAAACTCAAAATATTTACTATCTGCCTTTTTATAGAAAACATTTGCTGCCCTGATCTAGATAGTCTAAATTTTATTCTGAAAAAAAATTAGTCTATGAGCAACTTGGAATGCCAGAGGACTGTATCTGAAAGTGCTGCTCTTAACCTCAGACAACAAACTCTGGCAAACTGGTAATCTGGCAAGTCTAAATTTTATTCTGAAAAAAAAAAGTTTATAATCAACTTGGAATGCCAAAGGACTGTATTTGAAAGTATCGTTCACTACCTTGGACAACAAAGTCTGGCAAACTGGTAATCTGGTAAACGTCTCTCAGTTTCCATTGAGTCAGGCCCGGGTGCCTAATATTTGCAATCCTAGCTACTTGGGAGGCTCAGATTGAGAGGATTATAGTCCAGTGTCAGTCCAGTTAAATTTATGAGACCCCCATCTCAACCAAAAGCGGGGCATAGTTGTGAGTACCTGTCATCCTAGCTATGTGTTAGCTAGCTTATACAATGAGAAGGACCATAGTTCAAGCTGGCCTGGTCATAAATGTGAGACTGTATTCAAATAATAAGACAAAGAAACAGAGGAGTGGGTCAAATGGTAGAGCACTGTAAGAAGCACAAAGCCCTAAGTTTAAATTCCAGTATAAAATAAAAAAGCCAGGTTCTGATGGCTCACGCCTGCAATCCTAGGAGGCTAAGAGCTGAGGAAAATAGTTCAAAGACAGCCCAGGCAGGAAAGTCTAAGACTCCTATCTCTAAATAACCACCAGAAAAATCTGAAGTGGAGCTGAGGCTGAAAGTGGTATGGTGCTAGGCTTCAGTGAAAGAGATCAGGGACAGCACAAAGGCCCTGAATTCAAGCCCCTTGACCAACCAAAAAGAACAAAAGAAAAAAACCTGAAAGTTGGTGGTTCAGGCTTGTAAACCAAGCTACTGAGGAGGCTGAGATCTGAGGATCATAGTTCCAAGCCAGCTCTGGCAAAAAAAAAAAAAAAAAGTCGATAAGGCTCTTCAAATTTAGCTGGAAGAAGAGGTAAAGAGCTTTGAGCGAAAATGCTAAGGGACAATGCCTGGCCCTATGTTCAGCCTCAATACCGGCATACACACATAAAATAACTAAGTAAAATGAAATGAATACAAATGACACTGGGTAAATATGAACTTACTGTAGTTTGCTACATGTTGTATGAATTTACTGTACATAATACTATATGAAAAGTATGTCACCAAAAAATCCCTAAAGTATCAAGGGGAGGAGAAAAAAAAAAGGCCAGCCCTCTAGAGGGATTGTTATTGAGAACTTCCACTCTGCCACAACCTCTCTCTGATGTAGCCAGAGGGAACACACAAATTAACACACTGAAAACCAAGGAACTCCAGTTACAGATTGCTCTTCTTTGTACTTAGTATCTCATGACCCTATCCCCTACAGACAGCACAGGAAGCAACCAGGCATAGAACAGAATCCAGAGCCCCGTTTTCAGATCTGCCTGAGCACTACCTACACCTACCAGGAGGAGTGGGGGATGAGACTTTCAACACTGTACAGAATAATCCAACAGTTTGCTTTATATTCAGGATCTCTTTCCCTTAAGCTAATGAGAGAGAAGATCTGTAGTAAACACACGTGGTTGTTTCTCTGAACCTGGATTCCTAGCAGAACCAAACAAAATGGTACAAAGGGAAAACATACTTCTAGGCAATTATGAGTATCTTATTTTATTATTTAATAACTAAAAACCTATTAGGAAAAGGAAATGTACTCTGATCATAGAAATCAGACCTCTGGTTTCCAATGAATTATCTAGCTCTACCTAAAGAAACTAGAGAAAAGAAGAGCAATTTAAATGCAATGTAAAAAAAGATGGAAATATTAAAATGAGTAGATATTGTAATCAAAGAGAATCAGAAAAGAATATCAAAAGATTATCAACAAAAATTATTTCAAAAAAACCCCAAAACACCGCAATGTTATAAAATCATTAGCTAGACTAATCAAGAAATAAAAGACGCAAATTACCAAAATTAAGAATAAATCTGGGAAAGTGGCTCACACCTTTAATCCCAAATACTGGGAGGTAGAGGCCAATTTGGCCAAAAAGTTAATGAGACCTCCATCTCAATCAGTAAGATGGGCCTGGTAGTATGTGCCTATCATCCCAGCTATGTAGTAGGAAACTTATTTAGGAGGAACATGGTCCAGGCCAACTCCAGAAACAAAAACAACCCCTGACCCTATTCAAAAACTAAAGTAGGACACAGTAGCTTAAACGTGTAATCCTAGCTACTAAAGCAAAGGAGAGAGGCTATTGGTTTGGGACCAGCTGGGGCACCAAGAGTTTGGAAGACTCCAGTCTCCACTGCAATGACTGGGCACAGTGGCATCTGCCAGTCATGCCAGTGACAAAAGGGAAGTACTAACAAAAGAATCAACCTCTAGTCTGGCCCAAGCACAAGGTGAAGCTCTATCTTCAAGTGATTCACTTAAAGGAAAAACTAGCATCAACTGATTTGAGTTTCACCAAAAGCCATAGAGGAAGGCATACCTCCTCATCTCCTTATTTTAATAGCTTTCCCTGGTGCCAAAAGATAAAAAACAGTACAGAAAAAAAGGTCAGGCCCATTTATATCTAACTTTTTTTTTTGCGGGGGGGGGGGGGGGGCGGCGGCGGGGGTGTGTGTGTCTGGTCTTGGGGCCTGAACTCTGGGCCTGGGCGCTGTCCCTCAGCTCTTCAGCTCAAGGCTAGCGCTCTACCACTTGAGCCACAGCGCCACTTCCGGCTTTTTTTCTTTTTGCTTATGTGGTGCTGAGGAATCGAACCCAGGGCCTCATGCATGCAAGGCAAGCGCTCTACCACTGAGCCACCTTCCCAGCCCTATCTCACTAACATTGAAACAAACATGTTCACACAGCATTGACAAATCAATCCAACAACAATGTATAAAACAGGTAATACATCACAAATACAATTTGTCTTACAAATGCAAAGCTGTACAAGTTACCAAGTCTACAAAAAAGAAAAGCTATATGCTTTCACCCAATATTAGGAGTAAGGCAAATGTGTCTGCTCATCATTGAAGGTCTCCAACTACAAGGAGGAAAGAGGGAAAAACAGCGCACAGATTGGGAAGGAAGAAATAAACTGCCTCTGTCACAGATCACATGACTGCCAAGACAGGAAAATAACAAATAACTCCTAGAATAATTAGTAAGCGTAAAGAAGTTGGCTGCAAAGCCATTAAAAATTGTATTTCTACATGTTTATAGTAAAAATACCATAATTTTATAGCATAAAAAAAGATACTTAACTATAAGCCTAACAAAATGTGTGCAGGATCTGTATACCTGAAACTACAAAGCAGTGATGAAAATAATCAAGACTGAGAAAAATATACCACATTCATAGCTTTAAAACTGGCTATAACTCTTGTTGACTGTGTAAATGCACCAGGTGCTAGTGACTCACACCTGTAATCCTAGCTACTCAGGAGGCTGAGATCTAAGGATGGCAGCTCTAAGCCAGTCCAGGCAGAAAGTCTGGAGACTCTTGCCTCCAATTAAGCATTAAAGGCCAGAAGTGGAACTGTGGTTCATATGGTAGAGTGCTAGCCTTCCAACAAAAAAAAATGCCCAGGCTGAGTTGAAGCTCCAGGACGAGCATCATTCTCCCATACCCCAAAAATGCACACACACAACATACCTATACACACAAACATTCGAAGGCCAGGGAGTTACAATAGCTAAAACAATTATTAAAAAAATTAAAAATATGCAGGATTCACCTTATCGTATTGCTCTACTTAATATAAAGCAACAGCAAGGATTAGGTATAGCTAAGTAAGACAGTGCCTGCCTAACATTTAAGATTCTTGGTTTCGGCTGGGAAGGTGGCTCAGTGGTAGAGCACTTGCCTTGCATGCATGAGGCCCTGGGTTCGATTCCCCAGCACCACATAAGCAAAAAGAAAAAAAGCCAGAAGTGGCGCTGTGGCAAGTGGTAGAGTGCTAGCCTTGAGCTGAAGAGCTGAGGGACAGTGCCCAGGCCCAGAGTTCAGGCCCCACGACCGGACCCAAAAAAAAAAAAAAAAAAAAGATGCTTGGTTTGATCTATAGGACCACAAACATTTTTAGAAGCTTGAATAGGTAGACTCTGGTGAGTCCAGACAGAGATACATACAATTTGTTTATGATAAAGGTAGAAGCAGTTAAAGGAAGAAAGGATAAGCTTTTCAACAAAGTGGGAGTGGGAGTTCGGCCAGACATAAAGTGAGATCCTAGCTCAAAAATACCAATGGAAAAAGGCGCAGGCATGGCTCAAGTGGTAGAGTGCCTGCCTGACAAGGATGAGGCCCTAAATCCAATCCTTAGTAGCCAAAACAAACAGATTGTACAAACAAACCTAAATGTACCACTGAGGGAGCTACTGATCCAACCATTACAAGCATCATCATGGAGAAATCTCAAACTCTTAGTCTAAACACAGGAAGCCAGTCTCAACTGGCTACATATTGTTTGAATCCATTTTTATGACACCCTGGAAAAGGCCAAAGTATAAGAATAGACAACAGATAAGAGGTTAAGTATGAGGTTAAGTATGGGAGCTGGGAGGACTACAAATGGGTAAAAAGGGAAAGCTTTAAGTGATGGAGTTGTTCTATAAAATTGCTGCATTGGTTATGTGACTGCTTGTCCAAGCTCAAAACCAGGTAAATATGAATTTATTGTAATTTAAAATACACTAGATGAATTTACTGTATACAAATATGTAAATTATACCATCAAGCCCCCAAAGCATTACAAACACTAAATGTAACACAATAAAATGATATTAAATCATTATATCTCACAATTGTAAGTCATATGGTATTCTTTATACTTAATTACACGCATCTTATTTAAATATGCTGCCTCACAGCACGTTTTAAACCATGGAGACCATATTTCAGCTTTATAAATTATTCAATGATTTTTTCACCACTTGGTGACCCATAAGTCAACTAACTATACATGACCTGAAATAATTATTTTTTAATAATTAATTTAGCCCACTTATCTATTATGTGAAGATTGTTTAACTCATAATCAGGGTCAGAATCTAGGAAGATTATTTCCTTCTCCAAGTTCCTAATAACAGTAATAGCTGGTAAAGCTGTAAAGCATATGATTTACATTTAAGTATCCTCTCGTTTCTATACATTCTCCAAGAGGCAGAGAATGAGCTGGCCTCAAGAGGAGGAACGGAGAGAATGTGGGGAGGCACATGATGAATTGGTAAAAGGATGAATTAGGGCTTGAAATCAGTGCATGATGTTTTCACTTTAAACATGTACAAAACAGCTTTTACAAGGCAGTTGAATCACTTTCCCATTTCTAAAGCAATAGAAAAGCAGACAAACTAGGATTCAAATCCATGATGGTCTCACTTCAGAGCTCTTATTTATCTCCTTCTACCCATCTGCTAATGTACAGGCGAGAGCTTGGGTTTACATTTTTCAAATGACCAAGTATCTTTTAAGACTACATTCTCTATCCAACATGGTTCAATTTTAAATCTGAAGCCTATAAAATATGAATGTGCAATAACAGAAGGCTTAAAGCAGTTTATAATTTAATGTACAGCCATTTATCTGATCATTCGAAACTTTAAGAATAAATTATTTTCTTAAGTCAGGGATTAAAAACAGCAAATATATATAACCACCAAAAGGATATATGAAAAAGTAATTATGCTCCCTTTTGACCTTAATAAAGAATTTATTGCAAATCTAATTTTAAACAAAAGACTATAGAAAAATTTTCCCCTTTCTTTTAGCTTCCTGACATCTGGCTTTCCTCTATTGTTTCTGAAAGCTGCTAGTATCCTGAGTTATAACACAGATTATTTACTGCAACAGAACTCACCCTGTGAAGTGTCACTGTGTGTTGTTCCCATATAGCTGTTTCCTCCATTGCTGTGCTCTGATAAAGAAAGAAAAAAACAAGTCATTTACCTTGTAAGAAAATGTTTACTAATAAAGTTAAAAAAAATCCAGCAAATAATTCAGCACAATAAAATACCAAAATCCACACTACTAATATTAAAGACACTCTGAGAGGACCTGTTACTGAAGGCTTTTTGTTTGCTTTTAAGAGTCAGGAAACTGCACACAGGAACTTCCTTTGTTTTTAACTTAATCTGGACAGATGCTACTCTACATTCATTTTTTCCTAGCTGAGATCAGAGTTTGAGCCAATCTGTCAACTTTATACTTAACATCAGATAGAAAATAATAAAACTTTGAGCAGTCTGGATGTTTAAAAGCAAAGTTATTTAACTTTGCTTTGCATAACAAAGCAAATATAGCTCTGAACTCAGTAATTATAAATATATATGTTGCAGGACAAGAGATGAAAACATCTAAGAGCTTTGGTCAATAATTGCTTTAATGTCACAATGAAATACTACTGCCCCACCTCATTACAGTTTCACTACAGAACTATTTTCTCACCACCATTTATAACTATAAAGGGGGTAAATAGCTTTTCTACATCACACACACACACACACACACACACACACACACACACACACACACACCAAGAAAAAAAGGAATTAAAAAAATGAGTCACAGGGGGCTGGGAAGGTGGCTCAGTGATAGAGTGCTTGCCTTGCATGCATGACACCCTGGGTTTGATTCCTCAGCACTACATAAGCAAAAAGAAAAAAGCTGAAAGTGGTGCTGTGGCTCAAGTGGTAGAGCGCTAGCCTTGAGCTGAAGAGCTGAGGGTCAATGCCCAGGCCCAGAGTTCAGGCCCCATGACCGGACCCCCCCCCCAAAAAAAGTCACAGTTTCCAATTTTCCTAAGACACTCCATGAAATAGAGCAATATAAGCACCAATAAAAATCCTTCCAAATCAGTTCACAGTGTCATCTCCTGAGAAAAATAAATTATCATCCAAAGGATGAACATGATAAAATTCCTAATAAACACCTTTTAAATTGGGTTAAATGTTCTTGGAGGTTTTTAAGTAATTCACTTTTTCTTTATGTCCCATTTTATGAAATCAGGGCTCCTAAAATGTATATATTTGTACGTAAGTCTTTTCTAAAAAGATTTTCCAGAGTAATGAAAAGATAGTGAGAGGAGAGAGTGCTGAGCACCGTATTCTGGGAAACCCCTCCTGGCCTGTGTTACAAATGCTGCTTCACAGTAACTAGGATCTGTTGTCTGTTATCACGCTGTCAAGCAGCATCAGGAGAATATGCCCATCAAGGTGCTGTGGGCCCATTTCTCCTTTCCCACAGCAACTTTAACTGAAGATTAATGCCACTTTAGAAAATGAACCCCTATAAAGAAAGCCTGCTTCCCTAAATTCAAAGGAACTAGATTAACTTTCCTGCTAGATGAATAAGAGGAGAAAGGATCTCTATTCACTCCCAAAGATAAGAACTGCCAACCTTACCCAGCACTTTGTTTCAATCTTCCAATCAAGTGCGGCAAAACCTCTCTTTAATGAGACCTCAGCAGGAAAGAAAGCTGTTTTGTTTTTTAGCAAAAACTGACCAAGACTCAGTGCATTTAAAAAGTCCTCTGTCAATGTGAAGCCACGATGAAGAACTCTGCTAAACATCAATAGTTCCCCTAAATACACATGATAAAAATACTGCAGTAATCGGACAGTAATTGGACTGGGAAGGTGGCTCAGTGGTAGAGTGCTTGCCTTGCATGCATGAGGCCCTGGGTTCAATTCCTCAGCAACACATAAGCAGAAAAAGCCAGAAGTGGCATTATGGCTCCAGTGGTAGAGGGTTAGCCTTGGGCTGAAGAGCTGAGGGACAGCGCCCAGGCCCCACGACTGACCAAAAAACAAAACAAAAAAACCAAAACTGCAGTAACTACCAGCCTCCCCCCATCCCCAGAGCCTTTAGGAAGGAGAACTGGCAGTGGAGCTCTAGATGGGTCTTTTCTCAACTACTCTGTTAACACAGAATATGGCTTCGCTGTCTCTACAACCCTTTTTATCTGTCCCAAATGGGCATGAGCTGAGAGCAGCTTTCCCTGCTAACACACTCTTCAGCGAGGAGCACTCTACCATCCCTCCATATGGTTCATCCCAGGGTACGTAGAAATTCTCAACTGTTGAAATAGAATGGCTGGGAGTACGGGCGCTGGTGGCTCACGCCTGTAATCCTAGCTACTCAGGAGGCTGAGATCTGAGGATCGCGGTTCAAAGCCAGCCCGGGCAGGAAAGACCGTGAGACTCCTATCTCCAATAAACCACCAGAAAACCGGAAGTGGCGCTGTAGCTCAAGTGGTAGAGCGCTCGCCTTGAGCTGAAGAGCTGAGGGACAGCGCCCAGGCCCAGAGTTCAAGCCCCGACCGACAAAAAAAAAAAAAAGAATGGCTGGGAGTATAACAAATTTAACACTGGTCACCTTTGAAAAGGAGAGACTGTCAGGGGCATCAGGTGTTTTACCTTTTACTTTCCTTTCTCCACTGATAATAAAAATTGCATTTACATCTATTCCTACTTGAAACTCAAATATTTTTTAATTTGGCTTTTAGGAAAATCAAATGTGTTTAAGAAGATTACTTTAAGACACTGTTAATTATGGGAAATGTTTATCTGTCATTAAGAGAAAAATACATTAAGGTCTTCATGAATCATTTCCATGCTGAGTGCCATAACAGACAGTTAAATGACTTTGGACTAGAGAAAAAAAATTTAAATACCAAACATAATTGTTATCAATGTTTCTCCTCAGAACTAGTAAGATTTTTCTTTGGAGTGATCACAAAAGTATACATCTCAACAAACTGGATGGTTTCCCCAAAAGGGAGAGGATATAGCTTATTTCTCTGCTAAAATCAGAGTGCTTATCTGAAAGGAGACCTATGTACCAAGAAGAAATAAGAGCACAAACATCACAGGATAGGGTCCTGACCAGCACACTAAGCCAATTTAGTATACAAAGAGTTATTATGCCCTATTACTCTTCATCACCTTAAAAAAAATAGAAAAATGTATTCCTAGTTTAAAACAGGGAGCATGTCATCATCTTTTCACTTTCTAGTCTTCCATCTGCTTCGTGGCAAAGCCGTGAAATTCTATCCCTGGTTGTCTAGATAACCAGGCAATCCTTAGGAAGAGCTCTGAATGAACTGAAACTTTCGATGGACAAACTTAAGGACATGTGACAATGCAAACACAGTAAAATGATAACAGTGGAGTTGGGGGGAGGGAGTGCCAGGGATCCATTTTCTTTTCTTTTAAAATATAACCTTAGCTATTTATTTATTTATTTATTTATTTATTTATTTATTTATTTATTTATTTATTTATTTATGTCATGAGGCTTGAACTCTGGGCCTGGACGCTGTCCCTCAGCTCTTCAGCTCAAGGGGAGTGCCCTACCACTTGAACTACAGCACCACTTCCGACTTTTTCTGCTTATGTGGTGCTGAGAAATCGAACCCAGGGCCTTGTGCATGCAAGGCAAGCAAGCATTCTACCACTGAGCCACCTTCCCAGCCCCCAGGGATCCATTTTCTAATTCCTTCAACCTTGCTACTGGAAAATGAACATCATAAAATACTGAGTGGGAGAAGTGGGGAAAAGGAGCTCCTTTTAGTAAATCACTCAAGAAACTGAAGTTAGAATTGATTATAAGCATAGTCAGTACCAACAAATGTACTCAGCACTATTTTCATGAGCAGGACGTAAAGAAGTAATGATTACCAATGACTGAGAATCTTGTTACTTGATAATAGGGAGGGGGTTTTCTCTGGAAGAATACCTAAGAAGTAGGAGCCTCTGAAAAAAAGTAGAAACCAGGATTCAGGGCCTTACTTTTTCACTGTGAGCCCTTTAGCACTGTTTTATAATGCTCACCCAATTACTTACATAAATGAATAAATTTCAAAGCTCAGTTTGGTTACTGTAAGCTTGCTTATCATTTGTCTTATTTAAAAAATGCAAGTGGGAGCAGGCATCACTGGCTCACACCTGTAATCTTAGCCCTTCAGGAAGCTCAGATCTGAGGATCATGGTTGAAAGCCAGTCTGGAAGGCAGGAAACTCCGTGAGCCTCTTATCTCCAACAAACCACTGAGAGAAAGTCAGAAGTGGTGCTGTGGCTTAAGTGGTAAAGCACTAGCTTTGAACACAGAGAGGCTCAGGAACAGAGCCCAGGCCCTGAGTAAAAGCTCTACGATCAAGAAAAAAAACAAACCGCAAAATGAATAACTGCATTATTTGTACAGGGACCTTCCAATAATCACTGGTCTCATTCCAAAAGCAGTTCATTTGTAGGAAACTAAGGAAAGTGTGTTGATATCCTAAGTATAACTCTGGTTCTATTATTCCTCAGTAATTAACTATAAGAAATACTTTAAAAAAAAAAAAGGAAATGACTAGCACAGATATAATGGGATCAAATAGGTCACAAAAGTAGAAATGTAACCTTAGCTCTCTTCACCTATAAACTAAGGGGTTCAACTACAGTACAAAACAGAAATATGACCTTACTTTTCCTTATCTATAAAATTGAAACTGGATTCGATTATCTCAAGTAAAAAGGTCTTCACAGCTCCAAAAATCTATTGGACTATAATTCCAAAGAGCAGACTACAAATTCAGTAATTAGTGTAGTACTCAGGCATTAAAAGTGATTGCAACTCGTAGTTGCTGGATTCATTCTGCATACATTTCTAAGTCTGCATCAACTGACTAGAATCACAATTTCTGAAGAAGCAAAAAGCTGTATTTCAGAATCTGCCAAGAGTTTGTTTGGTTTCTTTGTTCTAAGCTCCAGCTGGCAAAGACACCACTCAGATCACCAACTCTGAAAGGCTTTCTGCCAAAACTCTAGCTCCCTATTCTAGTCAGTTTCACCATTCCTATAAGGCTGACTACAAATCAAATGGGTTAAGACAGGAGGGCAAGAGAACTGACAAGACTGCTTGCTTTGATAGGAATGGGTTGTACAATTTGTGGAACAGGGAGAGGGAGTAAAAAGAAGTTCAGAGTTAAAAGATCAAATAGGCCTCTTGAAGGAATGCCAAGGATTTTATAAACTTGGGTCAGCATTCACTCTGAAGACTGTAAAGATGAATTTGAGGCAGAGAAACCAATTAGAAAGTTACAGGGAAAAAAGGGGGAAGAGTTAAAGATGGCCTTTTGGTGTTTCAACTGGGGAGGGGGGTGTGAAAGGGCAGAAATTACAAATGCAGTTTTAAACATGCTTAATTTAAGGCTCAGAGCCTTCTGAGAAGAGATATGGGAAGCAGGCAAATACAAGTTTAGATATACAAGGTTTGAAGATCAAGATGAAGATCTGAATGGATAAAGATCTAAAAGTAATTAATTGGATAGCTGAATTAAAGCCGAGAGAAAAGATCTTATTACTCAAGGACTAAGATGACCTTATGGACTAGAATATTTTAGTAGAAAAAAGGAAGATCCAAAGGAATTTGAGAAAGGGCTGCCAGTGAGGACACGTGAAAATCACGAAACCTAATGTAAAGCACCATTTGCTGTCCAGAGAACACAAAATATACACATTTTCCCCCAAAAAATTTTCTTAGGTCAATCCTGGGACTTGAACTTAGGTCCTGGGTGCTGTCCCTGAGCTTTTTGTGCTTGAAGCTACCACTCTATCACTGAGCCACAGCTCCACTTCTACCTGACTGTGGTTCGTTGGAGATGAGTCTCATGGACTTGCCTCCACAAGTTGACTTTGAACCATGATCCCCATATCTCCAACCTCCTGGGGACCGGCACACAAACACAAAAAAATCTTGTTTTTGTTGTTGCCCCCCTTCATACCTACACACCTACACACACACGCACACACACACAAATACAAAGCAAAATTACCTACTGACACCACAAAGAACCAGGAACTTTTCTAAAGGGACACAAGGTGGACTAGGCACAGTGACTTGTAATCCTAGCTACTCAGGAGGCTAAGACCTAGAGGACCACAATTTGAGGACAGCATGGGCAAAAAGTCTGTTGAGACTTCCCCTAGGCATGCCAGTGTGTCTGTTAACTCAAACACTCGGGAAGCCTAATGAGGAGCACCTGGGTCCCGGCTGGCCTAAGAATAAACACAAGGCCCTGCTTGATAAGTAACTAAAGCCCAAGGGCTGACAGTGTGGCTCAAGAGGTAGAGTAAAAAACCCCGAGTTCAAACTTCAGTACTGCCAAAACAGTACAAGCACTGCCCTTGACCCTCTCTACCCTTCTATGAACTTTCAATTATGTACTGAATTTGAATTCTGGTCACTGCAATTCCTGTGAAGTAAAAATAAATAAATACAAATAAATAAAGAGTAGTATATGTGTTAAAAGGTAGGGGAAGTTACATGTTTGTAATGAATTAAGGGTTGTCATTTAAATTCTCAAATTTGAGATGATCACAAGGTAGTAAAATAAAATGATGACTCTAAAATCAAATGAAGCCCTGAAGCACTTCTATACAGTTCTAAGAATTTAACAAAGTTCACAAATATGAGGATTCACTAAACTTAAAACAATTACTACAATAAGGAGGCTAAAGTTTCAATAGAAATTACATAAAATTAGCATCCAACACTCACTGTCTTCAACATCAGCTTAATTTATACTTTACTGTGTTCACCACTCTACTAACTATTTAGGATACAAATGATTGTAATACAGGTATCAAGGAAATATTAAGAGTTGGAAGGAAAGACATAGTGGGCCTGGAAATTTCTGCTGGCCAAAGCGGCAGTCTGCAAAAAAGGTTAAGCTTAGCTAGGCACACTGGTGGCTCATCCCTATAATCCTAGCTACTCAGGAAGCTGAGATCAATCAAGGAAAATCTATGAGATTCTTATTTCCAATTAACCACCAAAGCCAACTAATCACCAAAAGCCAGCAGTGGAGCTGTAGCTGAAGTGGCAGAGTCTTGGGCAAGAAAGCTCGGGGACAATGCTGAAGCCAAGTTCAAGCACCATTGTAGGAGTGTGTGCACACACACATGTGCGCGCACGCACACACAAAGGCACATGAGTGTACATCACACTCACCAAAAAGCAAACAAAAACAAAAACAAACAAACAAAAAAACAGTGGGAGTAGTGGTACTCAACTATGACCCTAGCTTCCTGGGAGGCCACAGGTAGGAAGATCTCAGTCTTAAGCCCAGACAAAAACAGAAAACCCTATGAGAAAAGTAATTAGAAACAAAATAGGGCTGGAGAGTAGCCCAAGTAGATGAGCCCCTGTTTAATGGGGCCCTGAGTTCAAATCCTAGGAAACCTTAAAAAAAAGTGTATTTATATAAAGTACGCCCACATTATTTGCAATTTGTTACATGCAGTTATAACCAAGTGTGGTCAAGATACTTTTTTAATTGAAAGCAAATGTTTTAACTTTCAATCATGCACTAGCAGCTCAATGACAATGAGAACCTCTCTGTCTCAACTTACAGTAAGTTATATGTAAATTGTGTGTCCATCTGCTCATAATTTTGTGAAAATATGCCTCCTAAAAAGCAAATGGTGGGAGGGGGTTGTGGAGGACAAAAGAAGCTGAATATTGTTAAAACATTATTTGCAACTATGAAAATGAAACAAGGCACCCTACTGGGAATCCTATTTTTTGTGGGGAAGGAGGCAAGGACTGGAATAAAGGAGGTGAGACTGGTTGCAATACAGTGTAAATGTGTGGAGCTGTAACAATGAAACCTCTCATATAACCTCTAATTAGTGTAAGTTAAAGAAGAAAGGAAGGAAGGAAGGGAGGAAGGGAGGGAGGGAGGGAAAGAAAAAGCAAATGGTGTTCAAAAGGCAAGGTAAAAGGTAGTCTTCCCAAGCCAAGAGGGAAATTTACATCTGTTGAAAGGTAAGCAGTGTGTTTTTAACAGAAATTGGGCAGAGTTATGAGAAAATTAATCGAACATCTGCAGTATTCAAGGTACAGAACATGAACTAAAATCTAGGTTTGTTGAGTAGTGAGGGCACAGTGGTAAATTTTGCGACAGCAATGCAGCCTACTCTCAGTGGTCTCAAGTTATGGATGCTCACAAAAAAGAAATGTACCTTACACAGTATAGGTAAGTCTACAGTCTTGAGAGTGATGAATCTCCACCTTGAGTATCTGTGGGTTTTCCACAACAATGATCCCCTTGGAACCACAGATCCACATGGGTACCAAGGGTCCACTGGGTTCACTGAGGAAAAGGATAGTTATAAAGTTGTATATAAACTTTCATGTTTGTCAGTGAATATATTAAGAATTGTATGACTCATGAAAAGTGGTACATGTGATTTTTCAAGACTTAAAAAAACAACAGGCACAAGTAAAACATACTGTTACAAGTCCAGATACTGCCTCTGAGGTGCAGCCACTGGAAGGGCTAGCATACTGGTAAGTGCTCCTTCTTAATCCAAGTGCTGGGCACGGAGGTGTAGTCATCACTTTGAAACCCATCAATTTACATACTACCTACGACTTGCTTATTTTAATGGATTATGCTGCAAAAACTTCAAAATAAAGTAACATGACAGTAAGGGTTGCAAGAAAAGATTCAAATTAAATCAGGTATTATTTCCAATCATCTATTTATTCACTGAATTTCCAACAATGACAAATAATGACAACTCATTTCAGTACTTTGGAACAGATGAGGAAGGACTTATTTATTATTAAGGATTTATTTATCTTGCCTTTTCTATACAAACAGTACCACTGATAACCAAACAGTAGATGATGGTGCTTCTCTTTTTAGACATTATAGTGAACAAAAGAAGGAGGAGTAACAAATTAACATCATCCATCATCAGGGGAGGGAAGGGATGTTAGGGGAAAATGAAGGAGGAAGTAACAATGCTCATTACCTTACTCATGTAACTGTAACCCCTCTGTACACTATTCTGACAATAAAAAACGTATAAAAAATTAACATCATCATTTTGCAGCACACAGTGGAGTAAGGAATCCCAACACTGACCATGTAACAACTAACCCCAAATCCTAATACCACTATTTACAAAACAGCCTTATTAAGAAAGAAGAAGAATCAAACACTCAAAGCTCTAGATCTCTCCAATATGGTAATCACTATCCATGTCTAGCTAAGAAGTGCTTAAAACCTGGTTATTCCAAACTGAGAAATTACACACACACACACACACACACACACACACACACACACACATATGCACACACAGAGAATAAAATTCAATGACTTTGTAGAGAAAAATATAAAGTATCTTTTTAAAAACCTTACATTGACATTATTACTACCAAGATGAATGGTAGTAACCAAGTAACCAAGATGAATGGTAGTAACTTTAGACACATATGAAGAACACTAAAATAATTTTCCCTCTAAAGAAAGTTTCTGATGTGGTTGTCAGAAAATGTTAAATTTCACTGATGGTGCCGGGCGCTGGTGGTTCACGCCTGTAATCCTAGCTACTCAGGAGGCTGAGATCTGAGGATCGTGGTTCAAAGCCAGCCCGGGCAGGAGAGACCGTGAGAAACCACCAGAAAACTGGAAGTGGTGCTGTAGCTCAAGTGGTAGAGCGCTCGCCTTAAGCTGAAGAGCTGAGGGACAGCACTCAGGCCCAGAGTTCAAGACCCACGACCGACCAAAAAAAAAAAATTTCACTGATGGTATTTCACTTACTATGTTTAGGAGAGAGAACTACAGTTACCAAACTACAGAAAACAGAGATCAAGCACCACTTAACCACCACAAAGACGCAAAAGGCAAAGTCCAGACTGAAAATTTGTACAATTCAATTCTGTTCCTCAATCAATCAAAGTGTACAGGGAGCAGAAGACACAGGAATGGAGGACCTTGTATTTCTTAAGAGATAAAAAAGACATATCAATGAGATTTTATTTGATCCTGACTTAAAAAAAATTTTTAAGGGAAAGTTGACATCTCAGACTATTTTAAAAATTTAAGAATTCATTTTAGAAAAACAGCAATTGTATGTGATGCAGTTATTCTTAAGTTCTTATTTTTTACAGATTTATACTCAAATATTAACGTGCCCAGTATTTGCTTCAAATAATGGAAAGGGCATATACAATTAGAACTGTAGAATCAAACAAGACTGGCTATAAAGTGGTATCTGTAACTGAGGATAAAATGCAGAAATACTCATCTCTTTCTGTAATGGTTTGAAATTTTCCACTTAAAAAGAAAGGCACCTTGATGATAGGGATACTATTGACCTAGGAAAGACCCAAAACCTAACATTTCCACAGGCTGGCTCATTTAGCAACTGCATTCTCTTTCAGAAAAGAAAAATCCAAGTAGTCTTGGGGATACAGTATTAGTTTCTAGGACTTTCTACATTTATTTATTTATAGTCTAATATAACCAGTAAGTAAATAACAGAATTTTTTTTAAAGGCAAGTCTTTCCTAGAAGGAACATTAGGTACTAATTAAGAGACAACAGACAATTAAGCCTAAGCTATCTCATTTTAAGAGCTGTGGAAGGTAGTATGGGGACCTAGCACACCTCAATTCGGACCCAGAATGTAGTCCAGGGCAAAGTTCTTAAGAATAGGGAACAGGAGCTAGATGAATATGGGATGGAGCCAGGAAATTCCCAGATAGAGAACTCAAACAAGAACCTTGCTTGGAAAGTGTATTTCATTCATTCAAATATTTAAGAGTTGATTATGTGCAAGGCCTCATATTAAGCTCTGCAAATAATCAGACAAAAATCACTATAGCCCTGGTGCTCAGATTTATAGCACAAGAAACAGATAACCAAAACATACAACTAAACCTATAGTTAGAGGCAATAAATAAGCACGAGAAAAGGAAAAAAAAGTATCGATGGGGAACTTGGCAGAAAATGCAGTTTTCCAACCAAGGAGCAGAAAGATGCAGTGAGGCCAGAGTAATATGCAGGGGCCTAATAACCCATGACAAGTTCCTGATCACACTATGGATTTCAATCTTTTATTTCTAAGAGCCATAAGAGGAAGGGGGGGAGGGGAGGAGGGGGAGAGGAGAAACTTAGTAATACTTTGATTCAGAAAAGATTATTCTAGGTTATGTAAGGTTAGGAAGGTTATTACAGCAACCCAGAGAGCATTAGTGTGTTCGAGGATGTGGGGAGAGGAGAGATGTACATGCTAGAGAGTACTGAGGAAACAAGTGAAGAGATTAAGAAATGTTCAGCAGGTTAAAGGCTGAAAGTACCTTCTCATCTACAGGCTAACCTCTCTCAAGGAGGTAAAGGAGAAGGGAGGGAGGGAGGGGTAGATGGAGGAAAGAATGCCAGGAAAGGAAGAGTATACATATTTTTTTAAATATTAAAACAGACTTCACTTACAATGCTTTCTACTATGTGCTGGGCCCTGCTGACTATGCGACTACCCTGAGCTGGGTACTGCTTGCATTTTCACAACTACTTTATTTTGTGGCGCTGCAATTGAACTCAGGGCCTCACGCTTGCTAAGTGGGTCCTTTACCACACACCCCCAGACCAGTCTTGGTATTTGGTGGCTTGTTGGGTTTTTGCCGAGGGCCCATGTCACTGTCACCCTTATAAGCTCTAAAGTAAGTAAACAAAATGAAACAGGAGAGAGCAGCTATAAAGAGGTGGCTCTTACTGTACTCAACTTCTTTGTGCATGTTAACAGGCAGGCAGTATTCAAGTGGTGCGGAATCCAAGTGGTGTTCCTTTTCTAATAGTTCAGTCACATATACTACTTTATGAACTTCTATACATATGGTATTCTATTTCAAAACAAGGCGGAAAAATAATAAATAAATGAGCTGGCATGACTTAAGTCTTAGTGATTTATGCCAAAATCCAGACTTACAACCTGTTCTGAAAAACTGGAAGAGCTTGCCTGCCTTCCCCCAGGACAACAGTCCTGCTTAGCTAAGCAGCAGCTGCTTCCTCAATCCAACCAGTGCTCTCTGACTGCTGTGTTATCTCTTCCAGCTTTCATGATTCATAACTGGTCTGGCTTTAAGACTCACCTAACACCATTCCATACACATCTGATGCTCATTTAGAACACATCAACACAAAAAGTATGTGCGTGTATGAGCTCTAGAGTATGTAAAGTAGGTATGGGCTAGCTACAGCAAGTCAACCTCTGGTCCTTCACCTGCAGGGGTTATGGTACTATCAGTACCTACCAGAATTAGGTACTGAGGACTAGCTGGGATCAGGCACGTGAAATGCTGAGCTAAGCATCTGTCAGTACTCTACATTGTTTCTCATATTAACAACTTCAATGTAAATTTACTTGCCACAACCACTACCTTCTGGTTTTAGGGGTAATACAGGTTTGTGTAATTTAATTAAATATTCCAACTGATTTTTTAAAAATCCAACTGATTTTTTTAAAAAATCAGTTTTCTGAGGTCCCTCTACCAAGAAAGGGTTCCTATAATTGTATTTTGAAAGGTAGACTTAATTAAACTTTTCTCCAAGACATGTAATTCTCCTGATCATGGATTTATGTTGTCCTATAGAAGCAAGTAAGTGGATGCTTACTAAAACATGCTTTAGGATAATAGGAAGGACATAGCTAGCAGGGGGGCTGGAGGAGTAGCTAGAGCAACAGCTCTTGCCTAGCATGTATGAGGCCCTGGGTTCAATCCCTAGTACCAGAAAATAAACAAACAAATGAATAAGATGGTAGGTTTAAGATTTAGTCATAAAATTACACATTAAAACCAACTTGAGGGTTAGAAGCATGGCTCGGTTGATAGAGCACTAGCCAATGAGTGTGTGTGAAAGTGGTTTCAAGTACCAAGTTCCAGTCTCAGTCTTGAAC
>NW_012267231.1:8988228-8994469 GCF_000151885.1 Dipodomys ordii | reverse complement strand
GGGGGAACTTGACTTTTCATGTAAGAATTACAAGAACACTGAAAACCTGTATACAGCAGATACTATTGTAAGTACTCCACAACTTTTTTGGGGTTTTTTGGTCGGTTGTGGGGCTTGAACTCTGGTCTTGGGTGCTGTCCCTGTGCTCTTCAGCTCAAGGTGAGTGCTCTACTGCTTGAGTCACAGCGCCACTTCCTGTTTTCTAGTGGTTTTTATTGGAGATAAGAGTCTCACGGACTTTTCCTGCCTGCCTGGCTGGCTGGCTTTGAACGGAGATCCTCAGATCTCAGCCTCCTGAGTAATTAAGATTACAGGCGTGAGTCACCGGTGCCCGGCTTCCACAACTTGTTAATATGCTTACCCAAGTCCTATTCCTCAATCAGATGTATACAATATTCCTCTTCAAAATGCAAGGAAAGTCTAAACTACTTTCCCCAAAGCCAGATGGCAGTAAGGCTTAATACAATAAAATGCTATGACCTGTATAAATTACTAGAACTAATAATGAGCTCCCTACACTATGGCTCTTACAAATGCAGTTGAACAAAAGCAGAATCCACACTGAGAAATTTTGCTGTGTAAAGTTTGCAGGTAAGCAAGAAAACTATGCTGGCCAAATGTATAATGGGGGGGGGGGGTGAATTACAAAGAAAAAACAAATACCACAGAAGATAAGGTAGATATATGGTTTCTAGCGATGGGAGATTATGACCTAGAAATAGCATGTTAGGAATTCTAGCACTTACCATTGTGCACTGTGTTGAATCTGCTGCTGTCTGCCAGCAGTACAGGATATGCACACTGCTCTCTATCTAGCACCCTACAAGAACACCTGGTACAACTGTCTATGTAATAAATGCCTGGCGGATGTAAACTATACTCTTAATAATTCGCATTATTGGGGCTGGGAAGGTGGCTCAGTGGTAGAGCACTTGCCTTGCATGCTCAAGGCCCTGGGTTTGATTCCTAAGCACCACATAGGCAAAAAGAAAAAAGCCGGAAGTGACATTGTGGCTCAAGTGGTAGAGCGCTAGCTTTGAGCTGAAGAGCTGAGGGACAGTGCCCAGGCCCAGAGTTCAGGCCCCATGACCGGACCCCCCCCCAAAAAAAGAATTCGCATTATTACTCCCCCGCGGTATAAGCCCTGCTTTCACTGTATTTGATGTTGGTATGATTTGTGAAGGGGAAGGGAAAAAAACAAATTGTTTAAATAGGTCAGGTGGACCCATTGCAACAAGTCATTATGTCGAAAAACGAACTTTACAACTTTGGGAGGGGGGTAGACATGGGAAGGGATGGGAAGGGGAAACAAAGGAGGAGGCAACAATGCTCAATAAGAAATGTACTCATCTTTCCCATGTAATTGTAACCCCTCTATACGGCATTTTCACAATTAAAAAAAAAAAGAATTCACATTATTATCATGGGTTACAACTTGTGTCAACAGAAACTGCTAGCATGGTGTCTGTTGTCCATGTCATTAATTCAAGGACTGGACAAAAGTAAGTAAATTCCAACTATTTTAAATTTCCAACCTTCCCAGTTGGGATTACAGAACACACACAGAAATCATTTTCTTGATGTATCTTGATCCAATCTTGAATGTTTAAATACTTCAAAAAAATTAACAAGGAAAAATCCAAAATTGTGTTAGCTATGACTATGCCACCTTCCCTATCCAGAATGTTTCTAGAATGTTGTGTTACTATAGGATAACTGTGAATTTGCTAAGATTTATTTTTAAGATCAAACAATTCAAGAGGTGTGACTCAAGTGGCAGAGCACCTTCCTATAGGCCCTGAGTTCAAACTCTTGAACTACCCCCCCCAAAATAATAATTTGGCCCTTAACAAGTTACACATTTCAGGACTGATCATACAGAAGTGAAAATTACATACTTCTAGATGACAGGAACAAAATTTGTTTTTGATGTTTATTGAGCTAACAAAAACAGCCATTATTGGTAGCCTTCTAATTTTAGAATTACATACTGAATTAAAGAGCTAATCCATAAATTTAGCATGGAAAATTCATTCAGTACAAACAGAAACCCCAAGGATACTAGTGACAATTCCAAGAGTTAAAATTCCTAAAACAACTAAGACAAAAAGTGAACTTTTTGATCTTTGGGAGTTTACACTACTTTTTTGAATTAGAAAAGTCTCTTTTAACTTGAATCTTACATTCCTGATTAACAACCGAAGCTCCTGCTTTTACCTTTCTGTGCCTAGAAAAGCAGGAAGAGCATTCATTCATCAACCTGCCTACCCATGTATCCAAGCGTAAGAACTTCCTAAGATTCAATAGGCAGGGCCTTGCTGCTTTCAAATAGTGTGTTTTATGGGACAAAATTGTGCACCATTGGTTTTCTTGTGTTCTAAAGCAGTGTTCAGAATCTAATTTTTTAATCCACTTTTATGATGTCAAATTAAAAGTTCCAATATACTTAGCATTATTAAGAATTTATCTGTTTAAGAAGGAATGGAAATAAAGCACCTGGCTAACCCATAAAGGAGCAACCTGAAGCCACTCTGCAATAAATAAATTAAGCACTCTAGGACAGAGATAGCAAAAGTCCTATTTTTTTTATTGCAGGCCTACACATACTGCTCTGAAACCCGTCCATTTAGATTAACTTTGACACTTGGTAAATTATCCTAATGTTTTTTTCTGTCTACAAGATTAAGCATTGTCAAACTAATACGGTTTTTAAAAAGCTATCTTTAAAAAGTCAGGGATGAAAACCAAGTTTCAGTCAATCAAATATCTCAGGAGTACTGTCTAGAAAGAAAGCTAACTTTTAATGTTATCTGACATTGTCAAAAACTTCCCTAGTAAAAAAATAACAATGCTCTTTCCACTAGTTTGTTTTCAGCTAGGGAATTGCTCGCCAGGGCTCAGCCACTAGTGTGTGAATGCATGCTTGGTGGGGCTGGGACATTCTGTGACTGAGCAGTCAGGGACGGGAGGCATCTAACTTCACTGAGAACTGACAGCTGTTACCATAGCAGGGCTTGAGCCACATTGCCAAATTTTTCACTAAAACAAACTATAAGAGTTTCCTTAGCAGCATTGTAATCCACCTTATTTATATTAGTTTATTCTTAGAACCCTACTCATGGTTACATTGGGTCTCTAAATAGAGAAAAGATTAAAGAGCAAGTCTGAGACAGAACATTGTTTCAAGCCTGGGGGAAAAAAGTGAAACTACTGTAATTTTTTTCCCTCTTCAAAACCAAACTAGACAAGAATCCTATGTGCACTGCACGATAGCATTCAAAGGCACAGACAGGCCGCTTTCAACCTCATCTGTTGAGGAGTGCTGACCTCATATCACTGAAGCAATCAATGGGTTTCTCAAGTTCGACTCCAGTTTACAGGTTCCTAACGTGGGAACATCAGTTTGGGAGAAAAAGTATGATTTGAAAAGCTATCCTAAACATAATTAGGATTATCAGCCAACTACATAAATTAAATCTTTAGCCATGACCCTTAAAAATGCCCAACTTACTAGCATAATCAAAAGCAACTGTTCAGCTATGAGAGAAAAAAAAATGCACTATGCCTCACTTGATATAATAAATGGATTCCCCAGAATTCTGTAACTCAAGAATGACAAGGGGAAGAAAAAGGTGTAAATCCTTTTCATACTAATATGCATTATAATCTCAGATGTCACCACAGAAGGTAGGCCAAACTGCCCCCCCTCCCAGACATAACAAACATTTAAGCATACCACAAAACAATCAGCAGAATCCACAGCACAATCTTATGCTTTCCTGCTTCTGCAAAAGTGTAGCAGCTTGAAAATCTTTCATATAATTTTGTATCAGGTACACCAGTAAACAAAGCCACTGCAACTTTCAAGTTGTCTCAGATTCACAATTCTAGCTAGGCATACATATTAAAAATGAGAAGCTCTTCACTCAAATATATCAATTTTTTTAAGAAAAAAGTTTTCTCCTAATACTTTTGTGATGTATTTTATTTGCTCTTTTTTTTTTCAAGCACTCATATTTCACTTGGATGGAGGAAGGTATGAGGTAGAAAATAAAGTTTTAGAAAGTGGATCGTCAAGAGTCCTACAACTATTTTGAGTAACACAACCCTCCCCAATAATCTCCAGTTAGCTTATATTTGTAATTTTTCCTCTTGCTGGGTCAAGTGACCCTAGACAAGTCACTTCAACCATGTTTCAATTTCCTTATCCAAAAAGTGGAGATAATGCTCCTTTTTAGGGTTACTGTGAGGATAAATGAATTACCCACAGAAAACAATATCTGGCACACGTTAAATGCCACAGATTCTGAACTTTGATTTTACGAACAAATAGGCTTCTGAAAGGCTTTTTTCCCAAAATTTGGTGGTTATCTATTTTACCAGGTAAACTTTTTAAATCCTTTGTCAGGTTTTCCACACTGGAACTCAGAACTTTATTACATTTATACAACCACTCAGGTGACACTGACTCTCTTCATCTAGAAAGTGCATTATTTTATCTCACAGACTCAAATTTATGTTCTTCATTAAGACGCAGACAATGCACATTATATACATATATGTCTATAGTTTATCTTTAGGTAGTCTTTCAGAATTTCAAATGCACATAACTCCTGACTCAGTAATATTTTAAAGAATTGTAAAGAACTTAATTCCATTGTTACAAAGAATTATAGACTCAAGAGTACTAGCTAAGACAAGAGATTGACTGTACTAAAAAAAAAAAACAAAAAAGCTGAAAAATTAATTCACTTTTTTCAACTTAGGGGGTAGGAAGAACAAAAGCATTTTATGTAAAGTTTAGAGCTTAGCTCTTAATCAACATTTTGGTCACCTTAAAAACTAAATGTCATTTAAGGAAACAGCTGATTCTCAATCCATTTACCTATTTATTATTTCCCTTGTTCTATGATGTTGAGGTGGCCCCCATAATACAGCATTTAAGAAAATCAGCTTTTGGCTCTCATTTCACTCATAGATGTTTAAGCAAGCATACATCCTTATAATGTAGTACTTAACCAGTGAAGTTTCTCAATCTCATAAAAATCTCAGTACCATAGTTTCAGAATAAAAGTATCCCTCCTCCGAAATCACCTTACCATGGCAATCTTTGAAAACTTTTTCTACACAGATGAAATAACCCTTTAAGTGCTTTGCTTCAAGTATCAAGTACCAGCTATCACACTTCTGAAACTGACATTCTGTGTCACAGGGAAACAAAGCTTTTCCTCCCAGGAAAGGAAGCCCGGGAAAGGGTAACTAATGTGCATTTCTTTTTAAAAGCTGCAAAATTCTGCCTTTTATTCTAGGCCTTATATTTCTAGGTTTAGACTGGCCTTCATCAACTTAAGGCTGAAAGAGTACAAGTTAAATTCTTCTTAAAGAAGAAAAGCTATATACCTGTAAAAAGAATCTCATTCACTACCAAATGTTAACAGCTTTCTATTCGAAAACAAGGTCCTGTAAAAATTACACTTGCTCCCTGCATGTCAAGAAGAAACATTTCAAGCAGAAAAAAAAAAAAAGTACATAAAAACCACCTGCTTGATACTGTTTGAAGTTACTGGTTTTTTAAAAGAGGGAAATTCTCATACCGTTTTTAATCCCTGCTTTTGTCTGGAAGGACTACTTTAAAAGAAGAAAAAGATCACTATGTACTCTTGTGTTGTTTTTTTGTTGTTGTTTTCCTTTAAGGATTTTTAGCTTTCTAAAGCAGACACATAAGCACATGGCAAAAATGGATGGGAAAAGTTAGGTCTGCTGACCCTTACCAGCTCTTTTCCTCCGTGGAGGGGGATTCTGAAGTTCCCTTTGTAAATTTAATAGCTTAAATTTAAATATATTAAGAAGTTACCTTTAAAAAAAAAAACACCCGAGTCACCTGAAATCAATATCCCAATATAAATAAGTAAAGCTAAGCCCGTCCAGCTCGAGCGTTGGGCTTTCGGTCGGAACGCCTTATCGCGGGCCCGGCGCATACCACCGCGGGTGACATCAGATCGAAACCACACGGTTTCGCCGGGCACCGGACGCTCCAGCGAGGACAGCGGCACCCCGGCCCGCCGGAGGGGGGCGGGGTGGAGAAGGCCCTGAACCCCGATCTCCAGCTCCCCAGGAGCCCCAGTGCCCTCGCCCGTCGCCGCCCGAGTTTCTGGGCGCGGAACCTGTTGCTCGTCCCCGCCCGCAGCGAGCAGCGCTGGCACCTGCCCGGGCCGCCGCCGCCGCCACCCCCGGCTCCCCG
>NW_012267231.1:8982230-8985386 GCF_000151885.1 Dipodomys ordii | reverse complement strand
AAGAGCAAGAGCAAGAGAGCGTCTGGGCCTGGGCTAGGCCTTATGTAGGGTATGGGCGGGGAAAGGTGTGGTCACATCAAATTCAGATGTGACCTCAGCGGATGCAGATGTGACCTCTTCCAGGTGTCCCAGTTGCCTAGGTAATGCAGGTACTGGGTGGAGACTTTGCTGCGAGGAGGGTGGAGTCTGCTTGCCATCCAGGGGCGGACCTTACACATATGTTTATGTTTGTTATATATGTAAAAGATGTGGGTTTGGTTGTTTTTCCATTGCAAAACAATCCAGAAAAAGCATATTGATGCCATTTTTGGTGTAACTGTGGGTTTATGCATGAAATACAAAGAGGAAGTACCTGATCAGTGCAGTCACAAAATAAAGTCACAGAAATAAATTTATATAAATTACTAGAAGTAAGAGAACTCTACCAAAGCATTATAATATAAAACAAAACATCCTAACTTCACTCCTGAAAGTTATAACTTATTTTAAAAAATTTCCTCTTCCCCTCCACAAAAAATAAAATTACATAACTGTTAAATGGGAACGAAACTTAAAAAAAAATAGTTTATGTTAGTTACGGGGTGGGGGGGGGAGAAGGAGGAGGATTTCATTTTTACATCTCCATACGTTTACACTATAGCCTGAAGAACCTTTTTAAGATTCATAAGGTTTCTAGATTTCACAAATTAGTAGAACTTTCATGCCTGTGTGCCAGCACTGCATCTTGAACTCAGGCACTGTACTGCTTTAGCCACAGCTCCAATTCCAGCTTTTTGCTAGTTAATTAGAGATAGGAGTCTCATTGACTTTCCTGCCTGGGCTGTCTTGGAACCTTGATCCTCAGATCTCAGCCTGCTGAGTGGCTAGGATGACAGGCATGAGCCACCAGCCCCCCAGCTGAAAAAAACAAAACAAAACTTTTTAAGAGTGCACTATAAAGTCACCTATTTTCAATGTCGTTTCTATCTTATTTTAAACACTACAAACTGCATACTGAGCGGTAGTTAAAATGGCAATTTCATATTGTTAGTATTATGCTCATCTTTGGTCCTCAGCCCCCCTCCTGGAGTTCCCTCCATACAGCTGGCCCCTCCCGCTCTCTGCCCAGAGCCACCTGAACGCCCATCTACCTTACTTTCTGTTCCCCAGACCCTCCTGCTACCTGGATGGTGACCGGAGCCATGTGCTTTCTCTTGGGGAAAATATGGCTCCTCTAATAAACCTTATAATCCTGTGCCTGCCTGCCTCTGCGTGGTCCCCTGGGACTGGATGTGTGGGATCCTCCTTCACCTATAGTAGGTACATTTCAACATAATGGAAACACTAAAGAATGCTCAGTTTTATTATAATTATCAATGCACATTAATTGTATATATTAATGAGTTTCACTGATATTTGCATCTATATAGATACTGTTGTTTGATCATTTCTACTATCCCAACTACCTTCTTACCCTCTGGCTTCAGTCATTACATGTTTTTTTATTTTTTTTTTAAAAAAAGGACAAACATGAAGATCAAGTCATTTTACATTCATTTCAGAAGAAAGAAGAGTCGGTCCTAAAATAGTACCTCCTTGGGGGCCACCCTGCTCTCACTGTGGGGCAAAACTGAGCCTTCTTTAGGGTTCTGAACATCACAAAACCAAGGAGACCAGAAGTTCCAGAAATCCAAGCAGCCAGGCTTGGCATGGCATGGCAGGCCAGTTTTGGACTCATCTCAGGTCTATCTGTCCTCCATTCTCCAAAACAAAACATCCCACATCCTCTTCATGATTGCTCCAAGAGCTCTGCCCAACGTAGCAAAACAGCTCTCCCTCTAATCCCCAGGGAAAACAGATGAAGGAATGGGCATTTCACCTCTCTTTCAGCTAACACTTGAAACTTATTCCACGTTCTGCTTTTTTCTTCTCCATCCTAATGGGAACCCAATGGTGGGGGAGGGGGCTAGCCGCCTTCACTGTCCCCTTCCCTCCATCCCCTTCTTCTCTTGAGGCCACTAGTACCTCCTTGGTAACTTCCAACATTGGGACCAGTGTCCGTGCGTAGTCCCTCAGAGCAGCAGGGGCCTACGCTGGGGCTGGCTTGCTTGAATCTTAACCATTTCAGTTGCGGTTTTGTGTTCTGTACACGGGACAGGGCACACAGGGTTTAGAGCCTTGGCTGTCTTGGGTCCTGGACTCCAGTCACTTCTTGAGAGGTGCTGGTCTTCTTCCACCCTGCTCCTCTGCTTCTGCCCCTGACCAGGAAGTGAGCCAGGGGTGTGGCCCAATATGTGTACCCCCTTTATCTTGGGCAGGCAGCACCACTTCCTGTCTGGTGGGCCGCTGGCCAGAGGCCACTTCTTGGTGGGGGTGAGTGTAAGCTGTCTGGCCCAGCCTAGATTCAGGAACCAAGCCAACCAGCCATGGACAGTTAACATTTTGTTGGTGACTGTTGTGGTTGGAACAGCTTGGCCTGAGACACAACTTCCCCTGATTCTGAGTCTAAAGAAGGAGGAGACATTTTAAGGCTTTTGAGACTGGGATTCCAGCAAGCCACTGGGCCCAACGCAGGCATCTGTGGGCTCTGTGAAGGTCCCCCGCTTGCTTGCTGTGATTATGCAACCTGTGCCTGCGAGGCTGGTTCTGTGCCTGGGGACAGGGTCCTTTCTCCTTTTCCTCCAACCTTCCTGACTTTGGTTTGTCTCTTCTGGTTAGCTCGAAGCACCCTCCAGGGACAAGCCACAAAATGCATTGTGTCAATGGCATTCAGTCAGTGACTTCTCATGAATTAAATCTTCCAGAGACGTATATTTAAAACTGGTGTTGCTCAATAGGAACCATGAAATCAGTGCTCACATTTTGTATGTTCATTGTTCTTCACTTAGAAGGGTATTCAATAGCAGATATAAATCACAACAAGTCATGAGGCGGTGGGAGGGGGGAAGCTTGTCCAGGTGCGGTGGCTCACATCTATAATCCTAGCTGCTGGGAAAGCAGAGATCCGAGGATCATCGTTCAAAGCCAGGCTGGGCAGGAAAGTGCTTGAGACTCTTATCTCCAATTAACCACCAGAAAACAGTAAGTAGATCCAAAGTTCAAAGTGGTAGAGTGCTAGCCTTGGGCAAAAGAGCTCAGAGTCAGTGCCCAGGCCCTGAGTTCAAGCTCTACAACCAC
>NW_012267231.1:8951870-8982060 GCF_000151885.1 Dipodomys ordii | reverse complement strand
TATATATATATATATATATATATATATATATATATATACACACACACATATACATATATATATATGCCCACCTGTTCCTGTAGACTCATCTGTCAATCTGTGATTGGCATCTCAGAAACTCCAGTTCTTACTGCAGTGAATGTTTGCCCAGATCTTTTGAGATCACTCAACCTCTAATTTCACAAAGAATACTGACACTCATTCCTAACTATCTGAACAACAGATACTTTAAAGAGAAAGAGAAAGGGGGGGGGTGGTCCACTGGAACCCTGTCTGCTGCATTCCCATTCGAATTTCCCAAGCACACTGCTAGTTAAATCTAATAAGTTATTTCATATTGCTTTCTGCATTATAAGTGTGTATGTGTGTGTGTGTGTGTGTGTGCATGTGAGTGTGTGTAGATAGAAGAAAGCTGGGCATCAATGGCTCACACCTATAATTCTAACTACTTTGGAGGCTGAGACCTGGAGGATAGAAATTTGGTGCCAGCCCCAGCCCCCCTCTCCCAGCCCCCCCCCAAAAGACTGATAAGTTCCATTTCCAATTAATCAACAAAAGGCCAAGCTGGAGACATGGTTCAAGTGGTAGCCTTGAGCTGAAGCGCTGAGGGTTGACACCCAGGCCTAGAGTTCAAGCCCCACGACCAACAGAAACAAACAAAACAAAAAAACTCACTGATAGTGCCAATTTCCCCTCCAAGAAAACTGAATCAACTTATCCTGTTTTCCCATCCATCCTGTGAACAGTTAATAATATTAATCTCTTATATTTTCTGCCCATCTAATAGACAAAAATAGTGTGCCAATTACCAGATTATCAACCTGTTGTATTTTATTTAGTTTGTTAATAATCTCTGTACATACTTTTGTACTGAATTCATTGTGAGTCTTGTCTCCAATCTGTTATGTATGTGCGCATGCTCGTGTACGTGTGTGTGCACACATGCACACTAAATAAAATGTACTTCAGAATAACTTTGACTTCATAGAAAAGTTGCAAAGACAGAACCCTGAGTTCCTGGAACCACTTCTGACCCTGCCTCCTCCACTGCTAACCTCTATGAAACATTTGTCAACAACTAAAAGACTCACATTGATACAATATTAACAAGTTCTTCCAGAGTACTCTTTTGTGTCTCTTGTATTCTTCTAATGTTGCTGATATGCCAGTTTTCTTAATTTAATTTTATTGTCAAGGTGATGTACAGAGGGGTTACAGTTACACACATAAGGTAATGAGCACATTTCTTGTCTAACATTGTTACCCCTGCCCTAGCCCTCATTTTTCTCTCACTTTCCTCCTCCCTAGTTTCTAAATGTTACACAGATTTTTGCCAGTACTGGAGCTTGAACTCATAGTCATTAAGATTTTCCTGCCCAGGCTGGCTTCCAACAGTGATCCTTAGACCCCAGTCTCTGGAGTACTAGGATTCTAGGTGTAACCCACCAGCACCCAGGCTGAAGATTATTTTTGAACATGTTGGTTTGGAGTCACCTCTAGACTTTTCAGAAGCTGAGTCTGTATTCATGACCTAGGGAGGCAGAGTATGAATGGAAGCTAGAGCACAATGCAGAGTACACATGGAAGATGAGTGCTGGTAGCTCATCCCTGTAATCCTAGCTACTCAGGAGGCTGGGATCTGTGGGTTGTGATTCAAAACCAGCCCAAGCAGAAAAGTCTGTGAGACTCGTATCTCCAACAAACTACTCAGAAAAAGCCAGAAATGGTACTATGGCTCAAGTGGTAGAGCATTAGCCTTGAGCACAAAGAGGTACAGGGTCAGTGCCTAGGACCTGAGTTCAAGCCCCATGACCACCCAAAAAGAAAAAGAAGAAGAAGAAAAAAAGAATACATATGGAGTGATGTATGTCTTCTTGGATTTGACACCTTTTTCCTTAGGCTCTTCTCTGGGACAAGCCTATCAGACATCTATAAGACATCTTCTATAAGACATCTTCTGAGCCTCAGGCATGAGGGATCATAGGAAGAGACCTGTCAACATTCCTTTAGTTCAGAATGTCTTCTAAGATGTCGAGGAGTACCAAACTCATTGAATAGCGGAGAGAGAAGAGAGGGAATATCGTTATGGTTAGGATCTCCTGTCTCCCACCAGCTCATGTGTGTGGCTTAGTTGCCAGACTATCCTGCTATTGGGAGTTGTGGAACTTTAGGAGGAGGGGCTTGGCAGGAGGAAGTTAGGACATTGGAGGTATGCCTTTGAAAGGAGATACTGGGACCCCAGCTCCTACATTCTGACCTCCTTGCCCACAAAGCCTGATGCACTGTGTCAAAGGTCCAAAGCAACTATGGACCAAGACCTCTGAAACCATAAGACTAAGTAAACTTTTGCTTCCTTTAAGATGTTTGTCTCGGGCTGGGAAGGTGGCTCAGTGGTAGAGTGCTTTCCTTGCATACATGAGGCCCTGGGTTCGATTCCTCAGCACCATGTAAGCAGAAAAAGTCGGAAGTGGCCCTATGGCCCAGTAGTAGAGCGTTTGCCTTGAGCTGAAGAGCTGAGGGACAGCGCCCAGGCCCAGAGATCAAGCCCCACGAGCGACAAAAAAAAAAAAAAAGAAAGAAAAGAAAAAAGATGGTTGTCTCAGGCATTTTGTAACATCAACAGAAAGCCAACAAACACAGATTTATTCATCTGGGTGCTAGTGGTTCACACCTTAATCCTGAGATCTGAGCATCCTGGTTTAAAGCCAGCCTAGGTAAGAAGGACCCATGACACTCTTGTCTCCAATTAACTACCTAAAAACTGGAAGTGGAGCTGTGGCTCAATGGTAGAGCTCTAACATTAAGCACAAAAGCTCAGGGCCTTGAGTTCAAACCCCAGGTCTGGCGCTAAACAAAAACCAAAACCAATTTTAAGAGAGAAGTAGGAGTATATACAAGTATTTGATTGTGTTTTAAAAAGAAACAATGAAAGGAAAACTATGAACACATAAAAATAGTTACTTTCAGAGGACAAAAGGACATTCTTAGAGAAGCAAAGAATGACACATTTCTCTATATATATTCTATAAATCATTTTGACTTTGAAACATGAAAATATGTACTTAAAAATAAAATGAAGGGGCTGGGAAGGTGGCTCAGTAGTAGAGCACTTGCTTTGCATGCATGAGGCCCTGGGTTTGATTCCTCAGCACCACATGAGCAAAAAGCAAAAAGCTGGAAGTGGTGCTGTGGCTCAAGTGGTAGAGCACTAGCCTTGAGCTGAAGAGCTGAGGGACAGTGCCCAAGCCCAGAGTTCAGGCCCCACGACCTGAAAAAATTAAATCCAAAAAAATTCAGTTGTAAAAGCTGAAGACAAATTGAAGCAAAGAAAAAACCCTGAACAAACAAAGCTAGTTACATACATAAAGAGAATTCTGCTGGCTCTAGCATATTCTAAAGAAAACAGTAAATTTAAATTTCATTAGTAGTACATTAGTAATAATACAAATAAGCACCATTACCTTGAAACCAGTATATAATTGTGTAGATTAATATAAAACTGTTACATTCTCATTATTGTATTATCTAACATATAATTAATAACTAACATATATAAGCATATTGAATATATGTTAGTATCACTACCATATAGCAATGTATAACGTTAGATGTTGTATTTGTTGTTTTTACAATGCTGGCCGTGGGCAATAAACTCAGGGCGTGGGTGCTGTCCCTGAGCTTTTTTTTTGCTCAAGGCTAGTGCTCTACCACTAGAGCCACAGCTCTACTTTCAGCTTTTTGATGGGTAATTGGATGTATGTCTATTAGAGCATGGTAATATTGTTGGGAAATAAAAATTTCTATTTGAGAGAGAAGGGGAGGGGGAGAGGGAAGAGTGAGAGGAGGGAGGAAGAGAGGGAGGGAAAGGGAGAGGAAGGGGTAGGGAGAGGAGAGAAGAAAGAGAGGAGAGAGAAATATAGGATAGGGAGAAGGGAAAGGGAGACCAGGAGAGACAAGGCAAGGGGAGAAAAAAGGAGGAAGAGAAGGGAAGGAAAGAAAAGACTGCAACTACGTAACACCCACCAAACCTCTAAGACTTGAGTTCCCCTAATAACAAGGAAGCCCAAGAACGTGAGAGAGCCCTGCAAACAAGCAGTAGCTTATCAGACAATTGGTTAAGGGAGACATATCCTCCTTACTTTCTAAAGCAGAGTAAAAGGAAAGATACATTTTGCATGCATTTTGTTTCGGATATTCAAGTTACTATAGCTGATGAGAAAGGAAGTTGCTTTAGAAGACCAGCTCTTAGCACCTGCAGGGAGAAGAAAGAAAGAAAAAGGAAAGAAAGAAAGAAAGGAAGGAAGGAAGGAAGGAAGGAAGGAAGGAAGGAAAGAGAAGAAAAAAAATATCATCCTCTGACACATAACACATTCTGACAAAGGTCAAATGATCAAGTTGAGCATCCTGAGAAATTAAGAGCAGCAATCTGTGTGTGTGTGTGTGTGTGTGTGTGTGTGTGTGTGTGTCCTAGGGCTTGAACTCAGGGCCTAGGCACTGTCCCCTGAACTTCTTTTTGCTCAAGGCTAACACTCTGCCACTTGAGCCACAGCTCCACCTCTGGCTCTTTGGGGGTAGTTTAATGGAGATAAGAGTCTCTCAGACTTTCCTCCCCATGCTGACTGACTTAGAACCAGCATCCTCAGATCTCAGCATCCTGAGTAGCTAGGATTACAGGCGTGAGCTACTGGCACCTGGTAAAAAGAAGCAAACTTTTATGCCTTTATGAGACAACTGGAAACACATGACACTACTGAAGAAGAATTCCCACCCCTAAATTATCTATCTATCTATCTATCTATCTATCTATCTATCTATCTATCTATCTATCTATCTATCTATCTATCTATCTATCAACTTAGTAGAATTCTGCCTATAGGGCTAACTTGTGTTGACAGAAAAAGAAAAGTGTGTGTGTGTGTGTGTGTGTGTAGATGCTTCTATGGGAAGCAAATGAAAGGGAAAGGACCCATTTTTCCAAATAAAGCAACAGAATAAGGGAACAGAAAAGCAAGCTGGCTCTGCTGCTAGTCTTGTATGGACTTCTTTTCAAAGCTACCAACAGTAAGCAGACATTTTTTGCATGCCTGTAATTCCTACACTCGAGGGGCTGGGCAGGATGATAATGAGTTTGAGGGTAGCCTGGGCTACAAAGGGAGGCCTTGTCTCACATCGATAAACAAAAGAATAAATGAATATTAACCATATTGTAGGGGCTTCAGGAAGGACCTCTGTGGCAGATGCCCGTGTAAACATGGGGAGTTGACACATCATGATGTTTGGAACTTGTTTTCCAATGTTTCACCAAAGAGGAAAATTTAAAAATGGAAGAAGCAAAGCCAGGTGCTGGTGGCTCACATTTGTTATCCTAGCTATTCAGGAGGCTGAGATCTGTGGATCAAGGTTTGAAGCCAGCCACAGGGAAGGAAAGTCTGTGAGACTCTAAGCCAAAAGTGGCAGCTGAGGTTTAAGGAGTAGAGTGCTGGCCCTGGGTAAAAACGCTCAGGGACAGTGAGTGCCCAAGCCATGAGTTCAAGCTCCCATGCTGACAACCAAAACAAACAAACAAAAAGAGGAAAACACAAATGTAGCAAAATATTAAAAAGTACTGGGCTCCAGTGATGTATTTATGGGAGATTTGTTGTGCTGTATTATTCTGTCTACTCTCAGGAATGTTGAATATCAGTATACAAACATTTGACTTCCTTCCCTCCCTCCCTCCCTTTCTCTCCTCCTTTCCTCCCCCCTTTTTTCCTTCCTTCCTTCCTTCCTTCTTTTCTTTCCTTCTTTTTTTTTCTTTTGCCAGTCCTGGCGCTTGGACTCTGGGCCTGGGTGCTGTCCCTGTGCTCAAGACTAGCTCTCTACCACTTGAGCTACAGCTCTACTTCTGGCTTTTTGATGATTAATTAGAGATAGGAGTCTCACAGCTTTTGCTTTTGAACCACGATCCTCAGAGCTCCGCCTCCTTGAGTAGCGAGGATTACATGTGTGAGCCACCAGTGCCTGGCTACATTTGACACTTTTTAATCAGGAAAATCAAAGAGACACAAAAGCAGAAATAGTTCTGCTTGTTAAAGTGTAATACTGGTCATACCTTCTTTCCTGTTTGGATTTGCTTTCCCCCAGATACAGCTCTTCCTGGATGTGGAGTCTTTTTTTTTCCCCCATCCTTGGAATCTGGCCAGTGGTATGACCTGCCTTAGTGAAAAACATGCAGGATACAAGCAGTGGGTTGAAAAAGCACTTGAGCTCTAGGGCTCACCTGTGCATGCTTCTGAGAACCCTGAGCCACCACGGAAGAGGCGGAGACTAGCCTGCTGGAGAAGTCTCACGGAAAAGAAATAAGAAGCCCTGGCTGATGGTGTGCCAAACTCTCAACATACGAGGGCAGGAATTCCAGATCATCCAGTCCCAGACAAACTGTAAACTGGCTGCACCTGCATGCGTGAGTCCAGGAAAGTCTAGCTGGCTTCTCTGAACCCAGCTTGCCAGCTCACAGAACCATGACAGGTTTTTAAGACGTTCAGCATTTTGGGATGGCTAACTGATACATTTGTCTAAACCCATGGAGGAACTATATACACATGCACGTATGTATATTCAGGAGACAAACTTCTTAGCACTTGGGGAACATGGCTTGTACTTGTGTTACCATGGTAATTCCACTGAAAAATCACATATGCTGAAATTTGCCCTAGAGGAATGGAAGGTTTAGATATGCTAAGTGTATATTGGAAGTGCAATCAAGCCAAGTTCCTGAACACATAATACCATATTTACCACATTCGTTGACAGAGGCAGGTACAATAGGTAGGTTATGAAAAGCTTAATTAATTTTGGAGTTGGCAAGATGTTTCAAGGGTGGAGTGCTTGCCTAGCAAGTGTGAGGAGCTGAGTTCAAACCTCAGTACCACACACACACACACACACACACACACACACACACACACACACAATCAAATGATCAAATGCCATGGGTCTATCATCCTAGCTACTCAGGAGGCTCTGAGATCCAGAGGATTGTAGTTTGAAGCTAGTCTTGGGAGAAAAATACAAGAGACTCATCACCAAAATAACCAGCCAAAAGCTGGGCTGGAGGAGTGGCTCAAGTGATAGAGAGCCAGCAAAGCCAGCAAGCTGATGAAGTGTGTAAAGGACTTCTACTAGAAAAAGCTCAAATTATAACCAACAATTTAGTTGAATCATATCACTTTAAAATACAAGGTGTAGCCAGGCACCAGTGGTCCACACCTATAATCCTAGCTACTCAGGAGGTTGAGATCAGAGGATTGTGGTTTGAAGACAGCCTGAGCAGGAAAGTCTATCACACTCTTATCTCTAATTAGCTTCCTAAAAAGCTGGAAATAGAGCTGCAGTTCAAGTGGCAGAGCACTAGCCTTGAGCCAAAAAACTCAGGAACACCCAGACCCTGAGTTCAAGCCCTAGGACCAGTATTATACATATATAATGTATATATATATATATGTATTCAAAGTTTATGTAGTTCATCTCAGTATCACTAGCAAAACACTGTGCTTGTAAAAGATAAAAAAAATCTGGAGAGTTAAATATTTCTCTATAATAGTAACTACTTATTTAGGAAATATTTTAAGTTAATTTGATATTTTAATTTGATGAACATGGCTATTTTAGGAACTTTAGAATTACTGTTTGCATAAATGCCGCCCACATTTACATGCTGATTTATCCAACCTCTTCATTTATGTTTTTAAAGGTGCCCTATAATTTTTACAAGTTCTTTTATTTTTTTAAGCCCCACAGTATTCTGAGTAATGACAATATTTTATATTACTTTGAATTCTCAAACCTTTGTTGAAGAAATATCACACATGTCTTTTGGGGCTGTGGGTTTGGAATTAATCTTATTCAACAGGTCATTAATGACACAATTAGATGTTTAAATTTGAGACTTTAAAACGCTACGACTTCAAAAGCTAAGGCTAACCAGATAATGGGGAAAAGCAAAGGAAGGGGTGACATTGTCCAAAAAGAACTGTATTAATTGCCTGACTTACGAAATGGTAATCCCTCTGAAACACAACTGAAAGTAATTACAATAAAATTATATTTAAAAATAACTAGTGGAGACCAAACAATATGTGAAACTCTTACTTCCAAAAAGACCAGTGAAAATTTGGGGTTTTGTGTGGTAGAAACCAGGGCACCCGACTTCTTTTCTTTGGGGAGCTCCTCAATCCTCCTGCTCCTGACAGTCCTACCTTATTTGTTTGTTTTGCCCATGTTGGGGCTTGAACTCTGGGCCTAGACACTGTTCAGCTCAAAGTGAGCACTCTACCACTTGAGCCACAGCACCACTTCCCGTTTTCTGGTGGTTTACTGGAGTTAAGAGTCTCACGGTCTTTCCTGCCTGGGCTGGCTTTGAACTGTGAACCTCAAATCTCAACCTCCTGAGTAGCTAGGATCACAGCCATGAGCCACCAGCACCGGGCCTCAATCTCGCCTTCTTTTCCTGCAAAGGGACTTCAACTTGTGGAGGAAATGTCATCAGACTCATTATCTTCCTAGCTAATCCTAAAATGTGCTCCTGGTTGACAGTGTATGGATACACATGGTGAAGGCATTAGACAGAACACAATGGAAATAACCGGCCAAAGGTCTTGTGGGAATCAAGTTTACCCTATCTGCACAAGGAGGGGGAGACAAGAGGGCCGGGCTGGGCCAGGGAAAAGGAGGTGCAGTCATCCAAAGATCCTTACAGTTGCAATATAGCCTCACCAGAATCCTTACTAGCTGAAGACCTGATACATCCCTGACAGTGCTAGACCATGTCCTGTGGGATGAGGTCATTTGAAGGTCTTTTGAGTTTTAGAAACAGATCATGAAGCTAGATACACTTTGTTGCCGGGGAGAAAGCCCTCATGTGAATGTGATGAATATTTTCCTAAGGGAAGAGCAGCGAATTCTGTGAAGATGAAGCATGGTAGAATAGCAGAGCAAACTGAACAACATTAAAAAAAAAATCCAGCTGAGCTTAAGTACAAGTGTGACGGAGGGGAGGTGTTTTGAAAGGGTGTGGCTTCCTGTCTCTCCATTGTTTGGACCTAGCCCGACAAAGCCAAATTCGTTTCTCTGATATCCTGAAGGCAGCAAGGAACTGGTTCCCAAAATAGCATAAGCTCTAAGTCCTGCACCTAGAGTCAGCAGCAGAAAGGAGAAACACCCACACAAGTTCAAAACTGTGCTCCCTGCTTTAACAAGTGTGTGTGCACGTGTGCGTGCATATGTGCCAGTACGACAGCCTGAATGCTGCCACTTAGGTTTTTTGTTTGTTGGTTGGTTTGTTTCTCAAGGCAGGATCTCTACCAATTGAGCCACAGCTCCGCTTCTGGCTTTTTGCTAGTTAATTCGAGATAAGAGTTACTGTGATTTTTGGCTTTGAAGTGTAATCCTCAAATCTCAGCCTCCTTGGTAGCTAGGATTACAGATGTGAACCACCAGTGCCCAGCTTCCCTACTTCATGTTTTTTTAAAGGGAGTTTCTAGGGCTGGGAATGTGGCTTAGTGGTAGAGTGCTTGCCTAGCATGCATGAAGCCCTGGGTTTGATTCCTCAGTACCACCTAAGCAGAAACAGCTGGAAGCAGTGCTGTGGCTCACGTGGTACTATGCTAGCCTTGGACAAAAAAGCTCAGAGACAGTGCCCAGGCCCTGAGTTCAAGCCCCAGGACCAGCACATTAATAATAATAATAATAACAATAATAATAATGATAATAATAGGCAGAGACATGGTAACACAACTTTGCTATGCTCCAATGGCTTTCAAAGTCTGGATGTTGCAATGTGATCATCAAGGTGACAGTTACTAAAAGAGGTGCCTTTAGTTGGTGATTAAGTCCTAAGGATGGAGCCCTCAGAATTAAATATGGGCTTGATAAAAGGGACAAGGGGCAAAAATATAAATTAAAAAAAAATTGTCCCTTTATGTCTTTCTGCCTCTTGCACAGGCTCAGGACAGAGCGATCATCCTCTCTAGAACATGCAACAAGGTGCTACCATCAAAACAGCAGCCCTCACAAACCCCAACCTGTCTGACCTTAATTTTGGGGTTCTCAGTCTCCAATAGAATGAGAAATAAAACTTCTGTTGTTTATAAATCACTCACTTTGGAGCATTTTTTAAAACAAATAGCAGCTCAAACAAGTTAAGACAAACTTTAATCAGTAAATACACATATGCATTACTGCTTTGACATAAAAAGAACATACGAGAAATTACTTCTTGCTCTGAATCAATTTACCTTTCTGTCATGTAAGTATAATTATTTAAACAGAACAACAGAACTGGTGAAGAGTGACAATTTGTAGTAACTAGTAGGGATAATGTAATATGTGAGAAACATTTACTAATATTTTTAAATGTTTCTGTTATTTGGTATCAACTATTTTAACTCTGAAAAATTGGGGCATTTGCTGGGTACTGGTGGTTCATGCCTGTAATCCTAGCTACTCAGGAGGCTGAGATCAGAGAATTATGGTTCAAAGCCAGCCCATGCAGGAAAGTACATGAGACTTATCTCCAGTTAACCACCAGGAAACTGGAAGAGGTGCTGTGGCTCAAGTGGTAGAGCACTAACTTTGAGCAATAAGAGCTCAAAGACAGCACTCAGGCCTTGAGTTCAAGCCCCACAACCGATAACAGTAACAAAAAAGGTGTATACTCAAAATATATAAATGTTGACACTTAAAAAAAGGGAAACACAGATAATATGGCTAATTAAACAGTGTCTATATTTAGTAACAGCATCAAGAAAAAAAATGTCCTCTTTATTTCTCCTCCCTGTTACAGAACACTGTGTTGTTCTTTCTGCTTCCTTTTTGGATAATCTTTCTCTGAACAAGCTTGTCCTTTTATGCAGTGTAGTCACATGTAAAATTCACTTTGACTTGCTGCTCTGCTATTCGCCAGCCCACAGGACAGTGATCTGTGGTGTCCATCCTGGGTGATGACCTTTGGCTAAATATCCTCTCGAAAAAACACATTCAAAGCCAAGTGCTGGTGGCTCACACCTGTAATCCTAGCTACTCAAGAGGCTGAGATCTGAGGATTGGGGTTGGAAGCTAGCCCAAATAGGAAAGCCAGATGTGGTGCTGCGGCTCAAGAAATAGAGCACTAGCCTTGAGCAAAAGAATCTCAGGGACAGCGCCCAGGCCCTGGGTTCAAGCCCCAGGACTGGCAAGAAAAAGCACTTAAGCTGGAGGCCAGTGGCTCACATCTGTAATTTTAGCTACTAAAGAGGCTGAGATCTGAGGATCACAGTTTGAAACTAGCCCAAGCAGGAAAGTCCCTGAGACTCTGTTCTCTAAAACATCCAGCAAAAAGCTGGAACTGGCGGAGACTCAAGTGGTAGAGCATCAGCTATAAGCAACAAAGTTGAGAGTAAGAGGCTCTGAGTTCAAGCTCCGGTGCCAATGCACGTGCGTGCATGCACATGTACCCCCTCCTCCCACAAACACATACACATGCACACAGCATTTAAGTATTGAACTTTACTTACCAGTACAAGCACAAGTTCAAGCTTGTGGGAATTTATTTTCAGTTTTCTAAAAAATGACTCATTTTGAATCTACAAGCTTGTTTGCTAATCAGGTTATTCATATCTATGAATTCAACATACATGGCTACTCATGTTTAAAATATCACTTTGGGAGGAAGGATGTCCTAGGGCTTGAACTCAGGGCCTGGGTGCTGTCCCTGAGCTTTTCTGCTCAAAGCTAGCCACTCTACCACTTGAGCCACAGGTCCACTTCCAGTTTTTTTGGTGGTTTATTGGAGACAAACAGTGTAACAGACTTTCCAGACCAGACTGGCTTCAAACTGTGATCCTCAGATTTCAGCCTCCTAAGCAGGTAGACTTCCAGGCATGAGACATGGAATAATAATAATAATAATCTTGAAGTAATTATAAATTCGTGAAGAGGTGCAAAACAAGAATAAAAGGTGCCTTGTTCCCATCTATGCAGAATCAATAGATGGATGCACCCAATTCAGATGTCACTATGTTCATATGGATGTGATGGTACAATTTTTACCCCAGTGGAATCTTGCACAACCACCACCAAAATATTCAACTAAAGGCGTTTCCCAGCACCCGTTCAAGGGGCCAACCTGGCAATTGCTCATTTTTTTTCTCTCCATCTCTCTAATTATGGTACTTCAGGAATGTTTCCTAAATGAAATCATACAGAAGGTCACTGTCCGGAATTGACTTGTTTCCACTGAGCATCATCTCCTTGAGGTGTAAACAAGTTACTACACTCATCCATGGCTTCTTTCATTTTATCAGAGTCATATTCCACAGCACGGGCTTAAAGTCTGGGACATTTGAATGGTTTTCAAATTTTTGCTATGATGAATAAAACTGTCATGAGTATTCTTACCCATGTCCTCCTAGAGAAAGCACTCTCTACCCCAAATCCCAAGAACTCAAATGCTGAGTTCTAGAGTAAATCCACAAGTTAGATTGAAAGAAGCTATTAAGCTTTTTTGGAAACTGAGCACTGGTGGCTCATACCTGTAATTCTAGATAGTCATGGGGCTGAGACCCTAGGATCACGGTTCAAAGCCAGCCTAGGCAGGATAGTCTGTGAGACTCTTATTTCCAGTGAACCACCAGAAACCAGAAGTGGCACTGTAGTTGAAAGTGGTAGAGTGGTAGCCTTGAGCAAAAAATGCTTGGGGACAGTGCCCAGGTCCTGAGTTCAAGTCCCATAACCAGCCAAAAACAAAACAAAACAAAATTTTTCTGAAGTGACCGTTTTCACCTCCTTACCAGCAATGCAGAAGTGGATCCATCCAATTTCTCTGTATCTTTGCCAGCATATGGTGTATTATTATTATTTTACCATTCCAATGTATGGGATGTGTTATTAATTTAAGCTCCATTTCTTTTCTTTCTTTCTTTTTTTTTTTTTTTTTTTTTTTGCTCAGTCGTGGGGCCTGAACTCTGGGCCTGGGCACTGTCCCTCCACTCTTCAGCTCAAGGCTAGCACTCTACCACTTGAGCCACAGCACCACTTCCATATTTTTCTGGTTAAGTGGTGCTGGGGAATCCAACCCAAGGCCTCATGCATGCAAGGCAAGCACTCTACCACTGAGCCACCTTCTCAGCCCTAAGCTGCATTTCTTTCCTGGCTGATGATATTGAACAATTTGCTAGTTCAGTGAGATGTCAATGTCTCTCTTGTTCATCTTCTAATACAATTGTTTATTTCATTTTTATTATTGACTTTGAAGCTTGTTTATATATTCTAGATTTAAAAACTTTTCCCAGATATGCACTGTCCAGATATGCAGATGTCTTACACTATCTAAAAATTATTCTTCCTTCCTCTCAGCAGGCTGTTTCCCATAGAAAAAGTTACTTTTGATGAGTTTCCAATTTTCTTTGTAGGAATTTTTACTTTGGTGTCAATTCTAAGGGGCCCTCAAACCAGTACTAAGTCCTGAAGATTTTTCTCTTATGTACTTTTCCAGACGTGTTACAGTTTCACATGTTACAGTAAGGTTTATTTATCCCCTTTAAACGTTCTGAATGGATTTAGGTAAGTTAAACTTTCCCTTTTGCAGGGGAAACAGGGTATAAGCACAACATAATTTGAGCTTATAAAATTAAAAATGATAGGGGCTGGGAAGGTGGCTCAGTGGTAGAGCGCTTGCCTTGCATGCATGAGGCCCTGGGCTCGATTCTTCAGCACCACATAAGCAAAAAGAAAAAAGCCAGAAGTGGCGCTGTGGCTCAAGTGGTAGAATGCTAGCCTTGAGTTGAAGAGCTGAGGGACAGTGCCCAGGCCCAGAGTTCAGGCCCCATGACTGGACCCCCCAAAAAAATATTAAAAATGAAGCCGGGCACTGGTGGCTCACGCCTGTAATCCTAGCTACTCAGGAGGTTGAGATCTGAGGATCGCGGTTCAAAGCCAGCCCGGGCAGGAGAGACCGTGAGACTCCTATCTCCAATAAACCACCAGAAAACCGGAAGTGGCGCTGTAGCTCAAGTGGTAGAGCGCTCGCCTTGAGCTGAAGAGCTGAGGGACAGTGCCCAGGCCCAGAGTTCAAGCCCCATGACCGACAAAAAAAATATTAAAAATGATAGTTTAGCTGAGAAAGTGCAACTAGACTCAGTAGCTTGTCCTGGTAACTTCAAAATAATTTTTTGAGCCAGGCGCCTGTGGCTCACACCTGTAATCCTAGCTACTCAGGAAGCTGAGATCTGAGGATTACAGTTCAAAGCCAGCCCAGGTAGAAAAGTCCCCTTAGAGACTCTTATCTCCAATTAACCACTCAAAAACCAGAAGTGGTGCTGTGGCTTAAAGTGGTAGAACACTAGCCTTGAGCAAAAGAGCTCAGGGACAGTGCCCAGGCCCCAAGTTCAAGCCTCATGACTCACAATAATAATAATAATAATAATAATATTTTTAACAGTCTTATTTCAAAAACTGAATCATTTTGTGTCCATGAGTTTTTGGTGCTACCTGCCCCTGGCATCACACAATTCAGATGAAATCCATTGGACCTCTTCCATAGGGCTGCACAACAGAGACCATGGACCAATGCCAAAGAGACAGTTTGCATTTGTTTTTACTATACTTCCTTTCCATTCTCATCCTGTGTATCTCCAAGTTAAAAGAAGATTCCTTTCATCCCAGCATTTGAAAATATGATTGGATGATAGCCCAACCTTTTAACATCATGGAATTTAAAAATGGAGGTTATTGCTAGGTGCTGTAGTTCATGTCTGTATTCCCAGCTATACAGGAAGCTGAGATCTAAGGATCATGGTTCAAAGACAGCCAGGGCAGCAAAGTCTATGAGATGCTTATCTCCAATTAACCAGCAAAAAGCTAACAATAGAGCTGTGGCTCAAGTGGTTCCATGCCAACCTTGAGCAAAAATGCCAGGCCCTCCTCACCCCAGCTAGAATGGCTATAGTCAAGAAATCTAATAACAACAGACGCTGGAGGGGATGTGGCCAAAAGGGAACCCTACTGCATTGTTGGTGGGAGTGTAAACTTGTTCAACCACTCTGGAAAGCAGTATGGAGGTTCCTCAAAAGACTCCACATAGAGCTCCCCTATGATCCAGCAATCCCACTTTTGGGCATTTACCCAAACTAGCACAAACAAGGCTACCAGCACAACTATGTTTATCGCAGCATTATTTACCATAGCTAAGATATGGAACCAACCTAGATGCCCCTCAATAGATGCATGGATCAAGAAAATGTGGTATATATACACAATGGAATTCTATGCCTCCATCAGAAACAATGACATTGCCCCATTTGTTAGGAAATGGAAAGACTTGGAAAGAATTATATTAAGTGAAGTAATCCAGGCCCAAAGAAACATAGATCCCATGGTTTCCCTTATTTGTAATAACTAGTACATGTATAGGACAAGCAGAAAAGGGCAAAAGCTATGTACATATGACCATATAAGATGATGTTAAGGAAATGAACCCCAAGACAGAGACACAACTGTTTTTTTCTTGCTATTGTTTTTTAACATATTTAAAATGTACTATGTGATTTTTTTTGTTTCTTTTGTATGTTCTTCCCCCACGGTATAACCCCTGTTTTCACTGTATTTGATTCCAGTGTCCTGCATCTTGTATACACATTTTTCTAATTTGGGAGGGGGAAGGGAAATAACAAAATGCTTAAGTAAGGATACAGGCTTACCCATTGTAACAATGAAATGAACAAGACACTATGTTGAAAACGAACTTTACAACTTGGAGCGGGGAGGGAGGAGTTGGGGAGGTGGGGAGAGAAGGGATGGTATGGGATAAACAAAGGAGGAGGTAACAATGCTGATAGGAAATGTACTCATTATCTTACTCATGTAACTGTAACCCCTCTGTACACTATTTTGACAATTAAAAACATATTTTAAAAATGGACCTGAGTTCAAGCCCCAGGACTGTCACAAGATACAGTCAGTTCAGTCTCCTTTTTCCAATAAGGCCTAGAGCATGTTGGCCTGGATGTTGTAATCATTCTAATTGCCTTCTTTTTTCTTATTCTTTTAAAATCATGATCCTGGTAGGTTGAACACAGGGCTTCCTATTTGCTGGGATAGCATAACAGTACTACGTCAGGCCTCCAGCTGATCAGAAAGCACGTGCCATATTACCAGTGGAGCTAGCACTGTCTTGGAATAAGATGTGTGTGTGTGTGTGTGTGCGCGCGTGCGCGCATGTGCACACACACGCGGGCTTGCGCATGTGCATGCATGTTGGGGGACCAAACCCAGGGTCTTGTACATGCTTAGCATTCACAATGCCCCTGAGTCCTACCCCCCCAACCCTGCTAACCTTATCTTGACACAAAGCCTAACAGTTAATAAGCAGTCCAAGCCAAATTCTTCACACCCATAATTACAAAGCCCTTAATTACACACTTAAGTCACTGTGACTCTGAGTGATGCAGCCATGGATGGACCATCACTGGGAACCACAAATCCCCACATCCAGCATCATGAGTGGGATTTAAAACGTCTAGGTTTTAGTGACAGCTATGACAGCGTCCGGCAGCCCAGGCTATCTCCATAGGACTCTCAACCCTGCTCGGCTCTCACTACTATTTTTCCCACTTGCCTTGGGTGTGTCTTCTCCACCCCCTTCTCAGACTTAAGTGCCCACTGCCAAAAGCCTGTACTTTCTGTATCCCAGTAATGGTTTCCTGGGAGACAGAATTTTCAGTGTTAAAATCAGGACGGCCTGGGGCAAATGAGGACAGCAGTCCCCCTTAGCTAGTAGACACAAGAGCCATTCTGAGAGCCCATAGAATAGACGGCCCCTGTCTCTGTCTCTGGTTGTCGCTTTCCTGGCTGGGTAAGCTCTAGAGGACCAGGGAAAGAAATGTGAAAAGAACGAATCATCCTGATTCCTTCTCTGCCATTTTCCTCACTCAGAAATGTGTGTAGAGCTGGGTGCTGAGGCGGAGATCTGAGGATCATAGTTCAGAGCCAGCCTAAGTAGGAAAGTCCAAAAGTCTCATCACCAATGAACCACCAAAAAAAAAAAAAATGTTGGAAGAAGAGATGTGGCTCAAGTGGTAGAGTGCAAGACTTAAGCACACAAAAAAGGTTAGAAGTGGAAATGTAGCAAATAACAAACAAATCAAGCTCTTGAGTTCTAGCCCTGGTAGGAGTGCAGAAACGAAAAAGGACTAAAGTCTTCACTTTTCTAAACTCTTGAGAATTCATTGATCCAGCTACTTCTAGTTTTCAGGTTGAGACACAAAGTCAGGACTTCACAGCCTATGTCTGACAAAACATCACTAAGTCACACTAATTGAAGACAGAGAAAGCTGGAATTAGTCAAAAAAAATAAAATAAAATTACAGTATCTAAAGAAATGCAGTCTTTATATATTCTGCTTAGACTGTAAGTTCAATTACATGGTTAGTAAGTCTTGCAAAACATACACCCTGAAGGGTGGGCCTCCTTTTAATGAGTAGTTCCGAATCATTTTTAACTAGCAGGTTGTTTGTCAATATGAACAAGTATAAATTATTTTCTGTGGGTTTAATATTTATGCTGAAATATTTCCCCCTGCGTTTCTGCCTGGTAAGCTTTTTGTCAGGGATCAGCCAGACAAAAATATGAAATAATTGTAACCTGCTGCAGATTATGTCTTGAACCCCAGCTTTGCAGGTTCATTGCGGCTCTGCCTTTCTGAGGGCAGGATCTGAAGTCACCTCTGCCCTCTTGGTGAAGCTCCTTGGCTGGTGGCCCATGCCAGCATCCTGTTCCTACAAGAGCAGCCAGCCCTTGAACTGGCATCCTTTGGAATGGACTTCAAGGCCTTTGACGTGCAGGAATTTGTCTTTTGGGGATCACCTGAGTGATTTCAGCCACTGTCCTGGGAATACCTTTCCCTGGCCTCCAGCCAGAGTTAAGCTCCTCTTCTTGTCTAGGCTGCACTTGTCTCCAATTTTGTTCTTTTTTTTCACCACTGCCCCTGCCCCCCCCCTCCCCAGGCTGTGGCATAGAGAAGCAAGTATGAAAGCAAGAGGGGAAACAGGCCAGGGGCCACTGCACAGCAGATCATGGTGATCAGAGCAGGCCATTGCAGGTGGCCTCTGTGAGTGGAATGGACAGAATGGACTCACAGGAGAGCCACTAGCTCAAAGTAAGATGGTAGAGAGATGTGAAGAGCGGGTTTGGGAGCCTGTGTCCTTTGTGACTTATGTACCAGACACCTAGGCGGACCCATGGGATAAGCTCTGGTTAGATTTGTTTTTTGTTTTGTCAGTCCTGGGGCTGGAACTGGAACTCAAGGCCTGGGTGCTGTCCCTGAGCTCTTTTGCTCAAGACTAGCACTCTATCACTTTGAGCCACAGCACTACTTCCTGTTTTTGAGTGGTTAATTGGAGATAAGAGTCTCATGGGGACTTTCCTACCTGGGCTGGCTTTGAATTGTGATCCTCAGAGTTCACCTTTTTGAGTAGCTAGGCTTACAAGTATGAGCCACTGGCAACCAGCATCTCTTGACTAGATTAATTGATGATTTTAGGAAGAGGTCCAGGTTGAATAATCAGTGGATATATTAATCAATGGGTAATCAATAGCTACAACATCACCGGGTGATACTATTTGAAACCATGAGAAAAAAGAAAATAGTAAGAAATTAGTAAATATTTAAAGAGGCTTTACCGTAAAGAAAAATGACAAGATGCCACATGCATAAGTTTGTCCAATGCTACACAGTAAAACCCAGTGTCTTAAAACAACAAATATTTATGATCTCACGTAGTTTCTACAGGTCAGCGCTATGGCTTGTGTTTCCCAAAGTTCATGCGTTGGAAACCATCTCCTGATTCACAGGTTGCTGGTATTTGGAGGTGAGGCCTCCTCGGAGATAATTGGGGTTTGATGAGGTCACCGGGGTAGGTCCCTCTCAATGGGATTAATGGCTTTGTGAGAAGAGGAGGAGAACTCTGAGCTGGCGCCATTGCTGCCTCACCAGATGATACCCTCTCCCACGTTAAGATGGCGATCACCAGCGCCAGGACATCCATCATGGACTTCCCAGCCTCCAGAACTGCGTGAGGCACATGTGTTTTCTTTGTCAATCCCCTCATCTGTGGGGCCCTGCTATAGCAGCAGAAAATTAGCTAAGACAATCGAGGAATTCTGATGGGATGCTGGCTCAGAGGCTCTCCTAATAGCTGCGGTCAAGGCACACACAGGAGCCATGTGGCCCGAAGGCTCAACCGGGTTGGAGGATTCGTTTTCAAGATGGCCCCAGTAGTGGCCTCCGTTCCCTCTCGCCGTACAGATCATTTCACAAGGCTGCTTGAATGTCCATCTGGCTTCTCTCAGAGGGAGTGATCCAAAAGAGAAAAAGGAGGAGCCCACAGCACCACGCATGATTCACTCCACAAGACAAACTGTGACTGCTGTCTTCATTCTCTTTGTGAGGAGTGAGTCACTAAGGCCAGACTATACTGAAGGGAGGAGAATTAGGCACCATCTCTCAAAGGGAGGAGCATCAACGATTTTGCTAAAACCATGCACATGTTAAGTACAACACAAATCACAACGCAACACATATAATAAAGGTAAAAATGCTGTAAGTAGATCTCCCGAAGAAAACTATAATTTAGCCCAGGGGGGAACTTAACTATTCATTCCATAAAATCTACTTAAACTACTTAGCCTAGGAAACTCAGGTAATTAAATGTAAAACTTTCATTTTCTTTGCTCCGTTATTATTTTTTTCTTATTTATAGGATCACATTACAAAAGCATGCATCTAGAAGTTTTCTCCTGATGGTATAAACCATCAGGTTCATTATGCATTCGATTTACTGTGAGGTGAAAAAATATAATGCTTCAAAAGAAATGATGCTTCAAAATAAGCCAAGCACTGGTGGCTCACACCTGTAATCCAAGCTACGCAGGAATCTGAGATCTGAGGATTGTAGTTCAAAGCCAGACTAGGCAGTGAAGTCTTGTCTTCACTAAAACTACCAAAAAAGTCAGAAGTAGAGTTGTAGCTCAAGTTGTAGGGAGCTAGCCTTGAGCAAAAGAAGCTCAAGGACAGTGCCTAGGCCCTGAGTTCAAGCCCCAGGAACAACATAAAGATAAAATAACTAAAGCAGCACTGGGGTAGGGCTGAGTGGTACCATATTAGTCTATCATGCATGAAGAGTTGTGTTCAGTCCTCAGTAACACACAGATATACACACACACACACACTCTCAGACAATATAGATAAATCAACAACAGCTAGAAGTAGAGTTCTCAACATTTTCCTTCAGTGCAGGGTTTTGCACTCAGAGCTCTTGCATCTGCTGGGCAAGCAGTTTACTACTTAAGCCACATTTCCAGCTTTTGAATTCATTTTTGTGCTTTCTTGCCCAGGCTGATCTCGGCTCACAATCCTCCCACCCACATCTCCCTCATGGGTGGTATCGCAAGTGTCATGTACCATCATGCCTGACTTGTTCCTTGAGATAGGGTCTTGCTTACATTTTGGCCTAGGATGCCTTTGAACCATGATCCCTCTTATCTTTGCCTGGTATCTCCCAAGTAGATTATATGCGTGAGCCAGGGCAGTTCTCCACAGTTTAAGATGTGTTTGAAGGGCTGGGAAGGTGGCTCAGTGGTAGAGCGCTTGCCTTGCATGCATGAGGCCCTGGGTTCGATTCCTCAGCCCCACATAACCAGAAAAAGCCAGAAGTGGTGCTGTGGCTCAAGTGGTAGAGCACTAGCCTTGAGCTGAAGAGCTCAAGGACAGCGCCCAAGCCCAGAGTTCAGAGCCCATGACTGACCAAAAAAAAGATACGTTTGAAGTAATTTAAACTTCGATATAAATGTTAGTATGTAAACTTCAATATAAATGTTAGTAACACCAAAGCATCAAAATGCATGAAGAAATAATTGATAAAACTGGAAAAAAAACCCAAAACACTCAGATTGAGTGCACAATCGTGGCTAGGGATGCCAGCCCCTCTGTAACAGGCAGAAAATGACTGAACAAAGATGATCTGAACTGGGCGCCAGTGGCTCCCGCCTATAATCCTAGCTACTCAGAAGGATGAGGCCTAAGGATCACAGTTCAAAGCCAGCTGGGTCAGGAAAGTCCCTGAGACTCTTATCTCCAATAAACTACTTAGAAAAAGCTGGAAGTGGTGCTATGGCTCAAGTGGTAGAGCACTCCCCTTGAGTTCAACAAAACTCAGGGTCAGAGCCCAAGGCCTGAGTTCAAGCCCCAGGATGGGCATAAAACAACAACAACAACAAAACTCAACAACACAACCTGACAGGAACTAATGACACACAAAAACATTGCCCCAACCTCAATAAAGTACTGGGTTTATGTTTTGTTTTTGTTTTTGGCTAGTCTTGGAGCTTGAACTTGGGGCCCAGGTCCTATCCCTGAGCTTTTTGCTCAAGGCTAGAACTATACCACTATATACAACTGTGATATACAACTATATCACAGCTCTATTACTGGCTTTTTTGGTGGTTAACTGGAGATAAAGATCTCACCATCATTCGTGCTCAGGTTCACTTTGAACCTCAATCTTCAGATCTCAATCTCCAGAGTGGTTAGGATTACAGGTGTGAGCCACTAGTACCCTGCTCCAATTGATTTTTTTGACCCAGGTGCCAAAGTAGTTTAGTAGGAGAGCTTTTTGAATAGATGATGCTGGGGAGTTAATACATTCCTAAACAAACAAATAAACAAAAATACCAGGACCTGAATCCTACACCTTATTTAACATAACTTAGGGGCTGGGAAGGTGGCTCAGTGGTAGAGTGCTTGCCTTGCATGCCTGAGGCCCTGGGTTCAATTCCTCAGCACCACATAAGCAAAAAGGAAAAAGCCGGAAGTGACACTGTGGCTCAAGTGGTAGAGCGCTAGCCTTGAGCTGAATAGCTGAGGGACAGCGCCCAGGCCCAGAGTTCAAGGCCCAATGACCGGACCCCCCCAAAAAAAAATAACATAAATTAAATACTTAAGTGTGAAACCTAAATTAGGAAAACAAAACACAGAAAAATATAAGAATACTTTCAGATAAGGTTGGGCTAAAAATTTCTTAGACTGGACACTAATGGAACAGTCCACAACAAGGAAACACCGATAAATCAGAAATCATCAAATAAAAATTCAAATGCTCAGCTCTCCTGAAGAATCTGTTATTGTAAGTACAAAAAGATAAGCTACATACGATGAAAAAAAAAATCACAAATCCCGTATCTGACAGGTCTAGAAAATATAACAAACTCTGACAACACAACAGTAAAGAGAAAAGCAATAGTCGAAGAGAAACAAAAGGTGTTCAAAAGGGAAATGAAAAGTGTCATAGGATCAGGGGGAAAAAATGGGGCAACATCATGCCCTCAAAGACACAAATCAAACCCACAATCAAACCCACATGGGGACATCATTGCCTGCTCACTGAAGAGGACGTAGAGGCCCTGGATAGCTCGGCTGCTTCTGAGAGGTCAGAGATGACAACACTTTGGAGTTGCTCATTACACTCAACATATGCAATTACTATAGCCAGCAACTGCACTGCTAGGTGTTTATCCCAGGGAAAATGAAAACGTGCGTTCACCAAAAAAAAAACCTGTTACCCAAACGGTCCTAACAGCTTTATTTGTACTATCTCCCAACTGGAAAATCAGCCCAGATGTTCCACAAGTAAATGGCTGAACAGATTATGGTCTGTTACTCTCTCTCTCCTCTCTCTCTCTCTCTCTCTCCTCTCTCTCTCTCTCTCTCTCTCTCTCACACACACACACACACACACAGAACCAGTATACAGAAATACACAATAAAAGTTGGATGGAAGTGCCTGAAAATTATTTGGGGAGAAATAAGCCAATCTCAAAAAGTTACATTGTGTTCACATGCTTGGCTCCATTTATATAGCATTTTGAATGAAGGATATTTTAGGAAGGACAGATGAGTGTTTAGCAGGAGGTCAGGGACCTGCTGAGGGAAATAAGTGGATGCGGTCATTTCGCAGGGTATTGGAAACATTTAGTATTTTCTTTTTTCTGAGAGCAGGATTCCAACTCTCTTTTTTTTGTTGTTGTTGTTATTGGTCATGGGGCTTGAACTCAGGGCGTGGGTGCTGTCCCTGAGCCTCTTTGTGCTCAAGCCTAGCACTCTACCACTTTGAACTATAGCACCACTTCTTGTTTTCTGGTGGTTTATTGGAGCTAAGTCTCATGGAGTCTCCTGCCCAGGCTGGCTTTGAACCACAATACTCAAATCCTCCTGAGTAGCTAGGATTCCAGGCGTAGGCCACTGGCACCCGGCTCTCCTTCCTTCCCCTTTACCACTCCCTCTCCTGCTCTTCACTCCAAGTAGACAACAGGGTATTTCATTACAACTCCTCATTATAAAACTGAAAACCACAGAGGTGATTCTGGAATCTCAAATGAATGTTCTGAGGGTGCCTTCCTGTCTCAAAATGCTAATAACATCGACAAAGGCAATTTTCTAAAGGGCACATACACACAAATCTCAGGATAGAGCTGCTCTCAACTTTCCATTCAGAGTTTGCGTAACGCTGTGTTTGTTATCCAGCTTCTACTTCATATTTAGATAAGAGAGAAGGGGAGAGAAATAGTGACGGAATGAGCACTCGTCTGCGGACTGTGGACATGCATTTCTCTCATTGGCCTCTGCACCTCCAGACATCACTGGAAGGTTACCCAGGATGTTCATGGCGTCATTTCCGCATCAGAAGACACGCTGCACAACCAGCATGCTGCTAAAACAGGTCAGGATGCTGTCTAGGTGAGCTGGGATTGTTATAACAAAAACGTCATAGACAGGGGAACTCATGTCTCATAGTTCCCGAGGCTTCGGAAGTCCAAGGGGGAGGTATGGCATGGTCCCAATCTGGGACTTGCTGCCTGGTCTGGAAATGGTCCCTTTCTTGCTCCACCTTCACATGACTGAGAGCAGAGAGAGTAAGCACCCATCCCGGAGAGTTCTTTCCTTATGACTTAATCACATCCCAAAGGCACAGCTTCCCTCACCCCAGGGTTGGATTTCAACATAGGAAGGAGGACCACAAATATTCCTTCAGCCCTCAAGAGAAACGGGCTACACTGAAGCAAAAAGGTGAATTGATGAATTAAGATTTTAAGTTTGGCCTGTTATCCTAGCTATTCAGGAGACTGAGATCTGAGGATCACTGTTCAAAGCCAGCCAGGGCAGAAAAGTCCACGAGACGCTGATCTCTAACTAACCAACAAGCCAGAAGTAGAGCTATGGTACAAGGGGTAAAGTGTCAGCCCTAAATGAAAAAAAGGAACTAAGAATTCCTAGTCCTAAAACTAGTGTGATAGGTGGATGGATGTATAGATTAGGTAGGTAGATGGATAGATTGATAGATAGATAGATAGATGATAGATAGATGGACGGATGGACAGAAAGACAGACAGACAGATAGATCAGTTCAGTAATGTTTTTCACTACTTGACTGTTGATAATTCATCATCCCTTAAAGGCTTGGCCAAGATTTTTACGTGTAAATAATCTACATATGATAAAACATTTCATTGGTTATTTTATTAATATTCTTTTTCTCTCAGAGATTTCTGGAGCTTGGAAACATTTAGAAATCATAGAACCTAAGTCTCAATAAATAAAGAAAAGTGAAACCAGTGGTTTATGGGTCTATGTTGACTAAGTTAGAAAGCAAATGCTTATTTCTCTCAATAAAGGGAGGTCAAATGGGTTGTATGATTGGCTTTTATTCATGTGTATATATGAGAGTGTGTGTATGTGTGCGTGCGCGGGCATGCATGCATGCATGTATGCACATGTTGCTATAAGGGTTTGAACTTAGGGTGAGGAAGCTGTTTCTTAGCTTATTCCTCAAGGCTGAAGCTCTACCACTTGAACCATAGCACCACTTCCAACTTTTCATTTATTTTCTTTTGTGATTAATTGGAGATAAGCATCTCCTAGATTTTACTGATGAGGTTGGCTTCAAACCACAGCCTTCAGATCTCAGTTTTTCTGAGTAGCTAGGATTATAGGGTGAATCACTGGTGCCCAGTGTGGTTTTTCTTCTGAAACTTTATCTTCAATGACTTTTATGTCTCAGCAAGAAAATATTTTAGGTGCAAAAACCAATTCAGGTCTTTGGCGCCCCAACTGAATGAAGTCCAGGACACAGTGTTGAGGCAGACCAGCAGAGACTCACCCGACTCCCTGAATTTGGTCTCTGCCAGCATCCTTCCTACGAGTGAAGTCAGCCCCAAACCAAATCACATCCTCAACTCTGAGTCAGGCAGGAAGGTTCCTTTTCTTTAGTCTCCCTGGAGTCCTGCTGCACTGATGACAAGTTCTGTGTCCCAGTCCCTGTCCAGCTGTTCCCAGATCCGGGCAGCATGACATAATGACAGGACACCCGCATTGTCCATTCTTTCCTCCTGGGATCTGAACACAGACCACACTTGCTCAAAGTATACCCCAAAGACTTGAACTGTCATCTTAGAATCATAAAGGGAATATAATCATATAATCAATCATAAAAGGCAGAGCCTGAGATACCTTCTGGTTCTACTGAATCTAACAATGAGATAGAAGATGTCATGTGTGCTCTCAAAGGGATTAAAAAAAATAACAGCTTTATGAAGCTAAAATTCACATCTCATAGTCTCTCACTCAAGGAGTATCACCCCATGGTTTTCAATCTATTCATGAAGTTGTGTATCCTGTCATTATCTAATTATTCATGTGTGTGTGTGTGCCTGTGTGCACATAGGTGCACACACACACACACACACACACACTAGTCCTGGGACTTGAACTCAGGGCCTGGATACTGTCCCTCAGTTTTTGTGCTCAAGGATAGCATTCTATCACTTGAGCCACGGCTCTACTTCATCTTTTTGCTTTTCAATCAAAGCTGAGAGCTTCATGGACTTTCCTGCCCTGGCCAGCTTTGAACCACAAATCTCAGATCTCAGCCTCCTGAGTAGCTAGGAATAAAGGCATGAGCCACCTGTGCTCTGTGTAGGTCTTCATTTTAAGGACCTTATAAAGAAACTCAGGCCTGCTCGCACTCACCATTAACCCTCCCCCACCCCCAGGAATTTCTCCAGCTCCTCACAACCATTGTCCCGAAGGATTTTCCTATCCACAGCCTTCCACAAACGTTGTTTTCAAGGTTCATCCATGTTGTGGTATGCTTCAGTACTCACATCTTTTTATGCTAAATATTGTTCTCTTGTACAAATAATGAATACACCACATTTTGTTGGTCCATTTTTCTTTTTTTCTGGTGTGTGTGTGTGCGCGTATGCGGTCCTGGGCTTGAACTCAGGACTTGTGTACTGTCCTTGAGCTTTTGTGCTCTACCACTTGAGACAGTTTCATTTCCAGGTTTTTAGTAGTTAATTGGGAGATAAAGAGTCTCATAGACTTCCCTGCCTGAGCTAGTTTTGAAATGTGATCCTCAGGTCTCAGGTTCCTGAGTAGCTAGGATTATAGGTGTAAGCCACCAGCACCTGGCCTATTGGTTAATTTTTTTCAATGGACAAACATTTGGTTGTTTCCATATTTTGTTTATTGTGAAATAATGCTACTGTGAACATTTATATACATTTTCTTTTTTTTTTTTTTTTTGGTTGTGGGGCCTGAACTCTGTGCTTGGGCACTGTCCCTCAGCTCTTCAGCTCAAGGCTAGTGCTCTACCACTTGAGCCACAGTGCCACTTCTGGCTTTTTCTGCTTATGTGGTGCTTAGGAATCGAACCCAGGGCCTCATGCATGCAAGGCAGGCACTCTACCACTGAGCCACCTTCCCAGCCCCTTACATACATTTTCAAGTGAATATGTTTATTCTTTTTTTTCTTTTGTGTCAATACTGGGGTTTGAACTGAGGGCCTTGTGCTTTTGTGTGGCTTTTTCAATAACAACTAGTACTTTACAGCTTGAGCCCTACCTTCATCCAGTATTTTGCTGGTTAATTGGAGATGAGTTTCTTGCATTTTCTGCCCAGGCTGGCTCCAAACCTACAATCCCCATCTCTCAGCCTCCTGAATAGCTAGGATTACAGGTGTGAGCCACAGACCCAGATGTTTTCAATTAGTTCAGACACACCTCCCCACTCCACACACCTCAGGAAGGGAAGTCCTGGGTCATATCATATGAAGAACTGCAAATTATCTTCCAAAGCAGCTTCAATATTTTATGTTCCCCCAGCCTGCATGAGGTCCCAGTTCCTCCATGTTCTTCCCAACATGTCCTACTATTTCTTTTTTTTTTTTTTTGGGTCCGGTTGTGGGGCCTGAACTCTGGGCTTGGGCGCTGTCCCTCAGCTCTTCAGCTCAAGGCTAGTGCTCTACCACTTGAGCCACAGCGCCACTTCCGGCTTTTTTGTTTTTGCTTATGTGGTGCTAAGGAATCGAACCCAGGGCCTCAGGCATGCAAGGCAAGCGCTGTACCACTGAGCCACCTTCCCAACCCCTGTCCTACTATTTCTTGATGAGCCAATCCTAATGGCTGTGCAGCAGCATTTTGCTGTCTGTACTTGTATTTGCCTGATGATGCCAAACCATGATGCCAAACATGTTTTCATGTACCATGTTACGTTTTCTTCAGAAAAATGTTCATTCAAATCTTGTGTGTGTGTGTGTGTGTTGGTACTAGGGCTTGAACTCAGGACCTTGGTGCTGGGTCTTAGCTTTTTCACTCAAGGCTACCACCTGAGCCACAGCTCCCACAGGGGTCTAACGAAGCAGAGTCTTCAACCCACAAGCTGGCTCCAGAGGCAACTGACATGTGGTTTCTGAGTAAAAGTATGTATTTGTACAACATCTTGCCCTTGAATACCAGATCTGGGAGGAGGCTGAGACCAGCTCCCACTGGGGTGCCAAGGCCCTAATAACATTCCTAGGTTAGGCTTGCCAGGGCCCAAGCCTGGCCCTGGTAAGCACTTCCATTTGTGACCTGGGCCTTTGCTAAAGAGGAGATAATGGACAGAGAGGGGGGTGGCGGGGGGGGGGGGAGAGAAGAGAATGGGTCTTCTAAGGACAAGGGGGCAAATGGCAGGGTACAGCTCATCTTTGAACTTCCATGTGTCTGACCTTCCCATCCCCCCAGAATAATGACCTTGTGATTCTAAATGGCCCCCACTTCTGGCAATAGTACAGTTATATCATCTCTATGAAAACATCTTGTGAGTGGTGTTTTCTTTACTGCAGGTAAAGAAATGCTGATGTCAACTCTGCAGTGTGTTTGGTTGACTTTTCCCCCCTATTCTGTCTTGAAAATTCTACCTTGCCATGTCCGTCGCAACCTCAAAATGTTATCTTCTCAAAATACAGAGCTGCTTCACTTCAGAGTAGTTCCCACGTGGATGAGAACTTGCCACATGAGATGCAGGGGACTATTATGAATATGATCACATTCAGAAGAAGGGCCTCTTTTTTTTGGCAATTGTGGGGTTTGAACTCAGGGCCTAGGCACTGTCCTTGAGCCTCTTAGTACTCAAGGCTAGCACTCTGCCACTTGAGCCACAGTGCCACTTCCAGTTTTTGAGTGGTTCGTTGGAGATAAGAGTCTCATGGGACTTTTCTGCCCTGGCTGACTTCAAATCAAACCATGATCCTCAGATCTCAGCTTCCTGAGTAGCTAGGATTACAGGCGTGAGCCACCAGTGCCAGGCTCAAAGGCACACTCTCAACATCAACTTGGAAGACAGGAAACATACACTTTGATGTAAATACAGCTTTAAGCATTTCCCCCCCCCCTCCTTCTTTCAGTGATCTGACACCTTCTCCTTTACAAAAATAGCGGCGTATTAATTCCCTGTGAAATCTCCTTTGGAAAGTTGCGTTTACGTCTGACATGACTATCCTCATGTCACCTGGTCCTGTGCCCCCCCCATACCCCCACATTCTTGTTCCTTCTGGCAACACACACCTAAACTCCAACACATTCCCCCCCCTCACAAATTTAGCATCAGCTGAAGTCATTAACTATATTTAGGGCTTGTCTTCATCCCTTCTGAAATATAAAGGATGGCTGCAGTAATGGGTGTGTTTTGTGGATGAAGAAGACAAGGTCTATTTTATTTTTATTTTGTCAGCTGTGGGGCTTGAACTCTGGGCTTGGGCGCTGTCCCTAAGCACTTCAGCTCAAGGCAAATGCTCTACCCCTTGAGCCACAGCGCCACTTCTGGCTTTCTGATGGTTCATTGGAGATAGGACTTTCCTGCCCAGGCTGGCTTTGAACCACGATCCTAAGATCTCAGCCTCCTGAGTAGCTAGGATTACAGGTGTGAGGCACAGGCCCCAGAGTTAAGGTCCATTTTTGATGGGTTCATTGAAGTACATCATCTCTGTGTCTGAACACAGGGTGGACAGAGGCAGGGTATAATGAGAAGTCTACATTGATTGCCAAGCGGGCTGCATTCTTCATTTTATTATGGGAGCTCCCCACACAGTATGTCATGTGGAATGTGTGTGGGATCTTATTTACTATTTTACAAAAGCTCTCCGTGTGGATGTGCGCAGGGGGAGGGGGCAGGCCGTTTTTAAGGACGTCAAATGTCACTTCAGAAAAGAATGTTCTGGAATGTCTGAAAAGCATTCCGAAGTCGTTCATCTCTTGGAAAAGATCACTTGCCTTTCACAACCACAAAGGGTAAGGTATAGTTAATTAAGCCCCCCCCCCCAAAAAAAAGACTTTTTGGCTGGAGACAAAGTCATCAGGAATCGTGTAAGGGGATGAACCAACTCAGCCTAGAGTTTACCACAGTCAGAGAGCAGCGGGAAAATGAGAAGGAAGATTTCCCAGGTACACAAGGACTCCAGAGAGCCAACGTCAGTGCTTCTGAATTCTCAGAAGAGGGAGAGTACACTTGACCTGATTACAAGAAATCATAAGAGGCAGACACAGGTGGCTCACTCCTGTAATCCTAGCTACTCAGAGGCTGAGATCTGAGGATCAAAGTTCAAAGTCAGCTTCGGGCAGTAATGTCTGAGAGACTCTTATCTCCAATGAACCACCAGAAAACGGGAAGTGACGCTGTGGCTCGAGGCAGTAGGTACTAGTGTTGAGTGGAATAGTTCAGGGACAGCTGCCCAGGCCCCAAGTTCAAGCTCCCCAACTGCAAAAAAATAAGAGAGAGAGGAAAAGGAGGAGGAGGAGGAGGAGGAGG
>NW_012267231.1:8925181-8951800 GCF_000151885.1 Dipodomys ordii | reverse complement strand
AGAAGAAGAAGAAGAAGAAGAAGAAGAAGAAGAAGAAGAAGAAGAAGAAGAAGAAGAAGAAGAAGAAGAGAGGAGGAGGAGGAGGAGAAGATGACGATGAAGAAAGTGAGCATTCTTTGTCTTAGTTCACATGTTACACGTGGGCTTCTGCCTGGGTAAGTATGTTGTCCCTTTGCTACTCTGTGGGGGTGCTTTCTCAGCTCACCATTATCTTTCCATGGGCCCCTGGGGTGTAGGTACTCTCTTGAAACCATTTCAGTATGTAAAAAATGTGTTTTAAAAAGAATCAAGGGAGGACTAGAGCAGTAGCTCCTAATTATCTCCCCTTGCCATTTTTCCAGGCATTAAAAACAAATACCAAAACTGGTCAGTGAGGAGATTACAAATTTTGCTCAGAGGACAGTTAAAGGTTGAGAAGAAAATACAAAATTAGGAGTTGTCTTCCTGCCTTTGGCACTGTGATTTGAGATAAAATGGACTGGTAACCTTATTCTGTCTGCATATATCTAAGAGTCAGGGTAGGCAAAACTTAAGCTTGCCAATAAAGAGTAGTACACAACATTAAAGGAAGGGAAGAAAGAAAAGGAAAAGAGAGATCAAGAGAAGGAAACAGCTAGCTTGTGCCTGACCCATTATGAGAAAATGAAGCCTCAAAGCCCAATTTTAACTTTTTTCAATGATCCTTTAAAGGGTTCTGGAAACATAAAAGAAATATTTTGCTAATCAAGTAAGAAACTCCCATATTAAAACAAGGCAGGAAATGAACAAGACTCGCAGAAGGATCGTAATAAAGAAATGAAAATATGGAAGGGAATTGAATTTACAACAAAGCTATGCAGTAAAGGTATCTGATTATAAAGCTTAGCTTTTCATTTATTGATTGTTCCATAAATGTGTTTAAGGAAACTCGGTAATCATCTGGGAAAAATAAGCAATCTTTATTCTTGTCTCCTTCCATAGGCCCAAATGAATTTCAGATGGATGAAAAATTTCAAACATAAAGATAAAGCCGTAAGAGAAAGGCAAGAGTGATCCTCAGATCTCAGTCTCTTGTGTAGCTAGGATGACAGGCATGACCACTGATACCTAGCTTCACTGTTGTATTTTCACACGTCTATATAAAGTACTTTGACCATGTTCTCCCTCCTTCATCCTCTCTGCCCTTCCCCCTCCCACTAATACCTATACTGAAGTCTCATTCCTGACTTTTTTTTTTTGCCCTCGAGGGGCTTGAATCCTGGGCTCCCTTTGTTCAAGGCTAGAGTTCTACCACTTGAGCCACAGCACCACTTCCGGCTTTTTTCTGCTTATGTGGTGCTGAGGAATTGAACCCAGGGCCTCATGCATGCGAGGCAAGCACTCTACTACTGAGCCACCTTCCCAGCCCTCCGACAATTATTTTTGTTAAGGCATGTTAATTGCTCAAAGCGGGGTCTCACGTGGGATTTTACCCCTGCACTACAATACTTGAATGGGATCAACCACCTCATCTCCTTGCTTTCCCCAACCTGCCCCTCCAGAAAGAACAACTGCCACAGCTTCCTCCCTCATTGATCGAGGTGCTGTCCATTTAATCCATCACACCAGATGATACTTTGAGAAGGACCTAGGGAAACTCAAAGAGAGGCAGCCAGTTGAAGGGGAAGATGTAGCATCTTCGGTGGATTTGGCAATGCTTGTCAAACTCTAGGAAACATGTATCTCAGCAATTCTTGGGCCACAAAGAATGCACCACACACACTCCCACGGCCTGAGGTTCGTTTGAAGGTCAAGGTTGCAGAAGAAGGACTGCAATCCTCCCTTTTTTTGCCCTAGAGTCAAGTTCAACTCCAGGACTGGCTGATAAAGCTCGAGGGGATAGACTATAGACCCACAGCAAAGGCCAAATCAGACATTCTATGCCAGGCAAAAGTTTCCCTGCAGCCCTCCTCCCCTCCCCACTCCAGAACCTGAATGACATTCTTTCCATTTAATAATGTAATGTAATGTCTCCCAGAGCAGGCCCTCAAAATAACCTTTGTGGGATCAATGAACAAATGAGATAAAATACTAGTAAACAAGAGGCTCAAATGAGAGATAAGACTGGCATTTTCACAAAGGTAAAAGGTTTAAAAAAAAAAAGGAGGAGAAAGATAGAAAATTTTGGAGCTAAGTATCTGATTCAAGTGATAGAATACTTGTCTAGCAAATATGAGGCCCTGAGTTCAAACCCCAGTACCTAGAGAAAGAGAGAGAACTTTTGAGTTGTTTTCTTATTTATTTTGTGCTAGTACTAGATCTTGAACTCAGAGCCTAGATGTTGTCCCTCAGCTTTTTATCCACCCACTCATGGTGCTCTACCCATTGAGCCATACTTCCTCTTCCTTTTTTTTTGAGGGGGGGATTAATTGGAAATGTGTCTCATAGACTTTCCTATCCAGGCTGGCTTAGAACTGTGATCCTCAGACTTTAGGATTACAGACATAGGCCACTGGTGCCTGGCTTTGGAGTAGTTTTCTAAAACATGTAAGGTTAGTTCTACGTGAAAACTATTTTGAAGTATGTAAAATTACCTCGTTGTACCGAGCAGTGGAAATGAATCTCACCCATGTAGCAAGATGGGTTAGATTAGATGAAACTCAAGCCTCTTAAGCTTGGGAAGACTGGCTTGTTAAATAACCATGTTCCTGTAAACAGGCCGGCTAGATTTATTGTACCCCTGGGAAAGGTTCTGGAATGAACACAGAAAATGCTTCTGTTGATTAGCCTTTTTCGCTTGGGGCTGAGTTCTGACCTAAAAGGGAAAGCCTGCCCTCTGGATTTTATATAACCAGCCCTTATCAATTCCTGTCAGGAGAGCTGTCCCTAGCAGGGCTGGTAGTCTGGCTAATGGGGGGTAGGGGGGGTGCTTCAGCAGAATGGCAGGCCCGCAGGGAGAGATTTGAAATGCAAGGCAAATGCAAAGAGGACACGGGAAATGAATAAAGCTGGCAAGCCGATTGACTCATAGGTTTAGACAAAGAGAGGAAGCCGAGTCTGTATATGTGTGGTGGCATGGCCAAGGTCACCTGGGAACTGGTGGGCAGCTCCCCGTCCTGCAGCTACCCCCTCAGGGCTGGCTGGGCGCATGCCCAGAAGCAAAGCTCTGGGTACACTGAGTATCCCTGCTGGACAAAGGGAAGGAGACACATTCCTGCAACGAGGACACAGGACACTCAGCTAGAGCTGCTAACAGAAGCGCTTGTCAGCACTCAGGGCTCACTTACCCAGCTTCTGGGATACCTGCCATGCAGTCCTAACCGGGAAACAGGAAATGAGCGCAAAGACAAGAGAACGCACACACGGCGAGAAGGCGGGCAGCTAGAGGCTCGCTCCTGTAAATCCTAGCTACTCAGGAGGCGGAAAACTGACGATCGTGGTACCAAGCTAGCCCCAGCAGACAAATCAAAATCTCTTTATTTCCAATCTACCAGAAAAAAAGGAGAAACCCAAGCTGGAGGCATGATTCATGTGGTAAAGCACCAGCTGTGGTGGGGAGGGGGGGTCAAGTTGTAAGCTAAGCAAGAGCTTCAGTTCAAGCCCCAGTACCAGCACCCTTTCCTTGGAGACACCCAAAGCAAAGGTGTGGGACCTCTCTGAACTTTGATCATAGTAAGACACCAGGCGGGTCCATCCTATGCCTCTTGGGAAAAGTCAAATGCCAGCAGAGTTTCTATGAGGCTGCATGAGCTGGTCACATGGGACTGCCACCCGCTGGCCCAGAAACCCTGAAGGAAGCTTTGGCATACGCAAGAGGTGGCCATCTTGGATATACCAGTTAAGTCTGCCTGTAAGCTCAGCCCAAGCATCTGCCTAGAAGCCCTTGAGATTCCTTAAATAAGACCCACAGCATCCCAGACCCAAGAGAGATAATAATAACCCACAAAACTGGAGCCACTGGTGGGCCAAACAGACTTATGATAAGACATAAAGGACAGAAAGGAAACAATGTTGGCCGGGCGCTGGTGGCTCATGCCTGCCATCCTAGCTACTCAGGAGGCTGAGATCTGAGGATTGAGGTTCAAAGCCAGCCTGGGCAGGAATGTCTGTGAGACTCTTATCTCCAATAAAACCACGAGAAAAAACAGAAGTGGCGTTGTGACTCAAGGGGTAGAGCGCTAGCCTTGAGCTGAAGAGCTGAGGGACAGCGCCCAGGCCCAGAGTTCAAGCCCCACAACCAACAGAAAAAAAAAAAAAGGAAACAACATGAATGAGCAATCCGGGAGCCATTATTATGCTCAAGTACGCCATGGCTGTTGGGATGGAAGGCCTTAGAAGTTCTTATACATTTTCAGGGATATTTTGAAAGCAGACAGAACAGGAAGCAGGCTGCACAGCCATAGGAAAGCAAGCCAGGGATTGGTTAGGGTCAGGGCCAAGGTGAGCCGAACTGGCTGAGGAAGAAGCAGGGAAAAAATCAGGGACCACAGGAGTCTCAGCTGGAGCGTTTAGTGATATTTAATTTTCAATGTGAAACACAGGTAGCTGCAATTGTTGTTTCTTTTTAGAAATACCACAATGTTTCTGGGGCGGTGGGAAAGGTAGGGAGGTGTTGATACCACAAGCAGACGTGTGGATCTAATTGTGTTCTCCTAGATTAGGTGGCACCTCCTTTGATTCCTTACTTTGCTTCGATTTAAGTCTTATTGTATTTCAATCAGATGATCCTGAGGAGCCTGAAGCTCAAATTCAAAACTTAAAAATAATAAAACAAAGATGAAAGCACAGCTTGAACGGAAGATCAAGAGAAACAAACACAACAGTACAAGGATACTATAACAAGAATGTAATTTAGATATTGCAGAGAGCAGATACCTCCCAGTAGTCCACCCGTCTCCCCTGCCTGGGGGCCCTTTGCTAACCCAGAGGTCTTAGAGCTTTTGACCTCTTCAAGATGTGAGATTTGGAGAACTGTCTTGAAATAGTTTATCTAGAAGGAAAAATAGCTCTGGGGCTCTCGGTGGTCATTCAGGTTCAAGGTTAGAGAAGAAGCAGAGGAGTGTGGGAGAATTAGGAGAAAGGAGTGTGTGCAAGCCGTGCCTGGGGCCTTTGCACACAGTCCTAGTCTTTACCCACCCCTGCAGGGCTGGGTCTCCATCTCATAACTAGATGTCTCTCCTAGAAGAAGCCACAGCACAGAAATGAGGTCCAGGCAACTTGTCTACTCAAATCTCTAAGGAGACTTTCACTGCGGGCTCCACTTTTTTTGTTTTGTTTTGGTGCCAGTCCTAGGGCTTGAACTCAGATCTGCACGGTATCACTTGAGCCACAGCTCTACCTCGTGTGTGTGTGTGTGTGTGTGTGTGTGTGTGTGTGTGCGCGCGCGCACGCATGCGCTTCATTGGAGGTAAGAGTCTCATGGACTTTCCTGCCCAGGCTGGCTTAGAACTTGCAATCCTCAGATCTCAACCTCCTGAGAAGCTAGGATTACAGGTGTGAGCCACTGGCTGGCAGAGTTCCACATTCTTTAGCTACACATGGGACAAAGGCCAGCCCCTTTCTTCTCATGGGGACGGAACAAATACACAGGCACACAGTCATTTCCGCAGAGAAAGTCATTTTTGAGATTCCAAGCTACATTTCAGATGTGTCTCATAAGAGAAATGGGATTCCAGCTAGTGGGACAAAACTGCCGAGTGTGGGTAGCTCACAGTGGACAGCTCGGGCCTGCCGTGGGTGGGGGGTGTAGTGTTCTGGAAGAGCATCAGAGCCTGGAGCACTCTGAGCATTCTAAGCATTTTTTTAAAGTATCTATTTGGGAAACTATTTCTTCTTATAAAGAGCAATTCACTGCTTGTATTTTGCCAAACCTAGAAACACTTGTGAGAGACTGTATCATTTCAGGTTTTAAGAACTTCATTTTGGGGCTGGGAAGGTGGCTCAATGGTAGAGTGCTGGCCTCGCATGCATGAGGCCCTGGGTTCAATTCCTTAGTACCCCATAAGCAGAAAAAGCCAGAAGTGGCGCTGTGGCTCAAGTGGTAGAGCGCTAGCCTTGAGCTGAAGAGCTGAGGGACAGCACCCAGGCCCAGAGTGCAGGCCCCATGACTGACACCAAAACAAAACTTCATTTTGGCCATGTGCTGGTGGAGTACACCTGTAATCCTAGCTGCTCGGGGAGGTTGAGTTCTGAGGATCAAAGAAGACAGCGTGAGCAGGAAAAGTCTGGGAGATTCTTATCTCCAATGAACCAGCAAAAAAGCTGGAAATGGAGCAGTAGCTGGAAAGTCAGATAGACTGCTAGTAATGAGGGGGAAAAAGCTAAGAGAGAGCCCAGGCGCTCAGTCCAAACCCTAACACCAGCACACAAATCAAAAAGAAAAGAGGAGAAAGCGAACAGAGAAAGAAAAGTGTTTGTTCTTCTTCCCTCTCCTCCGTCTCTCCCCACCCGTACACTGCCCACAGGGAATTTCTTGGTTGCAATTTGGCATTTGGGCCAAGATGTTGTTTGTTCCATGTTCTTTTATGGTGGTTTCTGCCACACTAAATAGCAGTTTGGGCTGTGGGGTCACATAAGTAAAAACGTGGGTCCATTCTAGGGTAACGGGGGGGGGCTGTGGCACCAAAGCTGCCATCTTCTCCAAGAAGAAAGGAGACTTGGGGAGGGAGCGATGACAGGAAGGGGGCCAGCACCTCCCTGCTGTGGGCTGTGGGAGACTGGTTGGTTGCAACTTAGTCCCCTCAGCAGTGGGAGAGGAGGAAGAACCACCCGGGGAAGCATCAAACACATGAGACCAGCCCCCTCCATCGGACTGCAGTCAGAGACAATGGCCTGGTTACAATGAAGAATCCACCCTATTATGAAATAGAAGAAACCTCAGCAAGTTGTTTGTTGTCTATGTTCTCCGGGCGGATGAAAGAGAAGGACAATGAATAAGGCTGGTCATCAAAATCAGGCTGGTGAAATCTCTAAGTCGAGTGAAAATGAATTAAACCATCATTTTAAGCACATTTAGGACTTTTTTTTTTTTGGCCAGTCCTGGGGCTTGAACTTGGGTCCAGGGCACCTGCCCTGAGCCTCTTTGTCCTCAAGGCTAGGGCTCTAGCACTTGAGCTACAGCACCACGTTTGACTTTTTTGAGTAGTTTATTGGAGGTAAGAGTCTCTGGACTTCCCTGCCTGGGCTGGCTTACAAACCACAATCCTCAGATCTCAGCCTCCTGAGTAGCTAGGATTACAGGTGTGAGCCGCCAGTGCCTGGCACATTTCACGTTTTTAATGTTGTTTCCAAGCTTCTTGATTGTGTGCTATGGAGACAAAGACAAATTTATGTGGGGACACACACACACACGTACATAAAAAACCCTGTTGAAAGCAGGGAGCCAATGGCTCATGCCTGTAATCCTAGCTACTCAGGAGGCTGAGATCTGAGGATGTTGGTTCAAAGCCAGCCCAAGCAGGAAAGTCTGGAGAGACTCTTATCTCCAAATAATCACCAGAAAACTGAAAGTGGCAAAGTGGCTCAAGAGGTAGAGCGCTTGCCTTGAGCTGAAAAGCTGATGGACGGCACCTTGGCCCAGAGTTCAAGCCCCATGACCGACAAAAAATAAATAAAAATAAAAAACTCTGTCGAATCGACTTCTCAAAGCCAGACCAGTAGGATAAATATAGAATAACCACCAATGAATCATACCAGCTAAAATGATTTTTAAAGGGTGCTAGATTTTCATTCACATAGGAAGGCAGGTTTGTCTCAAACAACCTTCCCTATGGCTGGAACTGTAGTAAGAAAAAGCAGACTTGGATAGAAGGATAAGATACATTAAAGAGGATTTCTGAAGTTCATACCTGGAATTCTAGCTACTCTAGCTGAGATCCAGAGGACCAATGTTCAAAGCCAACCTAGGCAGAAAAGTCCTCCAGACTCCAGCTCCATTTGGAGCAAAAAAAAAAAAACCAGGCTGAGGGTGTGGCTCAAATGGCAGAGCACCAGCCATGAGCAGGCAAGCCAAGCAAGCACAAAGCCTTACATTCAAACCCTAGAACAAAAACAACAAAAAAAAAGATTACTTATTTTAAATGCAGGGCTGGTTCACAAACACCCATACCCATCAGCCAGTCACCTTGGAGTTTCTCAGACAAAATGCTAAAGCCAAGTCTGGCAACTCAGGAGAGGCTTCCAGCAAAACCTTCCACTCTGTTCTCCTAAGTGTGGGGCCCTAGCAGCACCTGCAGACTGGAGGCTGGCGATCTCCAATCTATTCTCAACCAATGCCTGAGGGACTTTTTAAAGTGATTTTACCCTTGTTTGTATCCATTGGGGATTTTCTTCTACTGGAGAACTTTGTTGCCATTGGGAAAGGCAATTTACCAGCCCCGATTATCTTCAACTCTTAAGAGTTCCCTTTGCCACCTGCTAGCTCAATTCCTAAAGCCAATTAGCTGGGCAAGTGAAGCTTTGAGAACTAACTTCTCTTCAGGTGCTATGTTCAAGCAAGGCCGTGCACTCTGCAATGTGGGTTTTGTTCTTCCTAAGAACTGGAGATGAGTGTCCCCATCTTCCCTGCGGGGTGGCATCTTCAGTGACCCAATGTGACTGTGACTTAAGTCAAAACTCTGTAACATCAGATATACAGAGTGGGGAAAAAACCCACCATATTTCACATGTTGCTCCCATAAGGCCAGTGACAACCGCACTGAACAGTACAGAAAGTTCCAGAGAGCAGCGTTGCTCTCCTTAACACAAGATGGGTCTGCTCATGCTTCTGGTTCTTACGGGGCAGGGTCTACTAGAACGTGAGTGTGTGTGTGTGTGTGTGTGTACCAGACTGGGGGCTTGAACTCAGGGACTAGCCACTGTCTTTGAGCTGCTTTTGTTCAAGGTTAGTGCTTTACCACTTGAGCCACAGCTCCAGTTTGAGCTTTTTTGGTAGTTTAGTGGAGGTCAGAGTCTCCTTCCCAGGCTGGCTTAGAACTGCGATCCTCCGATCTCAGCCTCCTGAACAGCTAGCATAACAGGCAGGCAGGAGCCACAAGTGCCTGTTTGTTTGTTGTTTAAGTTGGGAATTTGCCTGTTTTTCCTCAATGTCAAGCAGAGTTTTGGAGTCATCAAGAGCATGGTGCACTGCCTTGCTCTCTCCCCAGACAGCGCTGCACTTTCCCCCAAAGCCAGTGATGACGTCTGGGAAGAAGCCGAGAAGGTCACCGATCCTTCTCTTCTCTAAGTTAGATCGTTCTGATAGAATCTTATTTTAGAAAAACCAAGCCACAGTTCCGTATATGATAACAATCTGTTCTTACAATAGAAATCTACAGGGAGGAAAGAAGGAAGTCTCTAGAAGCATTCTTTGAAAGGTGTTCCTACGGTTTTAGGAGTTCCATCGCTCTGTATAATTTCCAGTCCTGCATGTAAACAGCTGACATGAAAGATGACTTCCCTTGTATATGCATCCCACCTTTGCTTGGATAATCTTCCCATTCGGCCTGGACCAACAGGAAGCCGTGGTCCTAGTGGGGGGAAGGGGTTGGCCTGGGAGGAGGGCAGGAAATGAGCAGCTCTACTTGACTTGCGCAGGAATCCAGGCCGGTGCGTCCTCCAGTTCCCTCTTCTAACACACATTTGTACGGAGTGCTAAAATACAATAAAGTGATCCAATATTGTTTTCAGCGGGGAAGAAACATCTAAGGAAGAGAACATGGCGGCCTGCAGGCAGGGAAGAGACTTCGGGGCTCCGTTTGCCCACTGACCAATGGCTGACAACACATATAGGAAGCCCATGCCCCCCCTTTTCCCTGGGTTCCTCCTGGGGCTCACTGCCCAGTCACCCAGGAGCCAAGCCACAAGGACCTGATTCTCCACTGGCTTCTCTTGGAACACTTTACTGTGTGTGTGTGTGTGTGTGTGTGTGTGTGTGCGTGTGTGCCAGTCCTGGGATTTGAACTCAGGGACTGGGTAAGGACTATCTCTGGCATTTTTTCTTTCACTCAAGGCAAGTGCTCTACCCTGTGAGTCGCAGCTCCACTTCTGGCTTTTTGCTGGTTAAATGGAGATGAGCATCTCACCGACTTTCCTTCCTGGCCAGGCTTTCAAATGCAATCCTTAGGTTTCAGTGTCCTGAGAAGCTAGGATTATAGGTATGAGCCACTACTGGTACCTGGGTTATGTCTTTATTTTTGTGAGTAAACTTAGGGCCTCATGTAGGCTAAAAATTATATAGTTTACCATTTTCATACACATACACACACACATATACATATATACACATATTGTCAGTTGTGGGCCATCAAATAAACATCAAAGCTGGGCCATTGCTTTGTGCAGAAGTGTTACCCATGATGAAAAGAAGAGGTAGATGAGGACAGGACTCTACTTTCTGTCTAGAATCCTGCTTTCCACTCACTCCTACCCAGGGGGCTCCAGTCACCTAGCTCTCCTGTCCATCAGAATTCGGCCTTCCTCCCTCTATCTGTGGGAAAAATCCCTGCCCTCACCAGTGTTTACAGATGATCTTTCCCACCTAGGAACCAAGGCTTTGAGGAGAGTGGCAGTTCAGTGGGGTCAGCTGTAAGTGAGGGGCCGCTACTTGAGCAGGGAGCCTGTGCTCAGGTGAGCGTTGCACTGCTAACGTTACGTGGAAGAGCGTCTGGCTGAAACACTGTGAGGGACAGGAAAGGGAAGCCCAGCCTACAGACTCCTGAGAGGAGGAGAAAGGGTTCCCTTTCCTTATGACCTAAGACCTATGACCTATGACCTAGAGTTCAGAGGCACACAGAAGGGGGAAGGAAGTGTGGGAAGAGCTGGGAAAGAGAAAAAACACACGGAGGCTTTCAAGCCCTAACAACCAGTGTGAAGTTAACACTCAACAATTTCAGATCTGAAAACCCCTCATCATTTCTAAGCCGGGCTAGGCCAGCTCCTTGAGCCAACAAGCAATTTGAAAACACTGTGTGCCCCACATAAATGAAAAGCTCAGCAGAGCAAGGGACCTGGTCCTGCTGAAACCTATTGTTAAAGGGCTGCAGAATATTTCTGCAAAACTTCAAACTGAGAGTCATTACATTTTTATTTTACCTTTTGTGGGGCGGGGGGGGGAGGTTCTAGGGCTTGAAGGCAATGTCTGGGTCTGGTCCCTTAGCTTTTTCACTCATAGCGCTCATTGGAAATAAGAGTCTCATGGACTTTCCTGCCTAGGCTGGCTTCAAACTGTGATCCTCAGATCTCAGCTTCCTGAGTAGCTAGGATTATAGGTGTGAGCCATCATCTCATTTTTTAAATCATTTTAACAGCTTAATTACACCCGTAATCCCAATACTCAAAGGTTGAGACAGGAAGATTACAAGTTAGAAGCTAGCCTGGAATACAGGGTGTGACCGACCCTGTCTCTTAAAAAGACATTATCTTGCCTGGCACCGGTTGCTTACACCTGTTGTCCTAGCTAGCTACTCAGGAGGCTGAGATCTGAGGATCATGGTTCAAAGCCAGCCTGGGCAGAAAAGTCCGTGAGACTCTTATCTCCAATAAACCACTAGAAAACTGGAAGTGGCACTATGGCTCAAGTGGCAGAGTGCTCACCTTGAGCTGAAGAGCCTAGGGATAGTGCCCAAGCCCAGAGTTCAAGACCTATGACTGACAAAAAAAAAAAAAAAGACATTATCTTAAAATGTTTAAGACAAATGTAGTCCGGTGCCGGTGGCTCACGCCTATAACCCTAAGCTACTCAGGAGGCTGAGATCTGAGGACTGAGGTTCAAAGCCAGCCTGGGCAGGACAGTCTGTGAGATTCTTATCTCCAATAAAACCACCAGAAAACAGGAAGTGGTGCTGTGGCTCAAGTGGTACAGTGTTCACCTTGAGCTGAAGAGCTGAGGGCCAGCACCCAGGCCCAGAGTTCTAGCCCCACAACTGACCAAAAGAAAAAAAAAGGCAGGCTGGAGGTGTGGCTCAAGTGGTAGCACTCTTATGGAGCAAGCAAGCAAAGCAAATAAGCACTGAACAAGGAAGACTGAATCTTGAATTCAATCAAACTCTAGTATTGTGTGTGTGGGGAGAGAGGTAGAAGAAGAGAGACCATGAGACAGAAAATAAAACTTGAAAGTAAAAAGGAGGTAAAAAGTAAAAAGGAGGAATAATATTTTATTTTTGTTTTTTGTTTGTTTGTTTTTTGTTGGTCATGGGGCTTGAACTCTGGGCCTGAGTGCTGTCCTTGAGCTCTTCAGCTCAAGGCAAGCACTCTACCAGTTGAGCCACTTCCTAATATTTTATTTTTGGATGATGTGTATATAGGCTCAAATAAGAAGCCATCAGAATTAATTTAAAAGTGAATAAATTCAAGATACCAAAAAAATCATACTTAGGAGAGGAACACAAAAGTGCAATGCTTATGTGTATCTGATCATATAAAATAATATTTATCAAAATGAACTCCAGGAAATGGAAACAATTTTTTTTCTTTGTTGCTATTTTTGTTTTCTTTTCTTTTTGTCTTATTTGTTCATGTATCTGTCTTTGGGAGGGCAAGAGGAGGCTCAGAAATAGAGGGACAAAGGGTGAACAAATGCAGCAATGGTACTCCCTGGACACTGTGGGGAAAATGAATTCTACAACTTGTGGGTTGGGACAGGAGGAAAACTGGGAGAAATCGAGGGAAGGGGTGACATTGTCCAAAAAAGAAATGTACTCATTTCCTGACTTATGTAACTATAATACCTCTGTACATCACTTTTCTAATAACAATTAAACATTAAATCAAAGTACCAAGTATCACTAACCTGGAAATATGCTGAAAAAAATAAATCAAAATACCCACTTTGTAGTTATGACTTAAAGAAAACTGGGAAATTTTGGGAAAAAAATCTAAAAAAAAAATAGATGTGATTAATTGCAATCTGTGTCATGTACTGGTGGTGGAGATGAGGAATTCTGATTGCCTAAACTGCAAACTTTAAGCTTCTATGCAAACACCCAACTAGAAAGCAAAAAGCATTTGTGCCTTTGTAGAGATGATCAAAAAGGCCAATCATTTTCCAATAAAACACTGCAGTGTTACAGTTTTAGAACTGTGTATTTGAATAAGATTGATCTGTAGCCAAGTAAATTGGGACACCTTTTGGGAAGGCAATTTGGCAATCTATGTAACCGGAGCCTTAAATATATCCACGTTCATGACCCAGTAATTCCACTTCTGGAGTCTAGCCTAAAGAAACCAGCTCATGTAATAAACACTCTGTCGAAAGATGCTCCTCCCAGTGGAAAATACACTCTAAAAGTGCAGAATTGTGGAATTTTAAAATGATATTTACCAAGAGTATCATCTTATTTCAAAGCATTTATAATGTCAAAGGCTAGCAGAAAGATATATTCAAGATTTTGTTTTTCTTTTCCTTGTGCCAGAAATGGAGCTTGAACTCAAGGCCTGAGAACACCCCCTTAGCTTTTTGACTCAAAGCTGTTCTACCACTTGAGCCACAACTCAAGTGGTTTAGGTGGTTTAACTGCAGTCTCACAAACTTTCCTGCCTGGACTGGCTTGGAACCACGATCCTCAGATCTGAGGATTACAGGCGTGAGCCACTAATGCCTATTATTTTACAATTAGGCTACATTTATAGGGGGCTTTCATTGTACTCTTCCATGTGTGTAAAATGTGTTTCAATCAATCTCTTCTACCACTCTTCCTTTCCCCCTCCTTTTCTTAAAACAATTTCAACAAGTTCCAATGTTCATCTTCACTCGCAAACCACGAGTCTCACTATATTCAACTTTTAGTTTTTAATCTTAACAATATAACTTTAAACTAAAATACTTTAGTATCTCATTAAAATACTTAAGCCAGCTGTCCATCCCATATATGTATTGTACATATGTATGTATAAAGAAACATGTGTGTATACACATATATACAGTATACTTACATATATGTATGTACATATATATTCCTAAGGAGAAACATATGATAGGTATTTATATATATTCATTGCTTGCCAAAAAAAGAGCAAAGGGCCAAAAGCCACTAATGTAATCTTTAATAAAAATTTTTAATATAATTTTTTTTGGTTTATATGGTACTGAGGAATTGAACCCAGGGCCTCATGCATGCTAGGCAAGCACTCTACCAGTAAATCATGTTCGTAGCCCATCAATGTAATCTTTTTTTTTTTTGCCAGTCCTGGGGCTTGAACTCAGGATCATAGCTATTTAGCTAGCTAGCTAGAGACAGAGAGATATGTACACTATATAGATAGGTAGATGATATATATACGTATATATAATATACCCTAAAAATGTATTTTAAAATGCCTGAGTGAAATCTGATCGATTAGTCTTATTTTATGTGAAACCAATTAGATCCATTAACAGAATAACAAGCTTTGTAAATTAAGAAGGAAAACAACTGCATATTATTTTTTAAACAGTAGTCGCTGCACTCATTCAGTACAGAACTTGCCTGTGGGTCATTTACTGGCTTTGCAGCAATGGGAGTTAGGCCTGCCTGCATGCACACCCATGCGATTCCTGATGCAATGGACAGGATAGACTCCGGCCCTGGCCCTTCCTGGCCCTGTCTTACTGTGTGCATGGGTTGCTCACCCCTCCTCTAGAAGTGGTCTGTGCGCTAAACCCTTCCCCAGTCACTGTCTGAAGGCAGACTTCATGTGGGAAATGGTGAGCAGATCTTGTACTTTTTCTTCTGGGACCTACTTCCTTCCTTCTGCTCAAAAGGTCTCTTTCCTGTTAATGTCACAACCTCTTGTTCCTCTGCTCCCCTTCAGCCCCCTCTCAGATCCAGGTCAAATCCTGCGTGACATACTCCACTCAGCCAAAGAGAAGACACAGAGGGTCCCCAGTGGGCCAGAGAGCAGCCATCCGCTCTGAGTCACCACACCAAGGGGAAAAGTCAACCCAAGTGGGAGGAGAAGCTGTCCTGCAGCCTGAGAAACAAGGTGAAAGAATATAGAAGCCACTGGCTCCTGAGTGACAACTGAAGGGGAGGGGCCATCAAAGGAAACTGAATTTATTATTATTATTATTATTATTTTGCAGGTCCTGGGCCTTGAACTCAGGGCCTGGGCACTGTCCCTGAGCTTCTGTGCTCAAGGCTAGTGCAATACCATTTTAGTCACAGCTCCATTTCTGACTTTTTGGTGGTTCACTGGAGATAGTCTCCTGGCCTTTCTTGCCCAGGCTAGCTCTGAATCTTGATCCTCAGATCTCAGCCTCCTGAGTAGCTGGGATGACAGGTGTGAGCCACCTACGCACCCAGCTGAGAACTGAATTCTGAATTCTTCCCATCAGCACTAATAACCTCTAAACTAGCAAAGGCTGGAGATGGACAGGGGCACTCAGGATCACACCAGTGCCCATGAGGGAAACCCTACACACACACACACACACACACACACACACACACACACACACACACACGCCCCGCCTCCCCCGGCAATGAAAAGCAATCACATCTGTTTCTATGGAGCCATGGTGGGTGTGACTTCCTAAGAGAAGGAAAAAGGGGGGCAGATGTCAAGAAATGGAAAAGAGCAAAGAATAAGATTTCTGGGAAATTACAAACCGGGCAAATATGGCATTGAGCCCTAACACAATTCTAGGGCAAACTGTTCAGACAAGTGTTGGGCTGCAAAAGGGATCGTGTGTACAGAATGTGCAATAGAAAATACGCTGGGGACCGGGAGGCACTCTTTAGTCCTTCCCAGAGACCTGTGCGTGACAGTACCTTTCTATATGGTTGCTGAAGGAGGAAAGATAATCTCTCACTAGCCCCTCATCTACTATCACAAAAAGAAGACCTGGAGAGGTCTCCTTCAACGCCACAGAGGAGTGCCAAAGCTACTGAGAAAGAGGCAATTCTTTTCTTTTGGCAGCCCTTGGATTTAAACTCAGAGCGCAGCAGGGACCCTCTACCCCTTTGAGCCACACCTCCAAGCAGGGAAGTCAGCTGTGCCAGGGAAATATTTCCTTCTTCTAGTGTAGCTCTGCTGAAATCTCCCTGGAGACTGGTACCAAGGCAAAGGAAAGGCCCCAAGGGCATCAGCACTAGCCCAAGCTCCCCCCTCCCCCGCCCCAAACCAGGGGCCTTGGCATAAGACCAATAGGAGCCTAGAGGTAGCATCATTTCCCAATATGCTTTCTGTAGCACTGTGGTATACATCTGCCATCAGGAGCCTGGAGTTTAACGCAAACTGCTTCTACTCAACACCTCCAAACCCTCCCTGGGCTGCAGGCCTCCTATGTGCAGGGGTTGGGGTATAGGGGGAGAGGTACTGGCTACCAGTGAGGACTAAAAGCCAGCAGGGGGAAGAAGTACTGAGCACAGCACCTGGTGTGACCTGAGGAAAATACTCAATTCAAATCCTGGAGATGCTGTCGCCATTTGAAAGCAGGAACTCTTCTTGCTTTCTTTTTACTTTGAGGTTAAAAAAATATAAAATATAAACTACTGAGAAAAGAGACTTCTCAAAATGGTATTTCAGGCTCCTCAGACTCCTCTTCTTCTGACTGTGTGAAATGTGCTCTAAAAACCAGAGCTGCCATCAGCGTCAGGTATGTGCTTGCTCCCCATGGAGAGGGTCCAGAGCAGAAATACAGCTCAGCCCTTTGGCTGCTCCCTTCCATTTTCTTCTTTGCTTTGCTCAGATAATATAGAGCAACATTTATGTACTAGGTAGACTTTTTTTTTAATCAAGAGAGGAAACAATCCCCAGAGATCCCTGTGCATCATGTCATCTTTTTTACTGGTGGTTTCGGTAACCTTAAATCTGGGGCCAGATAAACAGAAATTAAGTTGCTTAAGGATGTATTCTATTCATACCCAAGAGGCAGTGATTGGAAAATATGCAACACTTACAAAACTCCATGCATCCAGGAACAGGAGCATGTGTGTCTTATCTGTGTAGGCACAGCCAGAGTGGGCTCCGGCGTCTAGCTGCCAGCCCACAGCACAGGTGTCACAGCTTGTAGCTAAGTGTCTGAAGCTCTCCAGTCTGGAATCACACCCTACTCTGTGGTTCCACTGGTCCAGGGTGGCAAAGAATTCCCACAGGCTGCCATGACTCCTGACTGTCCATCCATCCATCCATCCATCCATCCATCCATCCATCCATCCCCATCTAAGTGAAGGGTGATACTCACATGGTTCTTGTAATCTTTATGCCCACAAAGATCTCACTGCCCACACAATGTCAGGGTTTACCCACTGTGCCCTTGGGAGGGATGCTCACTGCACAGCTGGGCCCTGGCCTGGAATACAGGTAGCAGAGCCTTGAGGTGGTGCCACACAGCCCGGCAAGTACCAAGGTCAGGTGGTCACTATGGTGTCTTCCTCCCACCTTGTTTCCAACCATGGCATCTACACGATGCACCTGCAATGATAGTGTGACAACCTCGAGTATGTACCAAATGTCTCTGGGTTCTCAACAGCCACTGTGTGACAAGCAGAAACTGGCTGACTCGCGCCACTCTCCTTAGTAAAGACTGCAGGCCACCCCCAGGATGCTCTTTCCTCAACACCATTCCAACACGGGCAGGCTAACAATTTTCATTTAAGTCCTACTTCCTCTTTTTTTTTGGGGGGGGGAGGGTGCCAGTCCCTGGGTTTGAACTCAGGGCCTGGGTGCTGTCCCTGAGCTTCTTTTGCTCAAGGCTAGCCCTCTACCACTTGAGCCACAGCTCCACTTCTGGCTTTTTGGGGGTAGTTTAATGGAGATGAAAGAATCTCACGGGCTTTGCTGGCTTTGAACCTGAATCCTCAGATCTCAGCCTCCTGAGTAGCTAGGATTACAGGTGTGAATCTCTAGTGCCCAACTGTCTCCAGACTTTTTTTTTCCGGTTGTGGGGCCTGGGCACTGTCCCTCAGCTCTTCAGCTCAAGGCTAGCGCTCTACCACTTAAGCCACAGTGCCACTTCTGGCTTTTTCTGCTTATGTGCTGCTGAGGAATGGAACTCAGGGCCTCATGCATGCAAGACAAGTGCTCTACCACGGAGCCACCTTCCCAGCCCTGCCTCCACCCTTTCTAATGTTATCACTTTGGGAGCTCAGGATTTCAATGTCAGAATTTGGCCAGATGACCCCTGGGCCTCTTCTTGTTTTACCTTTACATAGCAGCAAATCCTTAATATTTCCCTTTCTATTGTAAAGTTCTTCTCTCTTCTGTGCTCAGTTATTAAGGAAGCACGTTTCCCCCTGGATCCGAGCATAGGTTGCTCTTTAACACAAGCATTTGCTTCCCCAAATTAGCACCTTTCTCACCTGGCTGCTCTGCTGGAGGTGGGGGGGGGGCAGAACGTGCCGGGCTTGCGTGGGCTTGCTTCATCAGGTGTGTGCTCCCAGGCCCGGCTGCGGAAGCCCTCTGAATCCCAACTTCTTCTTGAGTGAAATGACATCATTCCACTGCATGTGGAATGACACAGGTCTGCCAGGAATTCAACCTCACTCTGCGTCAGGAAGTCAATAACCATAATCCTGGAGCTAAGCACTTCTCCCTGTCCTGCCTCCTCAAAGTACTCCTCCCCGAGGAGTCATACAGCCATAAAACAGCCAGCCACCATCCAGGCAATGGTGGCAGGTGCACTGGGGAATTGGTCCGTGTAAAAACTATCAACAGCAACACACAGGCAAAATCCCCACTTTCCTGCATCTTCTCTTCTGGTAGGAAAACCATAATCATGTGTGTTAGGAGAAAAAAGACAAAACCAAACAATAAGGAAAGGGAAAGTCAGAAGGGATGAACAAGGCAATTTTAAGAGGGGTTCAAGATGAAGCCAGGCTCTGGTGGCTCACACATGTTGGAATCCTAGCAACTCAGGACACTGAGATCTAAAGATCTCAGTTCAAAGCCAGCCCAGGAAGAAAGGTCCATGAGTCTTGGTCTCACCACCAAAAGTCCAGAAATGGAGGTGTGTTTCAAGTGGTAGAGCACCAGCCTTGAGCAGAAAAGCGAAGGTCTTACGTTCAAGTCTAATACCAGCACTTGCTATGATGATTGGGCTCAGTTTGGAGCATAATCTCACATTACACATTCCCCAAGCATAATTCTGCAAAAGCACAGCTGTCCCAGGAGGGAGAAATCCCACACCCCACGCCCTGGGCGATCTCTTTCCACAGATTCCACTTCCAGAAAGGCCTCTGGTGAGGGGTTGTGATCCACTCGTGAACACACGCCCCGACCTGGTAGCATTCATCAGCTGATGACATGTCTGTCACGTGATCACTCACAATAACCCAGCCTTTCATACTGAATGCCAGACTATATACATCATGGGGCTTGAACTCAGGGCCTTGGTACAGCCCCTGGGCCTTTTCCCTCAAGGTTGGTGTTCTACTACTTGAGCAACAGCTCCATTTCTGACTTCTTGCTGGTTAAGTGAAGATGAGTCTCATGGACTTTTCCACTCATGCTGGCTTCAAACCGCGCTCCTCAGATCTCAGCTTCCTGAGCTGTTAGGATTACAGGCGTGAGCCACTAGTGTCAGGCTTAATTTTCTTTCTTTCTTTTTTTTTTAAATTCCCCCTGTCTTATTTTTCTGAGACCCTGACTACATGTGTAGCTAAGGCTGACCTCCAATTTATGATCCTGCTGCCTCTTTATGGCTGTGATTGCAGGTGTGTGCTATCATGATTAGCCAGTTTTATCTTCTCAGAGAAAATAAAAAGGTCACAAAAATTTAAATTATGCTGAATGCTGGTGGCTCATGCCTGTAATCTTAGCTATATATATATATATATATATATATGAATTTCTAGTTCATGTCATTAACCCTGAAAACAGCCTATTCTTATGAGTTAGAAAATAAGGTATATGTGGGGTATATGTTAAGGTATATGTTAATAAAGCCATCTTTCGGTTCTTTGATTCAAGTCATAGTGATCTTTGAAATTATATTTTGTGTGAAAACTGGAAAACTGAACACAACCAGGAATCATTAATAAACAAACCGTTCAATAAAATCTTTCCGCTGAAATAAGTGGAATTTTAAACCCCTTTTCATTATGTGTTACTCTACTCCCTCCCCCCCCACCCCCCCACTCAGTGAAAGTTACAGATTTACTTGCTTAAGGGAATGCAGGTCACACTCATTAGTTTAGTTTGTCTTTTGTAAACAATCATTAGCAAATTAAACAATCATTAGCAAATTAAAGGTGAAAGAAACTCGGTTAATTATGTGGAAATCCATCAAGGTCAGGTTTCATTTGAAAAGGAAACTTTCTCTTAGGTCACTACGCTCAGATTTACCAGGTTAGAGTCCTAGTCTTATTAGCAAGCATCCTCTATAATGATCAGAGATTTAAAACAAAACTATTTTTACACTGGAGCTGTGGCTCAGTGTAGAGAGCACAGCACTCTAGTGCAAGCACAAGGCTCTGGGTTTTCAAACCTTAACACTGTTGAAAAGGAAAAAAAAAGAAATCAATAGTTTATGAATTTAACATTTCCTCCCACCTTCCTTTTTTATTTTTACTTTATTTTACTCAACGGTCTTTGAACCGAGATCCTCAGATCTCAGCCTCCAGATTGCTAGGATTAAGGCTTGAGCCCCCAGGGCCCAGTTTGCCAACTTGCCTTTAAACTATATTAATTCTTTTTGTTCTCCTAGGGATTAAGGCCAGGGCCTGGGGCGATCCGAGCGAGTGCTCAAGCTCTAAGCCACGCGCTCAGACTCCAGAATTCCTTTGCTTGGTGAAAGGTGTTATCCACCTTGCCCTCGGGGGAGTAGATTGATCTAAGGGAAATCAGGTTAGAGACGGAGAAGGTGGAAACTAACATTTTAAGCAAGTTAGAATCTCAGCTATTAGATGCTACTTAGGAAAAAAAAACTGTCAAAGTCTCTTCTCTTAGTTTATTGGGCAAGGTTTTTACCTATATGATCACAGGCAAGCCCAAATTATGTAAACAAAGTCAACAGAACACCGCAGCCAGAGCCTTTCCAGGGTCCTCCTCGATTTTCCCTTCTTTGGCTCAGAGAAGGGCCAAATCTCACACACAGTCTGTGTGTCATCTTTCCAAGCTCTATGGGAAACTCAAGGTGAATCTTTGTGTGTGTGTCTTTCTCTCTTTTTCTTTCTTTCTCTTTTTCTTTCTTTCTTTCTCTCTCTTTCTTTCTTTCTTTCTTTCTTTCTTTCTTTCTTTCTTTCTTTCTTTCTTTCTTTCTTTCTTTCTTTCTCTTTCTTTCTCGTCAGTCCTAGGGCTTGAACTCAAGGCCTGGGCGCTGTCCCTGGGCTTTTTTCCTCAAGGCTAATGTACTACTACTTGAACCACAGCTGCATCTATAGCTTGTTTTGGTAGTTAATTGGAGATAAGATTCTCACCGACTTTTGCCCAGGCTTGCTTCAAACTGCAATCCTCAAATCTCAGCCTCCTGAGTAGCTAGGATTACAGGCATGAGCCACTGGTGCCCAGTAAGATGAACAGTTTTTATAGGGCATAGATCCACAAATGTAAGAGTTAGTTGTCTTATCTGATCAAATGTATGTATAACATCATGTAATGTTTGTCTAGAAGTATCTTCTTGTTGCCTAGTGACTCGGTAGATAAAAAAATTTTTTTAAAACTCCAACTCACTGGCAAACTAGCAAATATGCAATCTAACCAAGCTTGAACATCTTTTAGAAGTTAAGACATTTTTCCAGTTTTCAGAGTCATTGTCCTTTTTTTTTTTTTTTCTTTCAGAAATCAGGGGAGAAATTCTGGTAAAAAGCCGCCATCTGAGCAGACCAAAGCAACAAGCAATCCTTTCATGGCCAGCAAACTTAAAAAAAAAAAAATCTACTTGGAGGCATGTATTTGTAGTAGGAAATCTAAAGACAAAAAAAAAAAAATCTACAGACAAAGAAAGGAGATACAGAGCTGGGAAAAAGAAGACCCCAGGGGTGACACCATTATCAAGATTCTGACCTCTTTGGAGCTGAATGTGAGGCGTAAAATAACTCAAGCAGATTTCACTGCAGTTAGAACACCACCAGCCTCGGAGGCGTCTAGCCCCAAGCCCTGGTCAGTCAGATATATTTGGATAAAGGGAGAAGACCAAGGGGGAGGTGGGGAGGAGGCAGGGAGGCATTCAGACCACAATTAGGACTCTGGATTTTGAATGTTTGGAAGCCACTGCGCGATGTGGAGCACGAGTGAAGGATCTGACTCACACACCAGACTGCTAAGATGCTGTGTGGAGGTCACCGCTACACCCCCTGAGAGAACCGCAGTGGCTGAGATCTGAGAATCGAGGTTCGAAGTCAGCTCACGCTTGAGAGAGGGCACTTTGGATATGGAGAAGTTGTGAAGTGCTTCTCTTTTTTTTGGGGGGGGGTCCGGTTGTGGGGCCTGAACTCTGGGCTTGGGCGCTGTCCCTCAGCTCTTCAGCTCAAGGCTAGCGCTCTACCACTTGAGCCATAGTGCCACTTCTGGCTTTTTGCTTTTTGCTTATGTAGTGCTGAGGAATTGAACCCAGGACCTCGAGCATGTAAGACAAGCGCTCTACCACTGAGCCACTTTCCCAGCCCTGTGAAATGCTTCTTTTAAGTAAAAAGGTGAATCTCTGACATAAGCAATAAAGAACAGTTTGCTGAGGTTGCTAAGTTCTAAGGGGAAAAATACCTTTCATCTAGGAAGGTTTTTTTGTTGTTGTTGTTTGTTTTTGTTTTTCCAGTTGTGAGGCTTGAACTCAGGGCCTGGACGCTGTCCCTAGCTCTTTTTCTTAAGGTTGGTGCTCTACCATTTGAGCCATAGCACCACTTCCAGTTTTGGAGTGCTTAATTGGAGATCAGAGTCTCCTGGGAACTTTTCTGCCCAGGCTGTCTTCAAACCATGATCCTCAGATCTCAGCCTCCTGAGTAGCCAGGATGACAGGCATGAACCACCCATGCCCGGCTCATCCAGGAAGTTTTGAAGGGGGGAAAAAATGGTAGTTTTGCTGTTCTATTTCAAACGACAAAGGTTATAGCTATAATGCATAGCAGAGGGGTAAGGGCTGTCCCCAGCTTCAGAACCTTTAGGGGTGAGGGATGACTGTTGTAAATGAGATGAAGTCATAGTGGATTAGAACACACCCTAAACCTAATGACAGAGAAGGACCCACGGAGAGAGGGACGAAGGCCACAGGAGAGGACTCGCAAGCTGGGGGGATGCAGCCTCAAGAGCCACTGGTGACACCTAGGAGCTAAGAAGTGGGGAAGAATTCCTCCCAAGAGCCTTTAGGGAACACATCTGTCTGACACCTGATTTCAGACTTCTAGCCACCAGGCCCGGGAAAGAGCAAGGTTGTGGTTTCGTCCCCCTAGAAAAGGAATCCAGTAAAGACAGCCTACTTGAGCTGGTGGGAGCAGCCTCAGGCCTGGCTGAGGAAGTAGCTTGGCCTGTGAAACAAGAGGCTTACCACTCCGCAATTGCAGGATTTACACCCAAGAAAGAGCTGCGGATTTCAAAAGAAGGGAAAATCTGAAATCAGTCAAACAGTCTGGGGTGCGAACTTGCAGCGAAGTACTATGCAGCTATTAACAGTAAAAATGTTTAGTGTTAGCTATTTCCTCTTTCCCTCAAGAAATGTACGTATCACCCAATGGGGAAGAAATAGTTGTATACTGCCAAAGCTTGTAGAATTCACAAACTGTATAGACCAAGATAACAATAATTTGCCTTGTGAACGTTAAAATGTGTTTGTAACTTTAACTAAATATCACTATCCCACAATACTGTGAAATTTATGTGATCATTTAACCTCAATAAAAATTATTTTTAAAAATCTTTTTTAAAAAAAAGCAGAGCTGAAAGTGAAAAAAAAAAAAAGGAAAAATGATCTTGATTTTTTTTGGTGTTGGTCGAGGGCCTGAACTCTGGGCTTGGGTGTTGTCCCTCAGCTCTTCAGCTCAAGGCTAGCGCTCTACCACTTGAGACACTTCCAGCTTTTTCTGCTTATGTGGTGCTGAGGAATCAAACCCAGGGCCTCATGCATACAAGGCAAGCACTTTACCACTGAGCCACCTTCCCAGCCCTGATCTTGATTTTAAAATGACTACATAGTCATTTCTTACAAACATAACACACCGCCTCTTACCACTGAGCTACACTTCTAGTTTTTTTGGGGGGTTTTGTTTTTTGTTTTGGTGTTAGTTCTGGTCCTTGAATTGCTTGGCTTTTTTGCTTAAGAACAACATTCTACCTTGTGAGCTATTCCACCATTTCTGGCATTTTTGGTAGTTAACTGGAGATAAGAGTCTCTCAAACTTTTTTCTGTCTGGGGCCTGGCTTTAATGGGTGATTCTCAGCTCTCAACTCCCTGAGGAGCTAGGTACCTACTGAGTGGACGAGTGGATCATTTACCCAAATAAGTTTTTATTTCATTTCAAGTAAATCTCAACTCATTTGCCAAGTAAGTTGAAAACATGCACAGAAACACCTGGACGTGAAGGCTTTTTTTTTTTTTCTTCCATGATTGCTAAAACCTCAAAGCAGCTGAGATATCTTCCACCAGAATAGAAACAAATAACAAATAATAGATTATTCATGAATGAATAAAAACTTGTTGGAACATTTGTTTATCACCATTGAGAATATCCTCCCCTCAAAAAGCTAAATGAGCTATCACTCGAAACACTACACGTCCTATAGGCCACCAACCACAGGACACGTGAGTACATGGCGCTCACCACGATAAGACTATAAGAAGCCTGGAAAGGTGCAAGCACAACTTCAGACGAGTGTTGGTTCCAGATGTCCTCCTGGTGTGGGTATTTACCCTTTGCTCAAGTGCAAGTGAACCCTACAGGCAATCTAAACACTTGGAGTGGTAACAATGCTTCCTCGAAAGTTCTACTGGAACAACTGCCTGCCGGGGGGTGTGAATGCTGGAATGCATGGGGAGGGGCCCCAGAAGTATTTAGGAACTTCTTGTACCTCCCTTTCTGTCTGAGCCTCTATCTGCTCTAAGACAAAAAGTCTATTCATTTAAAATTTTAAAAATTCCCCAGACATTAAAAAAAAATAGATATATTGAAAAAGAAGCTGGGTACCTGTGGCTCATGTGTGTCATCCCAGCTACTCAGGAGGCTGAGATCTGAGGATCACGGTTTGAAGCCAGACCTGGCAGGAAAGGCCATGAGATGCTTACCTTCAATAAACCACTGGAGGTAGCGCTGGGGCTCAAAGTGGTAGAGCGCAAGCTTTGAGCAAAAAGAGTCCAGGGACAGTGCCCATGTCGTGAGTTCAAGTCCCAGGACGGACCAAAAACAAAAAAAAAGGAAAAAAGAAAATATATGATGACAAGGATATGAAAGGGATGTAAGTGACTATACTTAGCTAGAAAAGGCAAATAGAAAAATATATCCTACAGTAGTGTTTTTAAAACAAAATGAAAGATTAAAGACTGATAGGAGAGGTATCCACACAAATTGACACATTGAATTGAAGAGTTAAAGCAAGATCAAATAAATAAAAAAATAACTAATTGTGCTTTTATTACTTAGTTGTTTGGGGGGCTTGAACTCAGGGTCTGGGTGCTGTCTCTGAGCTTTTTTGCTCAAAGTTAACATTCTACCACTTGAGCCACAGTGCCACTTGTGGCTTTTCAGTGGTTAATTGGAGATAAGAGTCTCATAGAATTTCCTGCTGGGGTGAACTTACAAATGGTGATCCTCAGATCTCAGCCTCCTGAGTAGGTAGGATTACAAGTATGAGCCACCAGTGCCTGGCCATTTATCATACTATTTTAAAAGAGCTGGAAAAAGAAAAAGAAAACGATGCTCTTGGAAATTAAAAAAAAATGAGAGCAGAAAGAAGAAAATATTGATAGAAAGTTGGAAGATAAAAATTGAAAAGCTGGGGCTGGGAAGGTGGCTCAGTGGTAGAGCGCTTGCCTTGCATACATGAGGCCCTGGGTTCCATTCCTCAGCACCACATAAGCAAAAAAGAAAAAAGCTGGAAGAGGCACTGTGGCTCAAGTGGTAGAGCGCTAGCCTTGAGCTGAAGAGCTGAGGGACAGCGCCCAGGCCCAGAGTTCAGGCCCCATGACTGGACCCAAAAAAAAAAATTAAAAAGCTGTCTCATAAAGCATTATTTAAAAAAAAAAAAAGACCCAAGGGAGGAACTGAGAGAGAAAGAGAAAGAGGAAGACATCAGATCAGTCCAAGGGATCAAAGCGAGAGGAAACAAGTATTATGTCTCCATGAACTCTCAGACTTCAAAGAACATTTTCTAGCTTGAAAGGCCCTTGCTTGCCAAGTACCCAAGACAATGAATTTTAAAAGATCTACTTCCTAATAATATCAGACCGCTGGGAAAAGAACATCCTAGAAGCTTCCAATGATAGGGAAAAGCAAGGGCATTTCAAGGGCAAAGGATGGGGAAGGTAGTAGGCGTAGCGGCCACACTGCCAAATAGAAGACAATACATGATGTTGTGAAACTTCATTTCACTCTTAACCTAGAAATGCCTGTAAGCCTAACTAGCTCTCACCTGTTATCCTAGCTACTCAGGAGGCAGAGATCTGAGGATCCTGGGGATCCACCTGGGGAAGGCAAGTCCATGAGACTCTTACCTCCAATGAACCACTAGAAAACCAGAAGTGGCGCTGTGGCTCAAAGTGGTAGAGTGCTAGGCTTGAGCACAAAAGCTCAGGGACAGTGCCCAGGCCCTAGGTTCAAGCAATGTGGCAGCCAAAAAAAAGAA
>NW_012267231.1:8881513-8925131 GCF_000151885.1 Dipodomys ordii | reverse complement strand
AGGAAGGAAGGAAGGAAGGAAGGAAGGAAGGAAGGAAGGAAGGAAGGAAGGAAGGAAGGAAGGAAGGAAGGGAGAAAAGTGATATGATTGTGATAATACAAAGGAAGAAGTTCAGATGGTGTTCAAATTAACTTATGGGCACACTGCTCAGAAGTCAAAAACAAAGTGAAATTTCCCTGGTTTCCCAGAGGCTTCAAGCAGCTAGGATAGCAAAACTGGACTCCAGCTGTGGAGACTCTTCAATTAACCAGCAAAAGGCTGGAAGTGGAGGGATGGTTCAAGTGGTAGAGCTCCAGCCTTAAACAGAAAAAGCCAAGTGAAAGGGGAAGTTCTGAGTTCAAGCCCAGTCTCCCCCCCCCCACAGAAAAGTCCTGTGGCAAACACAATGACCACACTCACACCAGGTTCTGAAGGGAGCTGAGCAGCAAACCTGCCACACACAAACATGTGATGGAGTAAGGGTCTCTGGAGAAGGGGGTGGCTTCCATGGAAGCCATGGGAGGTGGCAGAAGTGGGAACTTAGCTCCTTATTCTTATTCTTGCTCTTTCCGTCTTTATTGCTAATCTCTAGAGTTTCTCGCATGATCCAGATGTTCAGTCTACAAAAAAAGGTTTGGCTATCGGAACTGCAATCAGAAAACATTGGAAAAAGGCAATGTGATATTTGTTTACTTGTACTACTACAGAACAGGGAGAAAACGCCTTATCTGGAAGAATCATTTGAACTTTCCCTTCCCTCCCCAAATCTAAATGGATACCTTACACCCGTTTTCCTTGCAAAACAATAGCAGGCAGTAAGAGACCCAAGCCTTTTATGCTAAGAAATGTTATGGAAACCCCCAGAAGAAATAAATACAGTACTTATTTTCTATGCACACTTGCTTTCTCCTTTAACATCAAAGTGTGTTTATATTTTTAAACCCTTAAGTGGAAAGAGTGACTTGACTGCCAGAGTTCATGGCTACAATACCTGATTCCCTGCCAGCACCTGGGCCTAGCCCTAGGAAGTCAAAGCCCAGCCCTGCTTTCAAATACCTTCACCACTCCCTCAGCCTTTCTACTTCTAGAACGTTCCCTGATATCATGTTTGCTCATACATTCTAAGCATTGTTTATACGAAGGAGTGCATTTTAATTAAAGGAAGCAGCTGAGACTGTGTTTACTACAACCCAAATGCAGTGATTCTATCATGTTCCATTGAAGTTGGGGACAATTCTATTTGGGGTTTAGCTCTCATAACTCTGCCAATCACATCTGTGCCAAATGTGCTAGTAAATCAGGTGCAGTAGCTCATAGTAGCTAGGATGACAGGTGTGTGAAACCATGCCCAGCTGCAAATCAGTTTGTACAGATGTTGATATGCAGAATGACTAAGGTCAACCTCTTTCCTAGAAGCTCTACAGCTGGGCAAGTTAAGGCCCTTCTCACTGGGCAGCCCAGAAGAGCTGTGGAGTTCATATCAACTACATGTAATGGGGTGTCTGAGAGAAAACAAGCGAACCCATATAGGGCAACAGAATGAGCTACTAGCCCTGAGAGTCAGGGTAAGGAGAGCACACAGCTGCAGAGTGAGTGGCACATCTGAGATTCCTGGGGTCCCTCCCATCCCCCAACACACTCCCGGCACCCAACAGCTTTGTGGCTCTCAGATCCTGGCTTCAGATGGACCAGAGGGGAAGAGAAGCAAATAAAAGATGGCGGCCATCGGTGTTTCTCATGGTATGCAGTCCTGTCAGCCACCAAGAGGCTGTCCCAACACCCCAGCTCACACCTGCACCCTGCACACCACCTCTGCCCAGGGTGCAGGCTCACAAACAACTCCAAAGCCCACAGGTGGATGGATGATGCTGAGGGGCCATTTCTACCATGTCTGTGTTCAGAACTGGGCAGGGAGGAATCCATTAGTCAGTTCAGCTGAAGGAAGAAGAGACCAGAAGCAGAGAGCAAGGGAGGTACCATCTCATAATTAAAGCAAACCACGTAATTATTTTGCTTAACTATGCGTTCATTTGTTGACTCAATTCAAGGCTCAGGTCCTGGGAAACTGCACTGGGCTTCATGTTGGGAGCTGTGGAGAAAGAAACATAAGGCGTGGTTTGGCTACTCAGATCTCAATCTAAAGAGCAGGGCTGTCTCAGCTAAAACACGGGCTGCGGAATGCAACATTTACTTTTTATGGATCTGGAGCCTCAAGTTCTGGTCTGGCCAACCCTTCCTTCCTTCCTTCCTTCCTTCCTTCCTTCCTTCCTCCCTTCCTTTCTTCTTCCCCTGCTCTTCCTCTTCCTCCTCCTCCTCCGTTTTTTGCTGGTTCTAGGGCTTGAATTTAAGAGTCTAGGCGCTGTCCCTGAGCTTTACACTCAAGGCCAGTACTCTACCACTTGAGCCACAGCACCACATCCTGCTTTTTCTGAGTAGTTTATTGGAGATAAAAAAGTTTCATGGACTTTTCCTGCCCTGGCTGGCTTTGAACCACACACAGTCTTCAGATCTCAGCCTCCTGTGTGTAGCCAGGATTACAGGCATGTGACACCAGCATCCGGCTCTCTTCTTCAAGACATTCATCTCATTCACAAAGTTTCACCCTCAAGACCTAACTTCTCCAGGGCCTGCCTAATACCATGACTTGGGCAATTCATTTTAATATGTAAAATTTGAAACACAAACAGCATAAACGAATAGCTTTTTGTTTTGAGTTAAATATTAGATTGAATCATACAAGATTTTTTTTTTGGTGGAGTTTGAACTCAGGACCTCACACTTGCTGGGCTGGCTTGCTTACAGTTGGCACTTTACCATTTCAGCCACGCCTCTAGCCCAGCTTTTGTACTGGTGCATTGGAGATTAGCCAACAACATGCTCTGAGACTCTGGAGCTGGGAAAATGACTTTTTACAAAGAGGAGCTCCTAAAAATCACTGCAAAATCACATCGTTTTTCTGGACTTGCAATTAGCCAGTGAGTATAAGAAGAAGATGAAGAGGGCGGGCCTAAAGATGACATTTCAAGTTTAATAGCCTGGAGAGTGATGATGTGGGGGAGATCAGGAGAGGAAGAGAAAAGGGGTACCATTACACCCCAAACAAAGAAGTGACTTCACTTCAAAGAGCTCAAATGGCTGACCTCTGTACTTGTGTCACTCTGAGCTGGGAGATTTTATTCTATTTTTATGAGCCAAAGTATTTCTTGGCCAAAAACAGAGATAAGATGAACTGCAGAGGACCCTACTTGCGTACAAAAATAAAAAGCAGATGAGAAAACAATCTTCAAAGCCTTTCTCAGAGTAAGATTTCTCCCTCGCTCAGGGTAGGTCTGCTTTCCTTTTCTCCTGGAATTAGTGAGCCTCGGGGGAAATCTGCCTGTTACACTCAAAGAGAATTTAACTGGCATGAATAAAACAAGCCAGAGATCAGGAGCCAAACAGTACTGATTTTTATTTATTTTTTGCCAGACCTGGGGTTTGAACTCAGGGCCTGTCCCTGAGCTTCATTTGCTCAAGGCTAGCACTCTAGCCCTTGAGCCACAGAGCCACTTCTGGCTTTTTCTGTGTATGTGGTACTGAGGAATAGAACCCAGGGTCTCATGCATCTAGGCAAGCACTCTACTACTAAGCTACATTCCCAGCCCCTGATTTTTCACATGTAAAAAACATGTCATATGACTTGATTTTTTTTTTTTTTAACAAACTGGGAATTCAACTCATCAATGTGGCTTGCCCTTTCAATGTCTTGCCCCATTTAAGTACAGTGGGAAAAAGGTGAATTTTCTCTAGGTAACTTTTGTTAGAGTCTTATGGGTCTTTGTGTTGTCTTGCTTTCTCCTCATACTAACTTCCAACATTAAAACAGTGACTGGAACAGCCGTGCAGTGGTGGCACCTAATCTTAGCTACTTAGAAGGTTGAGATATAAGGATCATGGTTCTAAGCCAGCGGAGGCAGAAAAGTCTGTGATTACGCTTCTCTCTAATTAAGCACCAAAACAGCCAGAGGTGGAGTTGTTGCTCATGTGGTAGAGTGCTAGCCTAGAGTAAGAGAGCTCAGGGACAGTGCCCAGACCCGATGCCTAGACCTGAGTTCAAGCCCCCCCAGGACACACTCTCTCTCTCTCCCTCTCTCTCTCTCTCTCTCTCTCTCTCTCTCTCTCTCTCACACACACACACACACACACCAATGACTGGCATGGCATGGAACAGGTGTTCCAAGAGAGGGCTAGAACAAAGTTAAGTACTGCTCAGTCTCTTAACATTTTGATTTCTACATGTATCTATTTCCCTGTGGATTAACAAACGCAAATCACTGTTTTTATGACACAGTATTGCACAACAAAGGTCCAATTTTGAAATACACCAGGATATACACATTCTATTTCAAGGGCCAGCAAAGTGCCGCTGAGGATCATGAGACCAACATGTCTGCTGGGCAGGTCGCAAAGACAGATCCCTGAGTCCAGCCAGGTACCCCCTCCCTCATCAGTCCTGGCCATGGGTAAGAGTCTGCTCATGAACAACTATCCAAAGTGATCTTTGCTTGCATTTATCTTTGAAATACGGGGTCTAAGAAAGAAGGAGATAGGAGGAGGAGAGGGTGGGGACCTGCAAAATAAAAGATAAATACATGAATTTAGGAAGGGCATAGAGGGACAACAGGAAAACAAAACACTCAGCTTGCAGGGTCTGAGCTGCGACCTCAACAACAATAAAGCGATTTCCCATGTTTCCTTTCAGACTTTCTGGCTGTTCTTAGAAAATCATTCTTAGGCCAGGCACTGGTGGCTCATGCCTATCAACCTAGTTGCCCAGGAGGCTGAGATCTGAGGATGGTGGTTTGAAGCCAGCCCCAGGCAGGAAAGTCTATGAGACTCTTATCTCCAGTTAACCACCAAAAAAAAGCCACAAGTGGAGCTCTGTGTCTCACTAGACTTAAGTATAAAAGCTAAAGGACAGTGCCTAGGTTCTGAGTTCAAACCTCAGGACTGCCCCCCCCAAAAAAAAAGTTTAAGGGGTGTGGATCGCCTTTGTATGATCGTCTGCTGTTTTGCAATTTACTGGCCAACAACCACAGGAATGAACCCAAATCTTAGCAATTCTCTGCTTCCTTTTCTATGTGGATTTACCCTTTCCAGCCCCGCCCCCAGCCCTATGATCCTAATGGCAGGCACCCTAAGGTTCACTGGGGAAATCGTGGCTGCACTGCCACGCTCCATGGAGATGATTGGCCAACCACACGGTATCACACACACACACACACACACACACACACACACACACGGTGATCTGCATTTAGCTTTATTTCATAAAGAGGATTTTAGATGCCTATCTAAAACCTTACCACTGCTCCATCTTCTCCAACTAGCCCATAGGCTTTCATACAATCTAGGGGAAAAAAAATGTAGAGACCCAATAAATACACACAAAGGGTGCCGGCAAAGCCCTTCCTTAGCATCAGAGGGCATTCGAATTCCAACTGCAATACTAAGAGTTTCAAAGAGACTTAAAACCTTAATTTTGTCTTTTAAATGCAAAGTACATGCTTGCCTTTTTTGTTGTTGTCCTGGCATACGCCAATTTAAATGCTCGATGGTAATGAAAACACTCCATTTGTAGTGACTGAATCTAAGCTGAGAAAGAAAGTTATAACTTTATTGAAAAATCGTCTTGTTCATGGGAGAATGTATTCAAAGGCGGCTCTGGCCCGCCTTTCAATCCTGACATCTGTTAGAGGCAGCTTGCCAGCGAATGTCAGCTATTTTGGAAGCTCTTTCTTCAAAATGCCTTAAATGATCAATGCTTGGGGTCTCTCTAGTGCTTTCGTGAGATCTCAGGAGCACCGTGGGGAATCCTAGGCTGGGATCTCTGCTCTTCACATACAGGATTTAACACAACAGACCATGTACAGAAGATGGCACTGGATTTCCAGAATGGGTCGTGAGCTCTCTTCCATTTAATCCACTGGAGGAAGACTGACTTCATCCCTAATTTTGTTATTTTATTATTCTTTTTAGACAGTTGCAGGGCTTGAACTCAGGTCCTGAGTTCTGTGCTGTCCCTGAGTCTGTGTGTGGTTCAAAGCCAGCCAAGACAAGAAAGTCTGTGAGACTCTTATCTCCAATGAACCACCAAAAAAAATCCAGAAGTGGCGCTGTGGTTCAAAGTGATAGAGCGCTAGCCTTGAGCAATAGGAGCTCAGGGACAGAGTTCAAGCCCCACAACCAACCAAAAAAAAATTGTTTTTGCTATTGCTGCCTTCTGTGTTCTCTAAGAAACCTCCCATTCTATCATTCTATCTTGACCCCAGTTCCTAATTCATGGTGCTCACATGTGGAAAATAGGGTGAAGAACTGAATAGGGGCTGAGGTGAGCATCTTGAATTCTCATTTGTATATGAGGGGATTAAAACGTTTAAAATGGTAAATCCATAATAGGATGATCACTACAATTAGCAAAACATACCTCTGCCAACTTCTAATTAAGAGGGGAATAGCACATGCATGCTGTACCTTCTCTCTCTTGGATCCCTGCCACAACAAACAAACAAAACCCAGAAGGTATAAAAAGCCACGAAGGAATCACAGATTCAAATGGTGACACCTTTTCAAAAGGCAGAGAAGTGATGGAGGCAGCATGGGTAGAGCACAGGCTACGGCGTAGGGGGTTTACTGTGAGACCCAGGCTGTGGGCCCTGGAAATGGGGACCAGCCAGAGACAGGGAGAACTATCAATGAGAGACTTGAAGCCAGGCCCTCATGTGTGGATTTCACTCCCAGGCAAAGAGCTTCCATTCCAGGGTGCTCACCATATATATATATGGTAAAATATACATAATATAAAATTCCAATCTTTATGGTTTTTTTTTAACCTTGTGCCAGTCCTAGGGCTTGAACTCAGAGCCTAGGCACTGTCTCTTAGCTTTTTGCTCAAGGCTGGCACTCTACCCCTTGATCCATGCCTCTATTTCCAGTTTTTTGTTGGTTAATTGGAGGTAAGAGTCTCATGGACTTTGCTGCCTAGGCTGGCTTCAAACCAGGATCCTCAGATTTCAGCCTCCAGCTAGAATTATAGGCAGAAACTTACAATCATCTTAGCATTTTTTTAGTTCCTAATGCATTGACAGTGTGCCACCAAAACCTCCACCAAGCCACAGAATTCTTCCAAAGCTAAAACTTTTGTTTCCAGTAAGCACTCTGTAGTCTCTCCCTTTCCCTCTTAGTCCCCCCCACACACACCCCATTCTCTTTTCTGCCTCCAGACTCTCTGTGGACGTGGAACCACACAGTATTTGTCCTTTGTGGTTGATTTCACTCACTTTAGTTTCCCGAAGGTTCATCGATACGATGACATCTTTTCCTTTTTTAAGACTAATATTCAACTGTATGAGTGATGGACCACATTGTGTGTCTCTATTCACCTGTCAGTGAACACTGGGCTGCTTCCTCCTGTTGGCTCTGGCGAATAATGAGGTTAGGGAGCCTGGAATGCACCTACCTGCTTTCTAGTGACTCATTCTTACATAGGAACAGATAACCAAGGGTCAGAAGGCAGGTTGCACAATCTTTACATTGTAGTCAGAAACCAACATGGAAGAGGAGGAAGAGCTTTTGAAAGTAATATATATATATATATATATATATATATATCCTCACATATATATATATATATCCCCCCACACATATATATGACAGAAGGATTGAAAAGTGAACTCAGAACTCTGCAAGCAGATAGCCTGCAAAAAAAAAGGCCAAATATAAAAAAACAAGAATTAAGCAGATGGTCCAACATGGAAAGAAAGGGCTTCCCCTGGAGGAGAGAAAGAATGTGTAGACAAGGAAACAACAGAAGCCATGAGCGGTCAGTGATGTGGGCAAAGATGAAAAGGGACCATAGCAAACTTAGGGCAGTGAAGTTTTCTACCATGTCAGGAATGCTGAGAGCTTCTAGAACATGACGTAGGTAATGTGAAGCTTTGGGACACAGGATTAGTATGTGAGGGTTCAATAACAAGAGTAACTATGGTTAGACTGTGGGAGAAATAAGCTTTGTGAATTCACAAGAAAGCCACCCTTACCTACTCAGGGAGAGAGGCAGGTACTGGGATTGGGTTAGCGTTAGGGCACCTCAGATTCGAAAATGCCAGCTACAGCAGCCCGCCTAGAAGGAGGAAGATGTCCCAGTGGTTGAATGAGGAGAACTGCCACTTCCTTGACATTCCAGAACACACGTGATCTTCGTCTCGCTGTCTTGATTGGCAGCCCTGTTCTCTGCACAGAGCAAGGCTGGGCGGGCCTGTGAAGATGCAGGAAGGGAGGGGCGGTGGCTGAGAGCCAAGGCCAGGAGTCAGTGTACCAGCCTGCTGCTCCCGCAGAGCCACAGGCTTTCAGGTGGCTCCAACGCTATCTCTATCTCGGCCTGACTCAGCTCCCAAAGCTGATTCAAACATTGAGTCATTTGCCACCTCCAGTCAGTGAACTTCTTCTAAGCCCCCCTTTTAAACACTGCCTGTCCACAGTTGTGAGTTTAAAGACTCCTCTCAGTGGGGACATGGTGACTCACATCCGGTAATCCTCACTACTGGGGAGGCCGAGTTTGGGAGGATGGTTGTGTGAGGCTAGCCTCGATCCTCCATCTTATTCAATCAAAGCTGAGCATGGTGCCAGGTGTCTGTTGTCCTAGCTAGGTAAGGAGGCATGAAGAGGAGGATCTCAGTCTGGGTGCATCCAGGTTGGAATGCTAGAACCTATTCTAATAATGACTAGAGCAAAAAGGGTGGGGATGTAGCTCATGTGACAGTGACTGGCAAGCAAGCACAAGGTCCCAGAGTTCAAACTCCAGTACCAGTAAACAGACAGAAAGTAAATAAACAAAGCCACAACTGCTTTAACCACATTTAATGCCCCACTCCATCCCCCTCCCCTGTGAGAAAAGCATGCCGCTGCAAGTCATTTCACACGGAAGACGGGTTGGGATATAGTGCAGTGGCAAAGTGATTGCCTAGCAAGTACCATGTCCTGGGTTCCATCCCCATTAGCAATACACACACACACACACACACACACACACACAATTTAAAATAAGAGGATCAGCAGGTGCCAGTGGCGCATGCCTATAATCCTAGCTACTCAGGAGGCTGAGATCTGAGGATGGTGGTTTAAAGCCAGCCCAGACAGGAAAGTCTGTGAGCCTTATCTCCAATAAACCACCAGAAAACCGGAAGTGGCACTGCGGCTCAAGTGGTAGAGCGCTCACCTTGAGCTGAAGCGCTCAGGGAGAGAGCCTAAGCTCAGAGTTCAAGCCCCACGACTGACAAAAAAATAAAATGAGGATGAAGGACACACAGATAGATAGAACAAAGTAAGGTAGAAGAACACAGGTACTGGATAGCTGAATATTTACTGAAAAAGAAAAATCCTTCCAGCTTTGTTGTGGTTGGAATGTTCATAAGGAAACACCATGGGGCTTACTTCCATAACCAAGCCAGCGACTGGCTGAACAACTCCTCCTCAAGCGTTCTCACTGAACACACGGACGCCCCCACCGGCTCCCACCTTATCCTGTCTTAGAACAGCGCTGCTGCTTTGAAGTTCCAGGAATTCTTTGGTCACATCGGATCCTTTTCATCCCAGCTCGCTGCCCTGCCAGGCGCTTCCTCCAGCAGGAAGCTGTCCAAAGGCCACCCTCACTTCCTCTTCTCTCCAACAGAGACCCCATGAAGCATCTACCCACACCACCCTCTAGCAGACCCCACGATCCTATCCCTGCCAACACACACGGCCACTCATTTATAATGACCAGGGAAGAGAGGCAGACCACTATTTCCATACTGTGTAGACCTGAGGTCAGCTCCTCACCAAGCTGTGTACGGACAGACACATAACATGGACCCAGCTCTCCCCCAGGCTCTCTCTCTGTGGCCTCTGAGCCTGTATCCTGGGAAGGAATGAACCCCTTCCCCCCCCACCCCCTGAAAAAAAGAAGAAAGTTTCGTCTAGTTTTTATGTTTGTTTGTTTTTCTGGTAGTTTATTGGAGATAAGAGTTTCACCGACTTTCCTGACCAGGCTGGTTTCGAACCACGATCCTCAGATCTCAGCTTCCTGAGTAGCTAGGATTACAAGCATGAGCCACCAGCGTCCAGCAAACTCATTCTCCCAATTTGATTCTTTTTTTTTTCCTCTCCCCTTTTCATCCTTTGCTTTAGTATTTTAAAGGAAAATCGACTTCTCCAGTATGTTCCCCTAAAATACACAGAGTTAAAAAGCAAAAAGGTAATTACACTGTCATGATCATAAACAACAATAGGAAGGAAAATTCTTAAGCATCACCGAAAGATTTCCTGATTGGCTGACAAACGTCCCCTCCCACCCCCACTTGGTGAGTTTTCACCAATGTGGGCAAGGCATGACTGCAAATACATACCTGGTAGCTTAGGTTGCATTCTCTCATGTCTTCTTTAATCTAGGAGTTACCCCTCCTTCACCTTTATTTCCATGCCATTAATCTGTGGCAGAAACCAGGGCACTTGTCTCTCACCCACATGCTGAGTTTGTCTGCTTCTTTCTTGGTAGTATCACTGCTTAATTCCTACTTCCTTATCATCTTACTTCTTACTTATCTTCCTTCTCTCTTATCTTCTGTGAGGGGCAGTGAGCGGTACAAGTGTGACTTAATGTTTCCTATTTTCCAAATAGTGTTGTGTGTTTTCTACTACCTCCCACCAGGAGGTTCAGAGGGGCTGCTGGCTCTTTAACTAATCATGGTAAGATTAGAGGGCGGGAAGTGGTTATGGGAAAGTTCCCCTAAGTTGCCTCTAGAATTTTCCTCATTCACATTGGTTCACCCCTTGGCTTGGTTCAATCTACTGGCTCAGCAAGGATTGTAAAAGGTTCATTCTCTTCTTCTAGCATTCTCTCAGCCAATACCTGAGTTGCTTTATTTTGGGCTGGTCAGGGGGCTTGAACTCAGGGCCTGAGCACTGTCCCTGAGCACTTTTGCTCATGGCTAGTGCTCTACCACTTGAGCCACAGCGCCACTTCTGGTTTTCTGGTGGTTCCTTAGAGATAAGAGTCTCATGAACATCCTGCCTGGGCTGGCTTTAAACCATGATCCTCAGATCTCTCCTGAGGACCTAGAATTATAGGCACAAGCTACCAGTGGCAGGCTAATTGCTGAGTTCTTATAATGAACAGCTGTCCCCCATGAGGTAGCTCGTCACCTATATTACACCTGACACAAGAGGCAGGATATATGCATCATTTTTTCCTGTTAAATATTAACTTTCACAGCAAGATTAGGACTTGACTCCTAATTTAGTTAACAGGGTTCACTGAATTCTTTGGCTTTCCCTGGCTTTTATTTTCATAAGCTCAAAGTGATTTTTACAATAATTCTTTTCAATTAATGCACTTGGATGTGTGTGTGTGTGTGTGTGTGTGTTTCTCAGATTATCCTATCTCTAGCTAATTCAAATCTACTTATTGCCTTGTGTTTCTTAGCTGAACTATTTGTTACCGCTACCTTCTCTGGTTTTTCTTCTTTACTTTACCTTGCACGAGAAAATGTTCTGGCTCACCTGAACACCTAGAAATGTCTACTAGACCCCTGGCCAGAGAGCTCAATCTGGGTTCTAGATGTGTTCACTGCTGGGGTGAGGTCGGCTGCTAGGCATAAGCAGAGCTAGGAAACACATGTTCCTACTTGTACTTCGAATGAAGATTTAACAGTAAAGGATTTCTATTTAGCTCCATCTTTGCTACAATGTCTCCCAAATACCATATGGTAAAAGATTGGTCCCTAGGTTGGGGCACTAGTGGGAAGTAGAAGGGCCTCCAGGAAGTGAGGCCTAGCAGAAGGAAGTTAGAGCACAGTGTACGCCCTCCAGGGAAACACTGGCATCCTTCTCTTTGTCTCTCTGTTTCTGAAGAGCTCTGCCACCAGAGCTCCCCACCATGATGCACAGCGCCACCACAGGCCCAGGGCAACAGCGCCAGTGAGCATGGACTGCAAGTTCTGAAACTATTGAGCCAACAAACCTTTCTTTCCTTTAAGCCCATCCCTGCCCCAGAAATTTGTCACAGCAACAGCAATCTGAAATAACAAGTCTGCCAACAGAAAAAAAAATAGCATTTTTATTTCCATGTTATATACTCCTTATGTTCTTGCCTTTAGGAAAGAAAACGTCTAGTTTTCTCCCTACTACATAAGAAGCTGGCTTTGAAGTCCATTTGCATTCAACTATGTAGGCATACATGTGAGGATATCTAATACCATGTTAAACAACCACGCATGGAGCATTTTAAAAAGGAATGAGTGTTGAAATAGTGTTAAATGCTTTTTATTGAAGAGCATGTATGGAGATGATCATATAATTAAATTGTGTCCTTACATGACCTAATCTGAGAGCCTGCGGTAAGATTTAGTTCAGTGGTAGAGCATTTGTTCAGCACGTGAGGCCCTGGATCGGAGCCTAGCACTGAGACAAAAGCAAACATGGCACATTCTTTAGGCTGGCGCTGAGTACTTGGGCTGGTACTGCCCTTGAAGAGCAGGTCCTGGATGCCATCCATAGAACAAAAACTTGATCTACTTTGATAAATTATACAAATGGATTAGATCATATTTGAATTCTGAGAATAAAGCTTATTTGAGCATGGTGTACTATATTATTCCTTCCTTCCTTCCTTCCTTCCTTCCTTCCTTCCTTCCTTCCTTCCTTCCTTCCTTCCTTCCTTCCTTCCTTCCACTTGAACTCGGGACCTGGGCATTGCCCCTAAATTTTTATGCTCAAGACTATCTCTCTACCACTTAAGCCACAGCATCACTTCTGGCTTTTTCTGCCTTTTCTGAGTAGTTTATTAGAGATAAGAGTCTCACAGACTTTCCTTCCCCAGGCTGGTTTGAACTGAAATTCTCAGATCTCAGCTTCCTGAGTAGCTAGGTTATAGGCCTGAGCTACCAATGCTAGTGTGTATTCTACTTCTTAACATTTTACTTAACATTTCTGGGGTTTTTTTTGGGGAGGTCCGGTCGTGGGGCCTGAACTCTGGGCCTGTGCGCTGTCCCTCAGCTCTTCAGCTCAAGGCTAGCGCTCTACACTTAAGCCACAGCGCCACTTCCGTTTTTTTTCTTTTTGCTTATGTGGTGCTGAGGAATCGAACCCAGGGCCTCATGCATGCAAGGCAAGCGCTCTACCACTGAGCCACCTTCCCAGCCCCTACTTAACATTTCTGGATGGATATGAGTAATATCACTCTGGAGCTTTCTGTTTTTCTAGTCTTTATCACACTTTAGTTTTTAAATTTTTAAAACATTATCTCAAAGTAGTGTATGAAAAGGATTTCCATTTAACCTGTCAATTTATGAGTACAATATATCTTTTTTTGGGGGGGGGATCCAGTCGTGGGGCCTGAACTCTGGACCTGGGTGCTGTCCCTCAGGTCTTCAGCTCAAGGCTAGCGCTCTACCACTTGACTTCCAGCTTTTTTCTTTTTGCTTATGTGGTGCTGAGGAATCGAACCCAGGGCCTCATGCATGCAAGGCAAGTGCTCTACCACTGAGCCACCTTCCTAGCCCCAATGAGTATAATATATCTTGACTTAAAGTCATATTAATGTTCTGCTAACTCATTTGGGAGAATATGGAGTTTTTTCCTATTTTTCTATTTTCTTTTAAATAGTGTTGGGATTATCTGAGCTTTAAAGATTTGGGAGAATTCCCCTGGGTGACCATCTGGGCACGCAACTTTTAATCAAGCTCTTCTGTCATTTTCATGTGTAGCTGGGCTGTTTAGATTTTCTGTCTCTACTAGCAACAATTCTGGGCAGCTCTATCGTCTGAAGAAGTTGCCAGTATCATCTTGGTTTTCAATGTATTTGTACAGAGTATTTGTACACTCATTTTAAATTTCCTATTTTCATAGCATACTTTCCCCATGTCCTATCTTATTCCCACAGATACTCTGTTCTTCTCTTCTCTTTGGTGGGCTGGCAGCTCTTTCTGATCTCCTTCTTAAGAACTAAGATTCTTGATTTATTCTCTTGTTTTGCATTGTAGCTCCAGCTGTTTATTGATCAACCTTTTCTGCCTTCTTTTCTTTTTTCTCCTTCCCCCCCCCCCATCAGGGGTCTTGAACTCAGGACCTGGGTGCTATCCCTGAGCTCTTTCACTCAAGGCTAGCACTCTACCACTTTGAACCACAATTCCACTTCTTGTTTTCTGGTAGTTCACTGGAGATAAGAATCTCATGGACTTTCCTACCAAGGCCTGGCTTTGAACCATGACCCTCAGATTGCAGCCTCCTGAGTAGTTAAGGATTACAGGCGTGAGCCACCAGCACCCAGCCTTCTTTTGTTTTCTATCAGGGTTTTGAGTTGTGTTCTGGGTTAGCTTTTCTTCATTGTAACAAGTACCTTGGCTCCATTTATTCTGGCCCAGGGCGAGGTTGAACATCATGGCGGGGCGGGGGGGGGCGGTGCAGGAGGGAGAGGCTGCTCACCCACCACAGGTAAGAGAGCTGACAGGGCACCGTGTAGCTCACATCATAGAAGCCAGAAAGGGTTTTTTCTGGGACTATTTTCCTCTTTTATTCGATGTGGGCCCCCAGCCTGTGGGATGGCACTGCCCACACTCAGGCTAGCTCCCTCCACTCTCTATTAATTTTCTCCAGAAATGCCCTCATAGACACACATGGCACATCTCAATCGAGCTGAGATTCACCATCACAAGCCGGGCACTGGTGTCTCATGCCTGTAATCCTAGCTGCCAGGAGGCTGAGATCTAATAAGTATGGTTTGAAGCCAGCCTGGGCAGGAAAATCCAAGAGACTTTTACCTCTAATTAACACCAAATAGCCAGAAGTGGAGTGGTAGCTCAAGTGGTAGAGTGCTAGTCTTGAGCCAAAAAAGTGCAGAGATGGTGGCCAGGCCCTGAGTTTAAACCCTAGGACCGGCACATGAAAATAAAAAAATAAAGATAAAAAGATTTGCCACCACAGAGGCTTCACCTACCACTTCTTTCTAATCTTAACAAAAAGTTGCATTTATCTTACCAATTTTCTTAAGTACTACTTCCAAACAGAATATACTCTGATGTTTTCATTATTCCCCTCCCCGCCAGAATTCTGCAGTTTTGTGTTTTTCTTCTTTTTATCCAAGGCTTAAGAGTATTTAATTTTCCACCTTGAAGATTGCTAATGGTTTCTGTGTGGTCCCTCAAAATTCAAATGTTGAACCCTAACCACAAAGGTCATGGCATTAAGGGGTTAAGATACAGCCTGTGGTACAGTGCCAGCCTAGTGTAGATATGCCCTAAGATTGACTTCCAGTACTGGGAGGAAAAAGGAAGTGGGGTTCTTTTTTTTTTTTTTGGTCCGGTCGTAGGGCCTGAACTCTGGGCCTGGCCGCTGTCCCTCAGCTCCTCAGCTCAAGGCTAGCGCTCTACCACTTTAGCCACAGCGCCACTTCTGGCTTTTTTCTTTTTGCTTATGTGGTGCTAAGGAATCGAACCCAGGGCCTCATGCATGCAAGGCAAGCGCTCTACCACTGAGCCACCTTCCCAGCCCCAGGAAGTGGGGTTCTGAGGGGCCAGTAGATCATAAGGGTAGAGACTCCATGATTGGGATTAAAAGAGACCCCAGAGAGCTGCCTTCACCCAACCATGTAAAGACACAGCAAGAAGGCTCCATCCATGATGGAGTGTCCCCAATCCCCCATGACACCAAACCTGTGCCATCATCTGGGAACACTATGAGAAATAAATGTCTACTGTTTATAGGCCAGTTTGTAGAATATTTGTTATAGCCATCCAAGGGCTTAGGACAGGTTTTCATGGATAAAACAATCTAAGAGTTTGAACCTTCATGAGTGCAGGCATCTGTCCTCCGTCCTAGCTTTCTGATTGGCTATCTTCATCTCTCCTCTATGGTGCCTTTGGTTTCACTGCAAAGCTGTGACACTTCTGGTTGGTCACTCTTGACAGGAAACAAAGTCACACCTGGCTCTGTCTCTCAGCAGCCTGCGATGTTCCCAGAAGTTAATTAATAATGTCCCAAGTTGTCCTACCGCTATCTGTGTCCGCAGGGCGTTGACTGTAAGGTTTGTTTCGGGTCTAAATTCCATTCTGTCACTACCCTGTAAGGGCCAGGTTACCTGTTTTCCATTTCCAATAGGCTACCTCTAAGAGAGGCAAAGAAGTCACACCCCATATAGTATTAAATTCTAAAGCAATCAAAGGCTGAGAGTCCTGGAACCACTTTCTGTGTGTCCTTCTTGGCTTGCATGTTAGAATCTTCTGTGGCTAATGGAAATTGTGTATTGTGTACGAACGCACATAAAGACTTTACTCTCACACCATGAGACTAGCAACAGAAACTTGGAAGGAAGAAACGACACTTTTTAAAGCTGAACTTGGCAGTCATTTTATGTAAATTGTAAAGAAATTCTTTCTAACAGGAGGTGGTGAGTGGCCCTTAAAGTTAGAAAAGAAAACTCTTAAAGTGACTAGTTTTTCTTACATCTCAAAGCAGTGGAGGAACTGTGATTTGAGCCCTGGCTTCCAGTGCCCAAGTCTGTCCTTGCTCATTCAGAAAATGAGATTTGATTTCTAATTCTCAAAATGATTTGAAGCCAGCCTGGGCAGAGAAATCAGACTCTATCTCCAACTAACCAGCAAATAGCTGAAAGTGGAAATGTGGCTAAAGTGGTAGAGTACCAGCTTGGAGCAAGAGAGTTCAATATTGAGAATTTAAGCTACATTATGGACACAAAAGAAAATAGGAGAATTAAAAAAAATCATTTGTGTTTTCAAGCTTTCTTTTACAGTCAACTATTGTATATGATGTACCTAAAATTTTAATGTATAATCTTTTCAGGATATGTTGGTTGTTTAGTTCAGCTATAACCTTACTCAGTTTTGTACTTGGACTCATGTAAATCAGAGTGAAGTATCTAAAATGCCTCTATTAAAGCCAGGCTCTGGTGGCTCATGCTTGTAATCCTAGTGACTCAGGAGGCTGAGATCTGAGGATCACAGTTCAAAGCCAGCCTGGGCAAGAAAGTCTATAAGACTTTTATTTCTAATTAACCACCAGAACATCAGAAGTGGTGCTGTGGCTCAAAGTGGTAGAATGTTAGCCTTGAGCAAAAGAGCTCAGAACAATGCTCATCTCCCAATACAAGCCCCGTGACTGACAAAAAAAAAAGTGTCCCTATTATTAGTGTGATAGCACTTCTCTATTCTTCTGTTCCAAAAAAAGCTGCCTCTAGGTTTAGAATGTGGAGAGTTACATCTGTCACTGCTTCCCTGGAAACCACAGCCCTCAGCCTCAGATGGTGTATCTGTCTCATGAGATGCTTCCATGGCTTCATCAATTCTACCTTGTCTGACGGCAACACTTTCTTTCTAAACTATTTTCCCAGCATATCTTCCTTTATGCTGACGCATGTCAATCGCTTTCTTTTCGATGTGTCTCTGTGCACACAGAACTACATTTTAATTTATCTGTCTGAGAATCTTTACCTTTTGAGGTAATGGTTGGGAAGTATTGGGGCTGAACTCAGGGCCCTGCACATGCTAAACGTAGCAAGTTCTACCACTGAGCTACATGCATGGTCCAAGTATATTTGCCTTTTAATAGTAATATAAACCTATTTGCATTTATCAATGTGGATGATTTATGTAATGCTTAATGTACAGTGTAAACCTGTTTTGCTTTTGCTTCCATCTGCCCCCCCTTAACATTTATTTTATTTTGGTGCATAAGAAGTTTTGCTGTGTGTATGTGTGTGTGTGTGTGTGTGGGGGAAACTGTTCCTAACCTTTTATGCTCAAGACTAGCCCTCTACCACTGGAGTCACAGCTCTATTTCCTGCTTTTTGGTGGTTCACTGGAGATAAGAGTCTCACATAGACTTTTTTGCCCAGGCTGGCTTAGAACCGTAATCCTCAGATCTCAACTTCCTCAGTAGCTGGGCTTACAGGTGTGAGACAATGGTGCCTAGCAATTTTTGCATTGTTGTGGTACTGGCTTCTTATCATTTTTGCCTCTATGCACTATTTTCTGTCCTCTATTTGTAAATTACCTGCTAGAGCACAGTTTCCCCAAGTCCAACGACAGACACCTTTTCTCACCAGGACTACTCTTTCATTTGCAAATTAACAGATAAACTCCTGGGCTACAGGCAACCCTTTTGTAAAGGGCTACATTTTTTTTTTCTCTAAGTTTCTAAGAAAATCTTCAATTAGCAGTTTAGAATCTTCTAAAATTAGTTAAGTGAAAGGAAATGATTGGTGTGAAAAAGCAAGGGTTAGCTGCTTGGGAGAATGTCTAATTGAGGGTTGTAAGTTTCTTCTCTGGAGAAGAATAAATATTTTGAAGAGTAACACTGAAGGTGGCATTTTAAAGAGAAATTAAATGGTTATGAGACGCCACAGGGAATAGTGAAAATGGTACCAGAACAATCAAAGAAAATGATAATGGGATAATGAACAGGTTAATAGTGGAATGACAGTAATTAATAGTAATAAGATTACCATTAGAATCTTAATTACACTTAAAGCAGTGGGATGAAACAGAAAATCTAAAATACCTGATGGTATGAAAATCGTAAACCTCGACTTAAAAACTACTTAGCAAGGGTAAAAGGAAAGAAACAACAAATGGAAAAAGAATATATATATATATATATTTTAAAAAACTGTTCCCCCAAATATAAACAACACTGATGAGCAGTTTTTCACATATCAAATCACTACATATTAGTAGCAACCTTGAGCTAGGCACCAGTGGCTCAAGCCCAAAATCTTAGCCACTGAGGAGGCTGAGATCTGAAGATCATAGTTTAGAGCCAGCGGAGGCAGACAAATCCATCTCCAATTAACCACAAAAAAGCTGGAAGTAGAAACACAGCTCAAGTGGTAGAGCCTTGAGCAAGAATGCCAAGCAAGAGCTCAAGCTTCCCTACCAGTGTGTACACATATACACACACAGAGTCAATCTATTTTGGTTTGTGACAGGACTGGGGAACCTAGAGCTTCACACATGTTAGGCAAGTACTGTCTACCACTAAGCTACACCCCAGCTCAATGGACCATTTTTATAATGAAGATGTGTGAACTCCTGGTTGGTATGTGAATTCCTTTGCCTTTGGGGATAGCAAAATGTATCAAAATATGAATTGATTAGGAGGAATATAAAGGAAGTGAATTTGATCCAAGTCATTATATCCATGTTATAAATATCACAATGAAATCTCTTTGTACAATTAACTTATGTGAAAAGTTCTTATAATGTAAATTGCTGAGGATGTAGTTCAATGGTACAGTACTTGCTTAGCATGTGTAAGGTCCTGTGTTCACTGTCCTCCAACACAAGCAACAGAGAAATGGATGGATAGACAGACAAACACATACTCCTTAGCCACCATGCCTACTTCTAGATATTTACCCAGAGAATACAATCATAAAAATGTTCAAAGGAGCCAGGTACTGTGTCTCATGCTTGTAATCCTAGTAGGATTACTCAGGAGACTGAGATCTGAGGACGTAGGTTTGAAGCCAGTCTGGGCAGGAAAAGTCCATGTGACTCTTACCTCCAATTAATCACTGGAAAAACCGCAAGTGGAGCTGTGGCTCAAAGTGGGCAGAGTGCTAGCCTTGAGCACAAAAGCTCAGGGACAGAGCCTAGGTCCTAAGTTCAAGCTCCACAGGGTCCTTAAAAAAAAAAAAGAAGTTCAAAGATATAGGCAGTAGAGCAGTGTTTGATAGTGAAGGCCAGGAAAAACACATCCTCTAATAGCAGACAGGATAGGTAAACCAGAGTCCATCCATAAAAAGGACTCCATTCCATGAGCAAGATCACACTGTCTCTTTCTGTGTCTGGCTTATTTCACTTACCACAATAACCTCCAGATCCATTCATGTTGTGCCAAATGATGGGACTGAATCCTTTTTATGGCTAAATAGTTTTCCTGGGTATATTAAACAGCACGCTTTCATTATTCATCCATGCACCGATGGACAGTTAAATCTGACTCCACATCCTGGCCAATGTGAATTGTGGGAGTGCCAATGTCCATTTCATTTTCTTGGGGTCTATACCCAGGTATGAGGGTTTTGCTAAACTACATGGAAGGTCTATTTTTAGGGTATAGGGATTTTTTTTGGGGGGGGGTCCGGTCCTGGGGCCTGAACTCTGGGCCTGGGCACTGCCCCTCAGCTCTTCAGCTCAAGGCTAGCGCTCTACCACTTGAGCCACAGCACCACTTCCAGCTTTTTTTTTCTGCTTATGTCGTGCTGAGGAATCGAACCCAGGGCCTCAGGCATGCAAGGCAAGCGCTCTACCACTGAGCCACCTTCCCAGCCCAGGGGATTTTTTTTGAACCTCCATACCCTTTTCCATAATGGCTATACCTGGTTCGTGTTCCCATCAATGCAATCTGGAAGTTTCTTTTTCTCTCTATTCTTCCCAGCAGAGTGAGTGAATAAGTGAGTGAGTGAGTGTGTGTGTGTGTGTGTGTGTGTGTGTGTGTGTTGGTTCTGGGGCTTGAACTCAGGGCCTGGGCATTGTTCTTGAGGTTTTTTTTTTAAACTCAAGGCTAATGCTCTATTATTTGAGCCACAGCCCTAGTACTAAATTTTGGTGGTTTGTTGCAGGACTTTCTTGCCTGAGCTGGCTTTTAGAACCTGAATTTCAGATCTCAGCCTTGTGAGTTTAGCTAGGATTATAGGGATGGGTGAGCCAGGCTGTGGTGTGTGTGTGTGTGTGTGTGTGTGTGTCTTTTTGCTAATAGCTGGAGAGAGGTAAGATCTCATCATGGTTTAAACATTTAACAATACACGAATCAAGGAATAATAAAAAAAGAGAGAGTGGAAGAAAAAGGAAGGAAAGAAGATATTTTTGAAGGCTTGAGAGATGAAAAGAATATTCACAATCCATATGTGAAAAAGGCTGACAAGTGTGTCCATTCTCACATGTGCGTGCACACACACACATATACACACACAATAGAATCCCTGCTGTGTATATTAATACACATCTACAATATGAACATGGAAAGTGTTTTTTCAGGTACTGCCTCCTACCTTGACAGCCATGGTGTCAGGTGCAGGGTGACCACCCCACAGGGGCTGATCTGAGGACCAGGTGACCAATCATAGGTACTTTGTAATGGATTAAAACCTGCAATTTAATTTGGTTGTTCTGAACTGAGATCTGACCCCAGCTCAGTGGGTGAGCTGTTATCTGAGGAATGCTGGTAAGGCCTGGCCCACCAGGATAGCTTGACAAGTCACCATACTGAAATTCCAACATTCTTAGCTTTCGGTGGAATGTAGAGGCTGAAAAGCCTCCAGGCACTTGCTGGAAGGAAGGTAAACAACCAGGCTAATCCCCTGGGAATGCTGGCTGCATCCACCTGAGCGGGCATCAGTCACACCAAATATCCCACCAGCTGGTTCTAATATGGCTGCCTGAACTTCCCTCATTAAAGGGTGGTTCATAGGTTCAGCAGCTGACCTAGGTCACCAAGTGTGTTCTTTCCAAAATGCCACTGTAGGGGAGAGGGGACTTTTTTTTTTAATTTAATTTTATTTTATTTGTGAACATACTGTACAGAGGGGTTACAATTGCATGGGCAGGATAATGCGTACATTTCTTACTAAGCATTGCAGCCTCCTCCTTTGTTTACCCTTCCCATCCCTTCCCAGCCTCCCCCCTGAGAGGGGACTTTTAAGAAGCACCTGGATCAGGGCTCTGTCCCCTAGAATGGATTAATCCATTCACAGATCAGCGGATTATCAAGGGAGCAAACTCTCTCCAGCTAGCTGGCTGTGTCTCACCATATCATGCCCTCAGTTATGCAGCAAGGCCTCTCACCAGCAGGTCAGATTGGTGCCATGCTCCTGGATTTTGCTCCCTCTAGAAGTGTGAGCTAAATAACCTCTATGCCTTTGTAGATTACTCTGCATCAGCATTTTGTTTTGCTTGATGTCTGTTCTTACAGTGCTAGAAATGGAAGCCAGGGCCTCACACATTACCCCAGAGCTGCGTTCTGCCCTGGTGTTTCCCACAGCAACAGCACACGGACCAAGAAACCACCTGCCTCTATGCTGTTCTGCAGGCTTGGTACAAATGTTGCCTTGTTTTCAGAACATGGTATGTTATTCTCCATGGATTTCCTTGCTCTATTGTTGCCATGTTGCCCGATGGTCACCCAGCATGAGAGGAACAAGGGCTTCTGGGGTGAGGCTGATAGTCCCTAGCACTTCAAGGTAGTGCTGTTGTCTCTGTTCCATTTGCTTCTATTCCAGCAGAGTGGCCTGAGTGGGAAGGGGAGATGTGTGAAGCTGGGTCTCTACTTCCTCTGCAGGCCACCCTTTCCTGTAGCCCCACCCATCTCCCCCGAGGAGAGAGGTACCCTCAGGCCCTTGGATGCATGGGCCACCAGCAGTGTGAGTGTGGGGTTAATGGTGGCAGGTGTCCAGGGTGCTGAGGCCTCTTCTGTTTGGTGACTCAACAAGCTCCTCAGCATCCTTGAGCGCCAAGTTTCCTCACCTTCAGAATGCAGGGACAGCATTTCTCCTGGGCAGACAGTCACCAAAGGTAAAGTGTGGTTCTTATTCTGTGTGGTCTTTTACATTTTTTTTTTATGTCAGTTGTGGGGCTTGAACTCTGGGCCTGAGCTCTGTCCCACAGCTCTTCAGTTCAAAGGCCAGTGCTCTACCACTTGAGCCACAGTACCACTTCCGGTTTTCTTATTGGAGATAAGAGTCTCACAGACTTTCCTGCCAGGTCTTGTTTTGAATTGCAATCCTCAAATCTAAGCTTCCTGAGTAGCAGGTGTGAGCCACCAGTGCCGGCTAAAAAAAATTTTTAAATTCAATTTTCTGCATAATTACTCCTTCCCCCCCCCTTTTTATTTCATTGTGGGAATTAACTCAGGGCCTGGGCACTGTCCCTGAGCCTCTCTATGCCACAGCCCACTTCTGGTTTCCTGGTAGTTAACTGGAGATGAGAGTCTCAGGACTTTCCTACCTGGGCTCACAACTGTGATCCTCAGATATCAACCTTCTGAGTAGATAGGATTACAGGCGAGAGCCACCAGTGACCAGCCATAATTACAAATTCTAAGGCACACATACATACCCATGTTTTCTTTGCATGTACTGCCCTGGGAAGTGTCCGTCAGTCACACTTTGTTAGTCAGCTTCCCACCACTGTAGCAAAATACCTGAGGCATGCTGGGTGCTGGCAGTCACATACCTGCAATCCTAGCTACTCAGGGGGCCCGAGAGCTGAAGGATCGCAGTTAGAAGCCTGCCCAGGCCAGAAATTCTGTGAGACTCTTATCTCTAGTTAGCCATCAGAAAACCAGAAGTGGAGCTATGGCTAAAGTGGTAGAGCACTAGCCTTGAGCAAAACAGCTCAGGGACAGCATCTAGGTCCTGAGTTCAAGCCCCATGACCAACAACAATAACAAAAAAATCCCCCAAAACCCTGAAACAATCTACTTACAAGAGTACAGGTTTACTCTGACATGCAGTTTTAGGGGTTTCAGTCCATAGTTCCTTGGCTTCATTGCCTTTAGGTTCGTGGTGAGGCAGAGCATAGTGGCACTGGGCATGTGGTGGCCCAGCCAGAAAAGTGGGAAGTCAGAGGCAGGACCCAGTGTCTCACAACCTCATTTGAGACTCATCCACAATGACCAAAGGGATCTGACTAGGCCCAGTCCTAAAGCTACCACCATCTCCCAGCAGCACCTGGGAACTAAGTCTTTAACACATGACCCCTCCTAGATCCATCTATAGCCAGCACCTACCACTGGCAGAAGTCTGGGAGCCAGGAAGAGGCCAGTGGTCTCTAATGTATTCTCCTTCAGAATTCTGACAGGCAGATCTCTCTCTCTCTCTCTCTCTCTCTCTCTTTCTCTCTCTCATAGCTTTATTGAGTTATATTTCACACACCATAAAATTTATCCACTCAAAGGGTAAAGATCAGTGGTTTTTATTACTGACAGACCGACCTTGGCCAGCAGAGAGAGAAAGGCAGAAAGTAAATTGGCTCCTTGGTCACTGGCTAGCACTCTCTGTTCTCTACCTTCTTCTCACCTTTACCTGGGCACATTTGTGCAGCAACTCCTGGTGGAAGTAAGTCTGGGAGGGAGGGAGCAAGGGAGGGAGGAGGGAGGGAGCAATCAGCCAGGGTAGCAGATTTAACTTATTGTGGCATATCCCCACTAGCAGAATAAGTGAAAGACTGTAACTATGTATTTTACTGAAAACCCAAAGAAATAGTTAAAAATGACATGAAGCAAATAAACACATTTTTGTGAAACTTGAGAACAGAAAAGAAATTCTCAATTTTCTTTTTTTTTAAAGAATGAGTATTGTTTTAAGCTGTGGTGTATAATCTTTGTCATATTTCTATGACTATTCAAAAATCTCACAAGTAACCATATGGGCCTATCTAACAATCATTACTTAGAGCCAGGCTGCAATCCCAGCTACTTAGTAGGCAGAGATCTGGAGGAATGTAGTTTGAAGCCACCCTTGGCATAAAGTCAGTGAGACCCTCATCTCAGCAGCAACAACAACAACAAAGCTGGATGTGGTAGTTCACACCTGTTATCCCAGCTATGTGGGAAGTAAGTAGATGGCTGGAGGCCCACACCAGCCCAGGAAAAAAATCCTAAGACCCTATCCCCAAATGACCAACACAAAAAGGGCTGGGGATGTGTCTCAAGAGGTAGAGAGCTTGCCTACCAAGTGTTGAGGCCTTGAGTTCAAAACTCCAATTTTAAGCCAAAATACCCCCCCCCTAAAACCCAAAAAACACAACTGGGGACAAGGAATGAATCCATGTTAAGACAACCTAACACTTTATCTAGTTACTGGCACTCAAATTCAGTACTGACACTCAAATTCAGGGCCTGGGTGTTGTCTCTACTGAATGACTAACCCGAAGGACAGATAAGTTCTTGCTTTCTCAAAAGAGGCAATGTATTAATTAATTCTACTCTTATTTTATTTTTTTTATAATACAGGCATCTCATGCATAGAGTGCTGCAGGCAACATCTGATCCTGCACTCCATGCTTACCTGCATTAATTGCTAGTTTAAGAGGCAGAACTAAAAGCAAAAACCATTCAAGGTGAAATAACCCAGCTCCTGTCTTCCTACACATCTGTGATTAAAGTAGGATGAGTCATGGCACTTTAGATAATTTATATGAAGGAGGAGGCTTCTCTGGAACAGAGAAGTAGGGCAGGGCTCCCAGTGACCTTCCCAACCCTTCCCCACATCCCAACCCCACAGTTCCCTGCCGGCCTATCAAGCCAGCTCCACCCAACCCTATAGTTCCCTGCTGGCCTATCACAAGCCAGCCTCACCCAACCCCACAATTCCCTGCTGGCCTATCACAAGCCAGTCCCACCCAACCCCCCCCCCCAGTTTCCTGCTGGCCTATCAGAAGCCAGTCCTACCCAACCACACAGATCCCTCCTGGCCTACCAGAAGCCAGACCCACCTTGAGTGACACCAATGCAAAACACTGATGATGACTTTGGTCATGACCCAGCCAACTGGAGTAACAAGAAGGAATGCTTACTGATCTCCTGAACTAGTCCCCCCAGAAAGAATCTAAATTTATAAGTAATAAAAGAAAGAACATTTCCCGTCTTAGTATACACATAAAGTCTCAACTGGAAAACAAAAACCCACTTCTAAAGTGGTTTTCAACTTCAAATACAAGCACATATTAGAGGCAAAAGCTAATTAGCAGCTTTGTTGTGGACAGGGTCAGTGTGGAGAGTCGTGATGACAGGAAGCGAAGCTCACAAAGATTTTTTATTTGTGGATTTCAAAATATTCCACCATTTCAGTTTCTGAAATAGCTGCAGGCTTCCTGTACAGTAAAATACATTAGTCAGTTAAGGCTGGGACTCTTTGGAGATCATGTGGGAGCAGGGTCATTGCAGGGATACTGAGATGTTTCTGACTCTCTGAGAAGGTAAGACATGAAGTCACAGCATTTCCTGGACTGGCATTAGGCCACATTCCTGAGATGCTTCTGCTGTTTGCTCTTCTCTTTGGCCCTTCCCAGCCCCACAGCACTGGAGATCTCCCGGTTCATGTTAGCATTTAACTAACTCTCAACGACCCCACCATCAACTTTTTTCTCTCTCAAAGTATCCATATTCTCACACTTAAACTCCTCACATTTACCTTGTAAACGTTCTGCTGAGATAACTGTTTGCTCTGTCAGGGCCATCTCCCCTAAAGCCCTTATCTTTCTCCATAATATTTGTTAGGCATTAAAAGGAAATCCCTCTCTGTCCCTTAAGGTGATGGGGGGCATGAGAAAGGTCTCTGGAGCAGCACGGGGCTAAGCACCATCAGGAAAGGACTGTGGGGAAGGGGGAAACTGAGACCTGCTGAACCACCCCGCCATCATTCCAAAGGACTCCACATTCCTGGCTTTACCAGGCCTTGGCTGACTTGACCCCGCCATTCCATTCCTAAAGCCACACCTGGTCTTTGTGGCTACCTTTCCTACCGACCTCAAAACTCTAAGCTCTGGTATTTCTGGGCCTTCTTCCTCCCTCGCCCCTTCTGATTCATCTCCACACAACATCAGCCCCTCACCTTGCATCTCCGCTCTCCCTCCATCTTCCACTGCACACACCTGGTTCAGACCCACCCGCCCACCGCCCATGCTATGCCTAGGCTGACACTCCTCTGGTGGACTCACACCTGACTGGCCCTGTCCTCCGTTATGCTTGACACAGTCCCCACACGCATGCCCAGTCCTGTACAATCTTCTATTGTCACTCTCTTTAGAATCCCCACTTTCTCCTTCCCCAAGTAGTGATCTCTATGTTCAATCGCTATGGGGCCCTGCCACCCAGCCCTATACAAATTTACCTAGGTGACTCTTGGGGTCCTCCTCTGTAGGGACCCCCTCTTCTGTGCTTTAGAGTCCATCTGTCCACACTTATACTCCATCCGTGTTCCTTCACCCTTTGCTACCTCCAAGACTTCCCCTAGAGGTAAAGAGATGCTCAATACAATCCCGGGTTGAAAAGCAGCATAGGAGCTGGGCACTGGTGGCTCACACCTGTAATCCTAGCTACTCAAGAGGCTGAGATCTGAGGATCAAGGTTCAAAGCCAGCCTGGGCAACAAAGTCCATGAGACTCTTATCTCCAATTAACCACCAGAAAACCAGAAGTGGCGCTGTGGATCAAGTGGTAGAGCACTATCCTTGAGCTGAAGAGCTGAGGGACAACACCCAGGCCCAGAGTTCAAGACCCACAACCGGGGGAAAAAAAAAAAAGAAAGAAAGTAGCATAGGTCACCAAGGCGCTGGTGGCTTGCACCTGTAATCTAGCCGCTCAGAAGGCTGAGATCTGAGGAGCATAGTTTGGAGCCAGCCCAAGCAGACAAATCTGAAAGACTCTTATCTTCAATTATCCAACAAAAAGCCAGAAGTGAGAGTGTGGCTCAAGGGGTAGAGAGTCAGCCACGAGGAAATCAGGCTTAAGGCCCTGAGTTCAAGCTCTGGTACTGGTATGCATGTGCGCATAAACACACACAGTTAGCATATGTTGAAATTAAACATTTCTATACTAAACATTTAACAATCAAATGACAAATACAGTGGTAGGCTCTGTCCTTAGCACCATGCCTTACCCATGGGGGCAGTGCCCACCTTCACTGGTCACCAACTGTCCAGACTGGTACTCATTCCTTGTTGCTTCTACCCCAGCCCATTCCTGGGCCATCCTGGCCAGCCTCCCTCCTTCCTCTGCTTGAATCCAGAAGACCACTGATTGCCCCTTGCCCGAGGCTGCCTTCCCCACTCCTGCAACTCTAACCACTCCACTTCTGTCTTGGATATATCTTTACTGGGACCACAGTCCAACCCAAGGCCGGTCCAATGAACACTCTGACACATGACCAGCTTATTTCTTCATCTCAGGAATTATAAATGGTCTCTCCTTGGTTTGGGTGTGTATAGTACAATGGCAGAGTGATTGATTAACCTGCATGGAGCTCTGGGCTCCATCCCCAGCACTGAAACATAAAGGATCCTCCCAAACTTGCATCACTACCACTAACTGGCTAAACAAAAGGAATACCACGCCATAACGACTGCCCTTACCTGGTAAAACCCACCACGGGCTTCTCAAAATCCCTGACCCCAATTTACTGAGACCCTGAGAGCTCTCTCTCTGGTCATTGGTTTCTTCTCAGTTTCTACCTTTTTCCAACTGATGGGTCATCACACCAAGGACAAATGCACCTTTGTATAGTGTGTGGCTCATTCATTTACCATTGATTTATTTATTTCTGTTGGTCATGGGGCTTGAACTCAGGGCCTAGGCTCTGTCCCTGAGCTCTTTTGCTCAAGGTTAGTGTTCTTCTACCTTTTTGAACTACAGTGCCACTACTGGTTTTTTGGGTGGTTCATTGGAGATAAGAGTCTCACGAGGCCTTTTCTGCCCAGGCTGGCTTTGAACCACCATCCTGGGATCCCAGTCTCCTAAGTAGCTGGGTTACAGGTGTGAGCCACTGGCACCCAGCCATTTACCACTTATTTTAAGGAATGAGAAGTGTTCTGAGTTGTGAACTTGACAGCGTTCTTTCAGGGTTGGCAAACCATGGTGCTCCAGATGATTCCATTACATTTCATAATCACATATATTATATATAATGCAAGTACTACAGGATTTAGGCTTAGAGTTGCTTATGGCTTCCGGAGTTTGCTTTAAGTATGGTATTGGTGAAACTATATGCACAGGCACAAGCAAAGTAAAAAATAACGAGGAGGCTGGGAAGGTGGCTCAGTGGTAGAGCGCTTGTCTTGCATGCCTGAGGCCCTGGGTTCAATTCCTCAGCACCACATAAGCAGAAAAAGCCGGAAGTGGCGCTGTGGCTCAAGTGGTAGAGCGCTAGCCTTGAGCTGAAGAGCTGAGGGACAGCGCCCAGGCCCAGAGTTCAGGCCTCACGACTGGCAAAATAAATAAATAAAGGAGGAATGTACTGGAAAAAATAAGCCTGGGACAAAGAGGAAGAATCTGAAGTTTTACCAATGTTATTTATTAGCTTCCCTTGGCTAAATTCCTGGCTTTCTCATTTTATTCCATCCGACAAAGGAACCGAGTGTTATGTTTAGAAATCACCTTGCAAACAGCACAGGCTGGCCTGGATTTCCACGATTGTCCTAGGAAATACCAGTAACACTGCTTCCGGCCCAGCTGCTCCCAGCAATTCAATCAACCAAAATAACTTGACTGGAAAAGTTCTACCACTTGCATTTCCACATTAAAGACGACTCACCTTCCAGTGCAGCCGAGCCCTGATGGGTTAGAATCATGACATACAGGAACAATGACATACAGTGCTCTAACCACAGAGGACCCGAGCTGTATGGTCTAACTAAGGCCAAGATGCTAGGAAGCTCTGCCCCCCTGTGGTCGCTGGCTGGCTGGAGCAGCAGGCCGCCCTGCCCTGGGGCGTGAGGGAGAAGGTTCCTAAGCACCTTGATTGAGTCAGACGCTGCTGGAAAGAGTAAGGATGAAGCCTTCCCTGCAGAAACACTCCTGGCCCAGGCATTCATCACCAAAATACATAAGAAACGGCTGCAGGCGGAGGAAGGCGACTATTCTATTCTGCATAAAGCCCTGGGAGCGTCTCTGCACGGCTGTGGCAAACAGAACCTTCCAGCTCTGGGAGGACGCTGGGGCCTAATTTAAATTCACTATCACCTGCCACTAATGCTTCAGCTATGACACGTGTGTGTGTGTGTGTGTGTGTGCGTGTGTGTGTATGTGTGAGAGACAGACAGACAGAGAGACAGACAGACAGACAGAGACAGAGACAAACACAGAGAGAGTCCTGGCGCTTGAATTCAGCTTCTTTTTCACTCCAAGCTAGCACTCTCTCGGGCCACAGCTCTACTTCCAGATTTTAATTATTGTTATTTTTTGGTGCCCAGGCTGGCTTTGAACCTCTATCCTCAGCCTCCAGAGTAGCTAGGATTACAGGCATAAGCCATTAGCTCTTAGTTCTTAGAGATTCTAAATGAATATTCCAGATCATGCGTGGCTTTCTTTGGCACGGAGGGTGCATGTATACACAGTGTACTTTCACCGCACTCTCTCCCCATCACCCCCCTGATGGTTCTCCTCCCAAATCCACATTCCATCTATGAGAGACATTCAGCGCTGAGTCTGGCTTATTTCACTTCACGTGATCTTCAGTTTCTCCCTGCAAATGATACAATTACATTCTTTATGATTGAATAATATTCTGTGTGTGTGTGTGTGAGAGAGAGAGACTCATTTTTCTTTACCCATGCACTGTTTGATGGGTGCCCGTCTGAGGGCGATGGGGCATAAAGCTCAGGATGTACATTCTCTTTATGCCCCAGGTGTGGCTTAACAAAATCATATGGTAGTTTTTGTTTTCGGAGGGCCCTCCATGTGGATTTCCACAGTGGTTGTACTCACATAACATCCCCACCAATGGGGGACAAGATTCCTTCCTGCCTCCTCTCCTACATCTTTTTAAAATTTTTTTTTTATTGTAAAGATACTGTACAGAGAGGTTACAATTACACGAGTAAGGTGATGAGTCCATTTCCTATCAGGCATTGTTACCCCTTCCTTTGTTTTTCCCCTACTATCCCTCCCCCCCCCCACCTCTTTGCAAGCATTTTCTGTTGTTTTTCTTGATGAATGCCATTCTGCCTGGGGTGAGATGAATCATGATGTCATTATTATTTATGGCTAAGGATGCTCAACCCTTCTTCATGTTTTTATTGGCAATTTGCACTTCTTTCGAGAACAGTCTCTCCAATTCATTTGCCATTAATTGGACTCTTTGGTTTTTGGGTGTTTAATTTTGTTGAGCTGTTTACATAGTCTGGATATTAATCCCTTGTCAGGTGACTGGCAGAGATTACTTCCCATTCTGTGTGCTTTTCCTTTGCTGATATACATTTCCTTTGATGTGTAGAAGTTTTTTAATCTGGAGCAATATCATATGTCCACTCTTGCTCTTATCTCCTGAACTACTGGAGTCTCAGGAAGCTGTCCATGCCTTCATATTCCCTGCAACAGTTACCACATTTCAAATCTTACATTAAGGACTTTGACGTATTTTAACAGATTTTTGTGCACAATGAGAGACGGGGCTCTAGCGTCAGTCTTCTCCGTGGGGAAGTACAGTTTCCCAACAACCCTTGTTGAAGAAGCTGTCTTCTTCTCCAATGCAGCAAGGTGTCTTTGCTTATCTTTGTTGAGTATCAGGTGGCAGCAGCTACATGGATTTATTTCTGAATTCTCTATTCAACTCCACTAATTTGTGTGTATATATGGTTGTATGCAAATACCATGCTGTTTTTGTAACTATGGTTCTGTATTATAATTTAAAGGCAGGTATTGTAATACTTCTAGCATGGCTAGAGGCTCTGTCCCTAAGCCCCTCTGTGCTCAGGGCATTCTACCATTTGAGCCACAGGGTCACTTCCAGCTTTTTCTGAGTAGTTTATCAGAGATAAGAGTCTCACACTTTCCTGACTAGTCTGGCTTTGAACTGCAATCCTCAGATCTCAGCCTTCTGAGTAGCTAGGATGACAAGCCACCGGTGCCTGGCAAGTACTGTCTATCCTTGTTTTGTTTTGTTTTTTTTTTCAGCTGCCTTTACTTACTTTTGGCATTAATAGGATTTGAACTCAGGACTTCATGCTTACTAGGAAGTCCCTTTACCAACTGAGTAATACCCCCACCCCAGCTCAACTTCAGGACTTTTATCATGAAATGTTAAATTTTATCAATGGCTTTCCTGCATCTATTGTGGTGATCATGTGATTAAAACAAAACAAAAGCTAATGAAGCCCTTGGTTTTTGGTAAGTTTTTTTTTTTTGGGTAGTACTGGGTTTGGGTCCAGAGCCTTGTGTGTGCCAGGCAGGCATGTGTACCCTACTTGAGTCATATCCGTGGTCATTTTTGCTTTAGTTATTTTTTTTTCCAATCAGTCTCATTTTTTGCTTAGAGCAGGGTTCATAGCTCTACATAGCTGAGATGCTAGGCATGTGCCAACACACCCTGCTTGTTTTTTTGAGATGGGGTCGAAGCTGGCCCTACACAAAGATCTTCCCAATCTTCACCGCCCTGAATAGCTGGTATTACAGGTATGAGCTATTATGCCTAGTTTTCCTATCATCTTTAGATTACTTGTTATACTTCATGCAAAGGAAATGCTGCATAAATAGTTGTTATGTTGTATTGTTGGAGGAATAATGACAAGGGGGAAAAATCTATGCATGTTTGATAGAGATGCAATTGTTTTTCAAATATCCAACCCATAGTTGCCTATACCAGAGACTTCTGAAGCTCTGAAGACGAGGCTCCAATTCTGTAACCCTGTTGCCCCAAGGAATAATAGAACCTGGGACCAATTGTCTCCAGCATTTTAACTTTTAAAACATTGAAGACAGTCAGGTCTTGTAGGCAACACACATCTATAGAACAGACTTGCCCAGTTCAGACTTTGTGCCCTACCAAAAGAATAAAAAGTATTTCTGGAGGAAGCAGGGAGAACACAGGGGGAGGTGGGGTGGACTCCAGGTCCCCAAAGTCAGCCAGGATGCTATCCAACAAAGCTGGAGGGTTTTCAAGATAAACTGGAACCCCCATGCTATTTAATCCCCACAGAGAAAGCAGACACAATGGCTTCACCCCAGGAGTGAAATGGCATCTATCAGATGCCAGGGACCAAAGCCAATGTCTCAGCAGGAACCTGAAGCTCTTCAGCCAGAAACCCAAAGGGCCCTGAAACCAGTCTGTGGTGTGGGTTGTAGCTCTTGCTCTACACATAGTGTTCTCCCCAACACACACACACACACACACACACACACTCACACAAAACAATAGAAGTTGTAGTTTTTCCCTGACAAACTTTGAAAGGCGGAGTCAAGTGTAAAAATAAAATGGGTGTTATTTATTTGTTGGTGGCACCAATCTGATATGTTCATAAGGCAGACGATGAACCAAAGTGTTTCTATCTGCAGTCATTCTATTTTAAGATGAACTAAATCTAAGCCTTTCTATTTTAAGGGTCTTTCTATTTTATTTCAATAGAGTCAAAGAAGGCAATACATTTAGGCGGTATTTTTATAAAGTGTGAAAGTAGTGTTTAATATGACAAATTTTTCAGTGATTTTTTAAAATTTTCTGGTAAACATTTTAAGTGTTCTTTTATTTTTAACATTTTTATTCATTTATTCATTTATTTTTATTTTATTTTTGTCAGTTGTGGGAGCCTGAACTCTGGGCCTGGGCGCTGTCCCTCAGCTCTTCAGCTCAAGGCTAGTGCTCTACCACTTGAGCCACAGCGCCACTTCCGGCTTCTTCTGCTTATGTGGTGCTGAGGAAATGAACCCAGGGCCTCATGCGTGCAAGGCAAGCACTCTACCACTGAGCTACCTTCCCAGCCCCAACTGATATCCTTTTGATATCGCTTTTTGAAACAACAGTGGCCAATGGTACTTTTCTAACTCAGAGTTTTTCCGAACACAAGAGAGAGAGATGCACACAACCTAGCATTCTACACATCCATTAATCTGACAATGAAACCTATGATACACAGATATGAACACAACTCTTTCAAAGCAAAGACTAGTCCAGTATTTTCCTTTATGGCATTCCCCGATTTCTTTTGGTTGAATAGAGCCTATCCGTGGTAGCATTTCATATCCGTGGTAGCATTTCACCCAAAACATGAATGGATTTCCCACACACCCATATGAAAACCAGTCAGATGGCCTGGGAAAAATGGGACTATTTGGTGATCAGTCACTTAGAAGAGAAAGAAAGTAGCACCATTAGCTATATTAAAACCCATGCTAGTATCAGAGTAGCTACTCTCTGGGACTGCCCGCAAATCGGATGCTTGGCTTAATCAGACCCTTAATTCCCTGCTTCATATAACATTATCTGGGATTGTCAAGGAAATTTTTAATACTCTACACAACTCAATTCAGCATTTGCTATCGAGTCCAAGAAGTGTTTAATCTTCATTGTCCCAGGGAATCTTCATTGCGAACCACGGATTATAATTAAGAAGCCATTCTGTTAGAGGAAACCATTTAAAAATAAATAAATGAGCAAAAGCTTACTAGATTTGAATGTAAATAAGCACAGACAAATGTCATATTCCTTGACAGAGGAGCAAAGTGTGAAGGGCCGTCCACTTACAGTGAGCTCACAGAAATCGAAGCTGTCCAGGCTTCTGCTTTTGTGCAGCCTCCCTTTGATCCGGCGTAAGGAGGGCTTCCCCTGGCTGACACTCGAAGTAGCACCGTAAGGGTTTTCAGAGGAAGGCGTTACCCTGCAGGAGGGGAAACAGGTTTGCAGGTGAATACATTTGCCCAGCTTGAGGCGAGGATTTACTCCAGAAATGCCACATACTCTGTTAAAATTTCTTCTTAAACCAGGTGCAGTGGCTCACGCCTGTAATCCTAGCTACTCAGGAGGACAGAGAGCTGAAGATCATGGTTCAAAGAAAGACTGAGCAGACAAATAAAAAAGTCTTTTATCTCCATTGAACCTCCCAAAAGTACTGTGGCTCAAGTGGCAAAGCATTAGCTTTGAGTACAAAAGCCCAGAGACAGCACCCAGGCCCTGAGTTCAAACCCCAGGACTGGCATGAAAGAAAAAAATAAATCAGGGGCTGGGAAGGTGGCTCAGTGGTAGAGTGCTTGCCTTGCATGCATGAGGCCCTGGGTTCTGATTCCTCAGCACCACATAAGAAAAAAGAAAAAAGCCAGAAGTGGCGCTGTGGCTCAAGTGGTAGAGTGCTAGCCTTGAGCTGAAGAGCTAAGGGACAGCACCCAGGCCCAGAGTTCAGGCCCCATGACCGGACCCCCCCCACCAAAAAAAAATCAATGCCAAATAGATCAAATTCTTGAAACCAGGAAAACAGAAGGAAGACACTCCAAGATTTGAGCACAGACAACTTTCTGAATAGGATTCCAAATAGCTCAGGAAATAAAAGCAAGCATTGACAAATGGAATTGCAACAAATTAAAAATCTTCTGTGCTTTCGAGGAAACAATTATCAGAGGAAAAAAACTGTACAGACTGCAAAGTCTTTGCTTGCCAGTCATCTGATGAGGGATTAAGATGCAGAATATAGAAAGAACTTAAAAAATGCAAATACCACTGGGTGCTGGTGGCTCATTTCTATAATCCTAGCTACTCAGGAGACTGAGATCTGAGGATCAAAGTTCAAAGCCAGCCAGGGCAGAAAAGTCCCCATGAGACCCTTAGTCTCCAAATTACCACTCCCAAAACGGAAGTGATGCTGTGGCACAAGTGGTAGAATGCTAGCAACCCTTGAGCACAAAGAGGCTCAGGGACAGCACTCAGGCCCCAAGAACAGGGAGTTCTGTCCCTGAGTGGCCCCAGAAGCCCACGGCCACCAGCTCCTGCAGCTTTCTGCCTCCACAGGAGAACCATGTGTGGAGGTTCTGCATCTCCCTCCTTACTGTCAGGCCAGGCCTGTCCGTGCTTCAGGCTCCAGCACTGAGGTTGCAGGGAGCCTGGTCTGAAGGCTGATGTGACCTGCTTTACAGCATGGCTTTCCAGACAGGCCCTCGGCAGCTGATGGTTGGCTCCTTGCCCAGCTATTATTCACACCCAAGTGAACTGTTCTCTACTGAGGGCTTGTTCCCTCTGTGTATGTGTGTGTGCTGCACTGGCGGAGGACATTAAGGAAAGGTAAACACCAATCCACCCCTATCAATCACGTCACACCTACCCTGGCAAACCTCTGGCAGCCCTTTGGCTGCCAGCCAAGCCCAGACTGCCAAAAGCTTTGACACAGCAGGGTGAAGGCCTTTTAATCCCACAGAAACCTCAGATTTCCAAAACACATACTCAGCAATGTGACACACCTTCGGGGCCTCCTGCCTAGTCCCTCCCAGGTTCTCTCTCTGGCCTCCACACCACGCTCCCAGAGCAGCATGCCCCACAAGTGCTAAACGTTCATTCTGTCAGGAGCTATGGTTCGCATTGGTTCTGACCACAGCCTCACTAAGCAGACAAACAACCTCCAACTTCAGCTACTCCATCCGTTGCACAATTTCAGCAGAAAAGAACTTCATAACAGCCTAGAATCGGGAGGGAGGGGGGAAATAAACAAATAAACTCGATGGCAAAAAATGAGGCCAGGAATGGTGGTACCTATCTGTGGTCCGAACTACTGGAGAGACAAGAGATGGGGGCGGGGAGGAGGAGGGGAGGATCACAGATTGATCGGGGAAGACTGCAGTCCAAAACCAGCTCAGGTAAATAGTACGGAGCCTACCTGAAAATAACTAAAAGCAGAAAAGGACCTGGGGACATGGTTCAAATGCTGGAGTGCTTGTCTAGCAAATGTGAGACCCTGTGTTTAAATCCAGTACCACGATCTGTGTGTGTGTGTGATGGTGGTGGTGGTGGATTAAGAAGTTATATAAGAACAAAATTCTCTACAAAGAAATAGCTGATGATCCTTCTACTAGGTACTAACTTAGCACATCTGTGATTGATAGCCACAGCCCACGAGAGGCACTGCTAACACGTAACTGCAAAGCACCCTCCCCCAAATGCTGGTTCCCATCCACAGTGTGAGAACAGGAGCCTTGGGAAACTGCTAACACTGCAAAAGAGGGGAGGCCCTGGTGGCTCATGACTGTAATCCCAGCTACTCAGGTTGTGGAGATCAGGAAGATCACTGTTGCCAGTTAACCCAGGCAGAAAGTTAGTGAGACCCTTCCCCGACCCGTCTCAGCCAACAAGCCAGGCCTGGTGGTATTTACCTGTGGTCCCAGCTATAAGGGTCACATGATAGTAGGATCATGGTCCACGGCTGGCCTAGAACAGTAATGTCTGTCTCTGAAAGTAACTAAAAGCAAGAGAGGACTGGGGGGGGGGGAGGAGAGGTGGTGGTTTCAAGTCATAGAGCACCAGCCTAGCAAGTGCAAGGCCCTGAGTTCAAACCATAGTACTACCAAAACAAAAAATCCACAATAAACCCCATAGCCTGGATATGGAGGTTAGAGCCCTTCCCAGCCCGGCAGGAGGACCTCAGTACACACCAGTGGGCCACAGCCCACCTTCCGGAGAAACACCATCCTAACAGGGACCTTGGTTGGTTAGCGTGTGCTTATTTTCATCAGGTCTCTTTTCCTAGATTGTCATCTTCCTGCTCGATTGTCCTTTTAACCCCAACAACTGGTATCTGTAAGCCGGCGTCTGACTCTGGGTAAGCCAATGACCTCATTTCTAAAAGTGGGAAGAGTATGGCACCCGCCTCCCAGGGGAGCTGGGAAAGTATGGCACCCCTCACCGGGGGAGCTGGGAGAATATGGTACCTACCTCCCAGGGGAGCTGGGGAAACATGGCACCTGCCCCTATCAGGGAAGCTGGGAAAGTATGACATCCCTCGCCCCAGGAGCTGGGAGAGCATGGCACCTACTTCCCAGGGGAGCTTGGAGAATATGGTACCCAGCTCCCCCGGGTGTCAGGGGGAAGAGGGGAGGTATGGCCTCCGGCCCCCAGGGGAGCTGGAAAGAAGACAGGATGCTCACTCATACTTCTACAGGGTCTGCAGGTAACAGCTCCGCTGTCCTGAGTGACTGTGGAAATGTGGACATAGCCTTCCACGTGCACCCGATTTCACAGGCAGGAAAGCACTCTCAGATGCTTAAAGGGAATGCAATGGCAACTTTCCACCTGAGATCAGGACCCACTCTCCTAAGGGCACGCAGGGCACAACTAAGACCGCTGGCCACACACACATACACACACAAATTATTCTGAAAAGGTTTTCCACCTTTTGTTTTTTGCATAAAAATACATAGGATGCCAGGTACCAGTGGCTCACGCCTTTAATCCTAGCTACTCAGGAGGCTGAGATCTGAGGATTGAGGTTGGAAGCTAGCCACGCCAGGAAAGTCCGTGAGACTCTTATCTCCAGTAAACCACCAGAAAACTGGAAGTGGCGCTGTGGTTCAAGTGGTAGAGTGCTAGGTTTGAGCTGAAAAGCTGAGGGACAGCGCCCAGGACCAGAGTTCAAGCTTCCTGACCACAACCCCCCCCCCCAAAAAAAAGATAGGAGTATAATGATTGCCAGGGCCTCACCCAGGGCAGGATGAATGTCACCTCACTTAGAAAAAGGAGCTGGGATGATGGAAGGTGATTTAGTGAAAGTTCTTTTTTCCTTCTTTCTTTTTCTTTGGTGTCAGTAATGAGGCTTGAACCCTGGGCCTGGGTACTGTCTCTCAGCTCTTCAGCTCAAGGCGAGCGCTCTACTAGTTGAGCCACAGCGCCACCTCCGGTTTTCTGGTAGTTTATTGAAGATAAAGAGTCTTACGGACTTTCTTGCCTGGGCTGGCTTTGAACCGAGATCCTCAGATCTCAGCCTCCTGTGTAGCTAAGATTATAGGTGTGAGCTACCGGCGCCCAGTTAGTGAAAGTTCCTGACATGAGATCATCCTAGATTCTGGAAGGGGGCGGGGCTAAATCCAATGCCCAGTGCCCCATAAGAGACAGAGAGAAGATGAGGATCACAATATCCTTGTGAAGCTGGAGGCAAAGGCTGGACTGGGAGACTTCCTTTGTGGGGCCACAAAGAAAGCTTGGAGCCACGGAAAGCAAGACAGACACAGAAGGACACAGCCACCCAGGGATCATGGCCCTTCCCACAGAACCCTGGAAAAGGAAGTGCTGTTGTTTTAAGGTTGCTGATGGTCCTGGCAGCCCTGGGAAATACAGTGTCCTGCTGGCCTCTCTCTGCCTCCCAAGGAAGACAGCAGGCTGCACCCACTTATACCTGCCTTCATCCTAAGTATTTGTGCTAAACCACTGTGTGTCTGTGTGTAGGTGTGTGTATGTCTCTGTGTGTGAGACAATTACCTGAGGGGGGGAAATTCAAAAGGAGGAAAGAGCCAGGTGCTGGTAGCTCATGCCTGTCATCCTAGCTGCTCAGGAGGCTGAGATCTGAGGATCACAATTCAAAGCCAGCCTGGGCAGGAAAGACCACGAGACTCTCATCTCCAAGGAACCACCAGAAAACCAGAAGTAGAGCTGTGGCTCAAAGTGGTAGGGCACAGGCCTTACGTAGAAAAGCTCAGGGACAGTGCCTAGAACCTGAGTTCAAGCCCCATGACTGACTAAAAAACAAAACAAACGCAGAGCTTCCCTTGGCATCTGCACGCAAGTTTTCATATATTCAGTTTTTAGAGAACAAGCTCACATTTAGGAAATGGGCAGACCTGGGGATTCTTCAAGTCTCACAGCGATGGCTGGTATCCGGTCTGGGGCCCCATCGACCATTCTAGAGATAGGACTACAAACTCTTGCCTTCTAACCATGTACCTAACAATGCCTGTGCCGCAAATTCACCACATGCAATTACTGCAACAAAACAAAATGTTATCTAGAAAAAAAAAACAACTTCTGGAGGAAATAAGATAAACAAATCAGGCAGGATGAAATTCTACAAACTTAAAAACAGACTATACACCTGCATTGAAAAGTACACCTCACAGCCACAGTGCCTGTATAGCATCTTCTTTGCTTTGCCATTGAAGAAACTCAATCAAGAGCCTCTGCAAATCAGCACGGCGCACAAACTCTGGCACATGCACCTAAGATGATGGAGAACTTTACACACAATCTACCAGTCATTCAGAGACCATTCATTTTAAAATAGACTTTAGCCAGGCACCAGTGGCTCATGCCTGTAATCCTACCTACGCAGGAGATTAGAGGATCAAAGTTTGAAACTAGCCCAAGTAGGAAAGTCTGTGAGACTCTGATCTGCATTTAACCACCAAAAAGCCAGAAGTGGAGCTGTGGCTCAAATGGCAGAGTATCACCCTTGCACACAAAAGATCTAGGACAGCTTCCTAGCCCTGAGTTCAAGCTCTAGGACTAGCAGAAGAAAAAAAAAAGAATGGAAAAAAAAGAGAGAGATTTTATTTCTGGCTCCAATCACTGTCGGCCCCTCCAGTGAATTGCTAGAACAGAAACATTACCTAGATTTTATTTACTTAGGTCCTCTCTTTGCAAATTCTACATTTGGGGGATGTGTTTTTCAGAAGCAGCACTCCAATAATGAAAAAGAATAAGCCTGGTTTCCTAACTTTACGATCACGTGCAGCTAATATTCATGCCTAAGAATGCCTCAAATATTATTCCCATATCTTTTTATATTAAGCATCAAGAAAATAGATTTCCACAACATTCTTTCCCAGCCATGCATTAAAAATTCATTTAGCAGGGCACCAGTGGCTCATGCCTATCTTAAATACTCCAGAGGCTTAGGTCAGGAGGATCAAAGTTTGATGCTTGCTAGGACAGAAAAGTCCTTAAGACTCCATCTCTATACTCAACCAGCAAAAAGCCAAGCTAGAGGATGGCTCAAGTGGTAGAGGACCAGCTGACCAAGCAAGCCAGTGAGCTTGAAGCCCTTGAGTTCAAGCCCTGGTACTAGAGGGAAATTTTCATTTATTTGCTTATTCAAATAGTATTTATTGAGATGTTAGTTTGTACCAGCTAGCATGTACAGATTTAGCAAGGAACTAAAGAGACAAATGCTCCCCTTCAGAGCTTATGTTTCAACAGAGGAATCATATGAATGGAACAGAAATATATGTGTGTTAAATACTGATACACTGCTAGACACACAGGAGAGAGAGAGGGCAGGGTAAGACTGCAGGTCTGGACAGCTCCCCCTCATTCACCTATCAGGTTGAGACTTGATCTTCAAATGTTACTTTTATCTTGCTTTACAAGGACCTATTCTTTTTCAATTGGAGACCAAAGTGTCAGTATGTATCCCAGGCTGACCTCAAACTCATGATCTTTCTGCTCCAGCTTCCAAACTGTAGGATTACAGGTGTGCACCAATACTTCCGTCTTAAGAGTGACCCATTCCTCATTTATTTGCTGAACATCTTCCACAGGTATTCCTTTAATCTTCCTTTTTTTGGTGGTGCTGGGATCGAGTCCAGAGCCTTGAATATGCTCTGCCACTGAGTTACACCTCCAGCTACGGTCTCTGCCCCAGGGACATTAAATTCATCCCCAGCTGACTGTGACAACTCCAGTGTTCTGAATGTTTGTTGTCCCTTGCTGTTCATCATATTAAAATTCCTTGGCCAGGAGTAATGTTTCAAGCCTGTACTCCTAGCTACTTGGGAGGCTGAGATCTGAGGATCATGGTTTGAAACTTGCTGGGCAGGAAACTGTGAGACTCTTATCTCCAATAAATGACTCAAAAACAGCAGGGAGTGGCCGTGTGGTTCAGGTTGCAGAGTGCTCGCCTTGAGCAAAAGAAGCTCAGGGATAGCGCCCAGGCCGAGTTCAAGCCCCAAAACTGCACAAAAAAAGAAAGAGGGTTGGTGGTTTTGAAGCCAGCTTGGGGGATGGATGAGAGGTGAGAAGTTCTTGAGATGCAACCAATGGTGTCTGGGCCCAGTAGTGCACACCTGTTATCCCAGCTACAAAGGAAGCAAGGTAGATCACAGCTCAGTCCTGCCAGGCATAAAAATGAGACCCTACCCTGAAAGTAAGCGATGCAAAAAAGATCATGAAGTGTGGCTGAAGTGGTGGAATGCCTGCAAACACAAGACCTTTAAATTCAACCCCTGGTGCTTCCAGAACACAAATTAAAATACCTTTTGCAGAATGAATTTGTTTTTTAGTAATTAGGGCAATTTACTCAGCTAAGAAGTTGATAAGATTCAGAGCTGGTTAGTGTCTACCTACCACTCCAAGGTAGATACTAAGATTTTCATCTTTTTTTTGGGGGGGGTCGGTCATAGGGTTGGAACTCTGGGTCTCCGTGCTGTCCTTGAGCTCTTCAGCTCAAGGCTAGCACTCTACCGCTTTGAACCACAGCGCCACATCTGGTAGTTTTCTGGTAGTTCATTGGAGATAAGAGTCTCAGGGACTTTCTTGCCCTGGCAATCCTCAGATCTCAGTCTCCTGAGCAGCTAGGAATACAGGTGTGAGACACTGGTGCCCTGCCTGAGATTTTCATCTTACAATTATTCCCCAGGGACTCGCTGAATATCACCAAGTACTCAGCATGGCTGAAATTTGAAATTTGCTGTCCAGTTTAACCACTACTGGGAGAGAGAGAGAGTGTGTGTGTGTGTACTGGGACTTGGACTTAGGTCAGGGCACTGTCCTTCAGCTTTTTTGCTCAAGGCTGCTGCCCTTAACACTTGAGCTACACCTCCACTTCCAGTTTTTTTGGTTGTTAACTGGAGAGAAAAGTCTCGCTTGCCTGGGCTGGCTGTGAACCAAGATCCTTCAGATCTCAGCCTCCTGAGTAGCTAGGACTATAGGTGTGAGCCACAGGCTGATCTATTTGAGTCATTCTTTCAATTTTTTTTTAATAGTAGAAATTACTTTCCCCAAATACTTAAAAGTGGCATGACTTCCTTTCCTACAACTTCGGAACCAAATTAGCTTCTTTTCGATGGACCTGCATGAAATCTTTATGGACTATCTTGACTATTCGTTTTAAAAATTAAAATGAGCACTATCACGACTTCTCAATTACTTCTTTGAGGGTATAAGCTTACGCCTCAGTCTCAAGCCAGTGGAATCCATAAGGCACACTTTGATCTTGGCCATGCCACATCTATAACTGGATAATCGAGCCCAGGCGCCATTTCCACGTCAGGAAGCACTTCGCGCAGCCACACTTCACACAGGTGAAACCATGAGCCTCCAGAAGGCTGGTCCAACCCACAATTTACTCCTCTTCCAAGGTGTGAGGACGCACACCTCCCAAGAGCCCCACCACAGCGGATGGACTTGAAGAAATCACACAGGCAAGAGACTGAGACAGACTGGCAGACAGACAGGATAGATAAGATAGACAGACAGATAAGTGGCCTGATAGATATGGACAGAAGATACAGAAGCTAGGCAGACAGATAAATAATATGGACTGAAGATAGATATAGACAGATACATAGATACTTAGATACACAGATATACTGACAATAGATAGACTGATTGGCTGGAGAGACAGATAGATATGGACAGTAGATAGAGAAGAAGGGCAGACAGATAAACATAGAGGGAAGACAGATTTAGACAGAAGATATAGACAGATACATAGATGCACAGATATACAGATCATGGATGAGATAGATAGATAGATAGATAGATAGATAGATAGATAGATAGATAGATAGATAGATAGATAGATAGATAGATAGATAGGCAGGCAGGCAGGCAGGCAGGCAGGCAGGCAGGAGACACAGATTGACTTGCACGGACAGAAGCTAGAGAAGACAGGCAGACACAGAAATATAGATAGAAGATAGACATAGACAAGATAGACAGATATAGACAGAAGATAAAGAGATACATATACACTTAGATTCATAGATACGTGGATAGTGGATGATAGACAGACAGACGGATGGACGGACAGAATATCAGGTGCATTTGTAATGCCTGTCTGGCTCTGGCTGGGGCATCAGCTGCGACGATCCACCGCAGTGGTGGACACGCGGGTCCCGGATTCCCACCGACCCCCACCCACCCACCTGGAGCTCGCAGC
>NW_012267231.1:8876993-8880291 GCF_000151885.1 Dipodomys ordii | reverse complement strand
TCCCCCTCCTCTCCTCCCCTCTCCCCCCTTCTCCTCCCCCCTCATTATTACTATTATTACTACTATTATTGTTGTTGTTATTAATATTATTTTGTCTCTACTGGTTTTGTGCAACCCAGAGCCTTATGCTTCTTCCTAGGCAGGCACCCTGCTCCTTCGCCAAGATCTCAATCTCTTTTTGCTTTAGGAGTGTGTGTGTGTGTGTGTGTGTGTGTGTGTGTGTGTGTGTGTGTACTGGGCTTGAACTCAAGGCCGGACACTCTGCCACTGGAGCCACACCTCCAGTTCTGACTTCTTGCTGGTTAATTGGAAATAAGAGTCTCATGGATTTGTCTGCTGGGGCTGGCTTAGAACCGTGATCCTCGGATTCCAGCCTCCTGAAGAGCTACTGGCTGATAGGCATGAACTACACATACCTAGCTACTTTAGTTCTCCTTCTTCTTATTTTCTAGATAGGGACTTGAGCTGACTTTGTGCTAGGGGCCAGTGCCCAGACTCCATGCTCCTACCTCCGTCTCCACAAGAGGCAGGGTTGCAGGGTTGTACCATGGTACTTGGTCACATTCAGAACTCGGCAGATAGTTATCCAGTCATAGGAACAAGGAAAAGAAAATGGAGAAACCAATGCATTGCTACACTGTAATCCCAGACACTGAATATTAAAATGCCCTGTATCTGTGTTAAATACTAGCATGAGTAACTCTTCTAGTATATAACATGTTCAGTAACTATGTTATATACCTGTCTTTTCTGTGCTTTGCCAGGACTGCATGTTTGGATTACTCAAACATTCTCTACTCATGACATTGCAACTGCTAATGTCACATGGTATCTCTGGTCATTTATTTATTTATTTAGTGCCAGCACTGGGGCTTGAACTCTGGGCTTCCTGCTCTCACTTGGCTTCCTCCCCAAGAGAACTTGGGAACTTGAACTACACTCGAGCAACACCTCCACTTCCAGTTTTTTTGCTAGCTGACTGGAGATAAGAGTCTCAGAGACTTCTCCTGCCTGGGCAAGTTGTCAAATGGCAATCTTCAAATCTCTGCCTCCTGAGTAGCTAGGATTCTGGGCGTCAGCTAGTCCCTAGCCTGTCAAGTCTTTTCATATTATTTTATGTCCCATTTTTGGTGTCACAACTATCTACCTCACTCACTTCATTTTGCAGTCAGTAAGTTCTGCTGATTTCATATGGAGTCCCCACCAAGCCACGTTGCCATGGTTACCTATTTTTACCATTTACATTCCATCAAACCTCACCTGAATTCCACAAAAACTAGAGTGCCAGCCTTATATACAAGATAGAAAAAAAGCTAAGGGACAGCATCCAGGCTCTGGGGACTGCCCAGCACTCCAACCAGCACAAATTCTTTCACTAGTTTTTGTAATAACATATCTCAACTGGCAGGAAAATATGTCAATATACTTGAAGATGATCCAGTTTGAAAGGCAGAAAGAAAAATAAAGCAAAATGAACAAAGTCCTCAGAAACCTCTGAGGGCCACAAAGCACAGCAAGATACACCAAGAGCCCCAAACAGAGAGGGGAGAAGCAAGGGAAACAATAGTTAAAGGAATAATGACAATAACAACTAGAGACTCATACGTTATATAAAAAATCATTTTCTGTTTGTTCAAGGAACTCATTATACATGGAATAAACTAAAAGCTGTCCACCCTTACATAAGCAATAAACAGACAGAACCCCCAAACACACAAAAGGATCCATCGGAAGCCCACTCCTTGTCAATTAGCACAGACATCTATTTCCTTAAATGATACCTACTATTTATAAATAAAATAAGAAGTCGTTCTTCTCTGTATTATTCAACTAGGCACAAGCAAACTGCACTAAGCCTTTCCCCAGAAGAGAAGGCAAAGTCCTTGAATAATGTTCACACCTTTTCTTTCTTTTCTTTTCTTTTTTTTTTTTTGTTGGTTGTGGGGCTTGAACTCAGGGCCTGGGTGCTGTCCTTTAGCTCTTCAGCTCAAGGCGAGCACTTCTACCACTTGAACCACAGCACTACTTCCAGTTTTCTGGTGGTTTAATGGAGATGAGTCTCATGGACTTTCCACCCAGATTGGCTTCGAACTGTGATCCTCAAATCTCAGCCTCGTGAGTGGCTAGAATTACAGGTGTGAGCCACCAGCGCCTGGCTACACCTTTCCTTTTCTAACCTGTGAGTTAAATAGTATGGTGTGCACAATTCTTAAATGCTATGATAAAACATGAATATACATTGCATGTCATGAGATAAGGGAATAAGAAGGGGATAAACACATGTTATGCAAAGGTGTTCATAGAATGCAAACAACAACAGATGTTGATGAGGTTTCAGGCATGGGGTAGCCCTCTTACACTATTGGTGGGAATGTAAACTAGTGCCATTATGGAAATCAGTATGAAGATTCCTTTTTAAAAAAAGCCCAGCTTCAGTGGCTCATACCTGTAATGCTAACTACTCAGGCGGCTGAGATCTGAGGATTGTAGTTCAAAGCCAGCCCAGGCAGGAAAGTCCATGAGACTCTTATCTCCAATAAACAGAAAAGGCCAGAAGTGTGCTGTGATTCAAATGGTATAGTGTTAGCCTTGAGCAAAAAGCAGCTCAGGGACAGCACCCAGGCCCTGAGTTCAAGCCCTACCCATGACTGCTCCTCCCTCCCCTCTCCACCAACCCCCCCCCAAAAAAAAACCCAAAACGGTTCTTTCCACCATTATAGCAAGGGCAACAGCTTCCAATCTGAATGTTCCCATCCTTTCCAGATTCTTATGTGGCTCTTCTAATCCCTAAGCAGCTGCATTAGGGAAGGTGATTGATTCAGTCAGAACTTTCTTGAATGAGATGAGTGGCCTCAGAAAATAGATCCCAAGGGTTCTTTGAATTACCATGGGATGAGGCTTCAATGAGAAAATGTTTTCTCTGAATCAGTAGTGAGGCCTCCTCCAACATGGAATCTGTCATTGCCTTGATCTTGGGACTTCTCAGTGTGAGAATTGTGAGAAAGAATTTTCTGGTATTCACAAGTCAGCAGTTCATGGTATCTTGTGATGGTAGCCAAATAGACAGATACTGGGGAACATGGTAAGACCAGTAGGCCCAAGGCCACACTTGCATGCTCAGGAGCAGATGCAGGGGCTGAGAACAATATGTCCCTAGAGAGTTGATTTGCCAGATTGAGTGTTTTGTGAGCCTCCTAGAAGGACAATCCATATCTAGACCAAGTGCCCACTCCACTAGAACACAACATTGCTCTGTGTGTGTGTGTGTGTGTGTGTGTGTGTGTGTGTGTGTGTGTGT
>NW_012267231.1:8856336-8864558 GCF_000151885.1 Dipodomys ordii | reverse complement strand
CAGTGGTGCTCAGGAAACTCTCAGACAGTGAGCTGGGCTCAGTTCTCTGTTGAGCCAGCTGCAGACAGAAGCAGGCAGGTTCAAGAGCTGTTGATACTTTCCAACAGTCAGCTGGTCCCGGCCAGGGCTTTCACAAGCAGCCCTTTATTCTAGCTAGAGCCCTGCGGGTGGCACCAAAACACAATCCCCCTTTCTTTGTTCCTTTAGGACATTTGTCATCTGGGGGCCTTTTGGGTTTTTTCTTTCTCTCTTTCTTTTGCTACTGAAGATGACCAAAAATAATGGGTAGATGGTTGTTACAAGCAGAGTTTTCTTTAGAGTAAGAAAAAAGCTCCTGGCTAAAAATAAAATTATGCTGGATGCCAGTGGTTCACACCTGTCATCCTAGCTACTCAAGAGGCTGACATCTGAACATTTGAACCCATGATCCCATGGGTTCAAAGCCAGCCTGAGCAGGAAAGTCAGTGAGGCTTTTATCTCCAATTAACCACTTGAGCTGTGTGGCTCAAGTAGTAGAGCACCAGCCTTGAGCAAATAAAACCTTAGGGACAGTGTATAGGCTCTGAGTTCAAGCCCCAGTACTGGAACAAAATTAAAATAAATAATAAAAATATCATAACAACAGATAAGACAATTTAAAGCATTACAGCTCCCAGCAAATGCTTCTAGCTTTTATCCTAAAAGCTCAGAGAGATGACACCATTCCAGTCTTGGATGGTCATTGGTTAATAGGAATAACAAAAAGAAATTGTTAAGATCACCCCACAGATATACTTGCTTTTCCACAATTATGATAAAACCCTAGATATTGTTGGAACCCAGACTCTACTTCCAGATAAGAGTCTTCAAGGTAATGAAATATGACTTAGAGATAAAATGTATGAAATACTTGTAAAATACTTGTAAAAGATATTTGTAAAATACTGTCTTCCTTGCAAACATTGTATTGAGTGTTGAAGAGAAAAAGACAAAGCAATGGACAATTGCATCATTCAATAGCTGCCATAAAGAGAAATCCTTATTAGGCTGATAAGCTTTCCCAATTATAAGAATCAGGTGGCCAGGAGCTGGTGGCTCATGCTTATAATCCTAGCTACTCAAGAGGCTGAGATTCGAGGATCATAGTTCAAAGCTAGCCCAGGCAGAAAACTCTGTAAAACTCTTATCTCCAATAAAATACTCAGAAAACCAGAAGTGGTGCTATGGCTCAAGTGTAGAGCGCTCACCTTGAGCTAAAGAGCTGAGGGACAGCGCCCAAGCCCAGAGTTCAAGTCCCACGACTGACAAAAAAAAAAAGAATCAGGTGGTAGTCGTATATTAAATATGTATTTGTATTTGAATATGCCTGAATGCCTAGAATTGCTGGTTGTGAAATTTATATTCTTTAACTTTTTTTTTTACCTGTTTAAACACTTTCTACATATTTACATTTGCCATTTCTGCTCTCTACTTCCTTTCAGCTTCACACACCTAATTTCTGTTGACCTAGAACAAGGAAAACCAGAACTTGCATGTCAGAGCCAGTGACTTGCACTGTGGGACAACTCAGAACTTACAGAACACTGAGTCAGCACTCCACCGGTTTAGCTTTCCTCTTCCTGACAGCTGTTTATTTCTTTCCCTGTGATTTCAGAGGGGGAAAAAATATCCAGAAGGGGTTCACTGCCCTAGATCTATCAGAAAACATATGTAAGATATGCTGTCAGTTTCATAGCATTAAAAAAAAATCTAACACCAAATAATCACATGAAGGAAAGTTTTCCCAGGTCTATTTTAAGGCAATCGGAATAATAGAATTTGAAAGGGCCTTTCAAGTCTATGTGATTCCTGGCTTGATTTTGCATCTAGGAAAAGCAGCCAGCTTGGCTTCTGGCTTGCTTAGCAAGGCTGTCCAAAGACCGAGGAGCTTTTTGGGGTTGTGGTTGGTGATAGAGAAAGAAACCAGCTCCCCCACCAGCCACTTACAATGTTATTCATGTCATCATCAAGTATTTTGTTGCAATTATAATTATTGTCAGTTGTGCAGCTTGAAGTCCGGGCCTGGTCTCTGTATCCAAGCTTTTACTCAAGGCTACAGTTCTACCACTTTGAGTCACAGCTCCACTTCTGGTTTTTGCATGGTTAATTGGAGATAAGAGTCTCATGGGGACTTTTCTGCCCAGTCTGGCTTTGAACCATGATTCTCAGATCTCAGCCTCTTGAGTAGCTAGGATTACAAGCATGAGCCATGGGCACCCAGCTGCTATTAGTATTATTATTTATTTATTTATTTTGTTGGTCCTGGGGCCTGAACTCTGGGCCTGGGCGCTGTCCCTCAGCTCTTCAGCTCAAGGCTAGCACTCTACCACTTGAGCCACAGTGCCACTTCTGGCTTTTTTTTTTCTTTTTGCTTATGTGGTGCGGAGGAATCGAACCCAGGGCCTCATGCATGCAAGGCAAGCACTCTACCACTGAGCCACCTTCCCAGACCCCATTCTATATATTCTTGATCCACTCATCCGTTATAGGGCCTCTGGTTTGTTTCCATAACCAGCTTTGGTAGATTGTACAGCCATAAAGAGTGGCTCTGCAAGTGTCCTTACTGTATCCTGACTTGTAAATCTTTTGGATAAACACCCAAGAGTGGCATCACTGAATCTCCCAGGGGAGTTCTATGCTTATTTACGCCTTTCCTGTCTGCTCAGGACCAATCTCACAGATCCCATATCCATTTAGTGGTGGAGGACAGCTGGACATATCTGTCTTTGTGATTTGGTAGGTCAGAAATACCTAGTTCCTGATTGACAGCTTAGGTCATACAGTAACACGACGGCTCCTAGTTAAGTGCTCAATCTACTAAGGCCCCAGTGACAAGCCGAAATTTATTCCTCAAAAGGAGAGCAGTTATCTACAGGGGATGTCAGGGCTTTGCTCCAAAATTTTAGTTATGCTTCAGTTTGCCCACTAGGGCCTGCCAAGAGCTCCAACTGGCATCTTTATCTGCCACTGATACTTTGGGTACCATGGCATCTGCTGGATCGTGTGTCTCCTGGCCCAGCAGCTTGCAAGACAGCCTGAAGGCTTCTTAGCGCTTTCTCCTCTTCTGGTCCCCATTCAAAACTAGAGCTTCTTACATTACATGGTAAGTAGGATGGAATAGCACATTCCACTAGGGCTTATGTCTATTCTATGGTTATAGGCCAGACTTCACCTCCGAAGAGCTGTCACAATATGTTCAATGTTCAACCCACAGAAACCAGATTTTTTACTTAGATAGAAGATCTTCAATTAAAAAAATTTTTTTGGGGGGTTGGTTGTGGGGCTTGAACTCAGGGCCTGGGCTGAGCTTTTTCTGCTCAAGGCTAGGGTTCTACCACTTTGAGCCACTGTGCCACTTCTGGTTTTCTGGTGGTTCATTGGAGATAAGAGTCTTATGGTCTTTCCTGCCCAGGCTGGCTTCAAACCGATCCTCATATCTCAGCCTTCTCAGTAGCCAGGATTATAGGTGTGAACCACCAGCACCCAACTTGATTTTAATTTTTAATTTTTTGTGGGTGTGCCGGTTCTGGGATTTGAACTCAGGGCCTGGGTGTTGTTCCTGAGCTTTTTTGCTCAAGACTGATGTGCTACCACTTTAGCCACAGCTCTACTTCATTTTTTTGGTGATTAATCAGAGATAAGCATCTCACAGACTTTCTTTCCTGAGCTGGCTTTGAACTACAATCCTCAGATCTCAGCCTCTTAAGTAGCAAAGATTTCAGGTGTGAGCCACCAGCACTTCTGTCTGATTTTAGTATTTATTTACCACACACAGGTGTGCAAACATCTCATCAATAAGTCTAAAGACATTGGTATTTCTTATTCACTAGGTCCCATGAACACAATGTCTTCAAAGATAGGATCTTTGAACCCACCATTGCTGTCCTAATTCTGTGCTTAGCTTCATGTTTATTAAATGTTCATCTTAGGAATGAATTTGTCTTTCATTTATTATGTAATGGAAATCTACAATTTTAGAATCCACGAGGAATTTGTGTTGGTGCTACTAATGGAAAATGTATTATGGTGGCTTTAACAAATGAAAAGCATTTTTTTGTTTGTTTTGTTGGCCATGGGGCTTGAACTCTGGGCCTGGGCACCATCCCTCAGCTCTTCAGCATACGCTAGTGCTCTACCCCTTGAACCACAGTGTCACTTTTGGTTTTCTAGTGGTTTAGTGGAGATAAGAGTCTCATGGATATTCCTGCCGGGGCTGGCTTTGAACAGTGATCCTCAGATCTCAGCCTCTTGAGTAGCTAGGATTATAGGCATGAACCACCGGCACCTGGCTTGAGTTTTTTGTTTGTTTGTTTGTTTTTAATGTGAGAAATATTATTTTGTCAGACTAGGATTAGTCAAGTGGCTTCACAAAATCATGAAGCTCTGTTTTTGCCTCTATTTAGCCTATTGCTTCTGTTCCTCAAGATCATACAATGGCTGCCAGAGCTTCAGCCGCTCAATCTGCAATTTAGAAGAATAGAAAGGAAAAGGCAAGCGGCAGACAGACTCATCTCGCCAGGAAGTCAGTTCAGCTTTAAAGAGAGCTGCAAGAAATACCAAGCAAAAAACTTTTATTTAAATTTTCATTGAGCTGAACCGCAAAGGAAGCTGGGAAGGAAAGTTTAGCTTGACACACTTTTCCTTGAACAAAAAACATGAATAATGTTTCTGTGAAAAAAAAGGAAAAAGGAAACTAGGTGCACAGCCTACAAATGTTTTCCATAAAGGGTTGTAAGCATTTGTCAGTATTATCCATATTTCTATGTGTTAATGTGTTTCTTCCAGGATTAAAAAAAATACTCTCTTCAAAGTCTATAAGTCAATTATGGAAATGGACTCAGATTCCAGCCTTCATATCTTGGGATAGTAATGTAATTCATACAGTCAGCTTCACATACCCGCTACCCACACGCTACAACAAATGAGCATGGTTGCTTTATCCTTTATCTCTCAGTGGTAGGACACCATCTGGTGTTTTCTGCATTTGACCCAGAGCCATGCCTGGCATCATCAGAGAAATCAAGAGGTGAGAAGGGACAGGGTCGGGCTTGGGTTAGTGGGACAAATTCTTTGTGATCACATTTGCTCCCCCAATCAACAAAGTATCCACTGTTGGATCTTGGTAGAATTCTATGATGCTATTCATCCATAATTGGGAGCTCAGAATGCTGTGGCTGGTGTCAGACTGCTGCTTGTGACTGGCACAAGGTACTGACTTGCTCAAGACAACACAGGAGGGAGTTAAAGACACAGAGGTGTCTTGGAGGTGTGTCTCAGTTGGTAGAGTGCCAGCCAGTGAGCGGAAGCATCAGGTACTGAGTTTGAGTCCCAAAGGCAAAGAAAAAAGAAAAAGAAAGAAAAAGAGACACATCCTGTGTGCTTATTCTTAACATAGCTTTCCACAAATGTTGAATTCCTCCTGGATGACGGAAGTCCTGGTGACTGAAGAGAATCCATTTTAGTCTATTGGATCAGCAGGTAATTGTTGAGCATGCCCAGTTGGTTAGAAGTTTTGAACTGTAGGAATTTCAGAAATAATGATATGTGGAAAGGCTAAAATGAACATCAGGAAGCCAAGATGAAAAATGGAAAGTCAACTGCCAAAGTCCAATAATCTCAGAAAGCCTCGCATGACTCCTCAGCTTGGATACTTTTTATTTTGATCCTCAGCTCTCAGCCTCCTGAGTAGGTATGGTTTCAGGTATGCACCACCAGAGCCTGGTTAGCCTGGATATTTTATAATTCTTCTTTTAGCTACACCAAATTAGATTCAAAATTCTGACAAGACTCACACTCAGATTGTTAATGTAGAATTTTTGACTTGTACAAATTAGATAATCTTAATGAATTAGATAAGCTTTAAAAACAAAGAAATAGAGAGTACTGGGGGGTGTGGTAGAAGGTGTACCCAAAAATGCAAAGTTTGGGGCTGGGAATGTGGCTTAGTGGTAGAGTGCTTGCCTAGCACGCATGAGGCCCTGGGTTTGATTCCTCAGTAACACATATACAGAAAAAGCCAGAAGTGGTACTGTGGCTCAAGTGGTAGAGTGCTAGCTTTGAGCAAAAGAAGCTCAGGGACAGTGCTCAGGTCTTGAGTTCAAGCCCTAGGACTGAGAAAGAAAAAAGAAAAAGCAAGGTTTGAACTCCATCCCTGCATTGAAAGAAAAAAAATTAAGTTTATAAAAGTTAAAAAAGCAATAAAACAATTCTCTTATGTAACATAACATTGATATAAGGAATGGAGGGTCACCTGCTGTATATACAATAAAAAAAGAAGTCCAATTACAGCTAAGTGGCTCAAATTTCCATGAAAGAATATTTTCATCTTCTGTGTAGGAAATTACACAATACTGACAGGAAATGAACTTTAAGGGCAAGTCTTGGGCTGGTCACTGGTGACTTACATCTATAATCTTTGCTACTCAGGAGGCTAAGATATGAGTATTGAGGTTCAAAGCCAGCCCAGGCAAGAAAGACTATGAGACTCTTACCTTCAATTAACCAGCAAAAAGGTAGAAGTGAAACTGTGGCTCAAGTGGTAGAGTACCATCCTTGAGCACAAAAGCTAATGGTAAGTGCCCAGGCCTTGAGTTCAAACCCCAGTACTGGTGGGCAGGCAGGCAGGGGCGCGCACCACACACACACACACATATGCAAGCAAGACCTAGAAAGTTTTCACTGATTCAAGAGTAGTTCATTTGGAGGAAAAAGGAGTCTCTGGATTATCAGAAACTGAAATTGGAATAATTTCAATGAATGAATGCATATGTTTGAAAGTCATACACTTGTCAACTGCTGATGCCAGAGCAGACAAAGGTGCCCATAAGATGTCCAGCCCAGATCTGCTGGGATCTTGTGCCCAGGGCTCTCCTAGCTGTTCCATTTAGAGATCATGTCACTGTCTTTTGCTTTTGACCTTGTAGGATCTGTTGGCTGGTGTGACAGGCATGGTAATTTGCCATCTCTGGAGAGAATAAAAACTCCACTGTACGCTTACATAACATATGTTTAAATATAACCACTATGAGGTCCTGTGCATATTCTGTTAATTTTTTTAAAATGATTTTTCAAAGGCTTAAAAGGATTTTATCTCAAAAAAATTTATAAAACTGATTTGATTGATGAGTGGTTTAAGTCCTTAGGAAGATTTAATATCTTACGTTTGTAACCCTCTCTTGATGTATTTGAAATGTTTAAGAGGATCAATTACATTAAAATTGTCCTTTGAAACATCCAAGCGGTTTTGATCCATTAAATAGGTAAAGAATATTTAATATTAAATGTGTGAGTTAATGGGGAAAGGGTTGTGCCGATTTTGACTAGAATTCTAAAATTTGTACACATAAAATGAATTTGGAGGTTGGAGGAGAATACTGGAGGCTTGAACTATCTCTTAGCTCTTTTGCTCAATGGTGATGCTCTACTACTTGAACCATAGCTCCATTTCTGGCTTTTTGGTGGTCCATCAGAGATAAGTGTCTCTCAGATTTTCCTGCCTGGGTTGACTTTGAACTGCAATCCTCAGATCTCAGCCTCGAGTAGCTAGGATGACAGGTGTGAGTTATGGGCACTCGGCCTATTTTTATAAGTTTTATATATGCATGCAATGCAGTTTATAACTTCCCTTGGTAACTTGTACTTGGTTATTGTCAAGGATCATTGGGGCAAATTTTTCAACAGCTTTGCCTACCATAAGCCAATGATTTTTGTATGTACATATACAAGTAGGTCACGATTATAACGATGCCTCAATTATACAGATGTAACTAGCTTTGAATATTATAATTTAAAGTGGTATCATTAAAATAAGCATGCAAACCAATGGTTAAAAGGAGAGCTTTACTCCCAATTTGTATTTACTGAGCTCTTGAGATTCTGAAATCAATGGCCAGAGGGAAGCCATAATCTAACCCTCATAGATGGCCACCTCAGAGGGGCTCAGCCTCTTCTCCCATTCCAGCCTATCTTAATCCTTCCAGCATGTATTTATCTCAATTTTATTATTTACCTTACAATCATAACTTAACACTGAATTTCATACGCATTGAGACCTTCTTAGTGATTTCTACTTCTTCTGTAACCCTAATATTTTCACATACAAACTCTTCTTATTTGGTATTGTCTAAAAGTAATGGAGCCAGCGGGGAAAGAGAAGCATGAAGCTTAAGATGGGTTGATGCAATGCATTTTAGAAATCAGCAGCC
>NW_012267231.1:8847849-8850681 GCF_000151885.1 Dipodomys ordii | reverse complement strand
GTGAGCCACCAGCGCCTGGCTTAGCTCACTTCTTATAAAGCCACTAATGATATTCCAGGGGCTCCACCCTTATGATGTCATTGGATCCTAATTGCTCTGCAAAGATCCCACCTCCAAATATAACACATGCATGTGTGATTTTAGGAATTAAGTATCTATGACCTACACTTTGGGGGAACACATACAAGCTATGGCAAATGGTCTCTGCTAAACCATCCATCCCTAAGGATGAGGGGTCCTCCAGATGTAAAGAGACTTGGGTGGTAAATAACGTGAATTCTCCTCAGTGACCTTCTCTTGCTTAGGATGTTTTCCTTCTCTCTTTTAATGCTTCAATTTCAAAAAAAAAAAAAGGAAATCAATTCCGAAGGCGAGAATGGAGTTGAGGATGGATGACCTCAATAATCCAAAGTTGAGAGAAAAATACATGAAAGCGGGTATGAACAATGCTTGGTGGAAGATGCATCTCCCAGGCTGCAGCCGGGGTTGAAGGTGTCATTTTGGATATTTGCCGGGCACTATACTCAAACATGCCACCACGGGGGAGGAGAGAAGAAGGGAATGTGGTTGGCATTTTGTTTTTAATCTTAAGTTCATTTTTAGATCCTGAAACACAAAATGGAACTCGGGAAGTGTGAATTTACTTGAACCAACCTGAAAAAAAAAAAAAAAAAAGCTTTTCTCCACCTCTGCAAAACGAAGCTGCCGAATTCACAACAGTTTTAATTTTAACACACTAAATAAATACAATAAGCAGCTCTTTGCTCTGAGGTTGAAATCTCTATTTTTGTCTCCAAGCAAACAACAGATTGGAGAGGAAAGTTGCCACATTACGAGTGGGTTATTGAATCTCTGATAGCAACTCCCATGTCTTCCCTCTGTATTGCATGCCAGAGAAAAATCATTTCTTCAAAGATACAAATGGAGCAAACGCATGTTAAAGATTTTTTTTTAAGGAAATCCTCTTTCCAGAAACTAGGAAAGGCTAATAAGCACATTAAAAACATTGCCCTGAAATAAATTTAAAGTCCAGTTCCCCTTTGAATTTCACAAAAGGCCTGAAAAGAAGGGAATATTAAAAAAAAAAAAACAAAAAAAAAACCATGGTCTCCTGGGCCTGGAACCTTAGGACAGAAATATCAAGGTCACTCCAGAACTCGAAAAAAAAAATCCGTGAGCATATGTTTTAATATATGGCTGTGTTTATGTCTTCAGTTTCTGTTCCATTCTATACCACTAGTCTATTTTATTTATTTTTGGTTGTGGGACTTGAATTCAGGACCTGGGCACTGTCTCTGAGCTTTTTGCTCAAGGCTAGTGTTCTACCACTTTGAACCACAGCTCCAATTCCAGTTTTCTGGTGGCTCATTAGAGACGTGAGTCTCATGGACTTTTGTACCTGGGCTGGCTTTGAATCGTATACTCAGATCTCAGCCTCCTAAGTAGCTAGGATTACAGGTGTGAGCCACCAGTACCCAACTGTTCTTTTATTTTTATTTTTTTTATGCCAGTCCTGAGGCTTGAGCTCAGGGCCTGGGCACTGTCTCTGAGCTTTACTGCTCAAGGCTGGAGTTCTACCACTTGAACTAAAGTTCCAATTCCAGCTCTTTGGTGATCAATTGGAGAGAAGAGTTTCACTGACTTTCCTGCCCATGCTGGCATCAAACCATGATCCTCAGATCTCAGCCTCCTGAGTAGCTAGGATTACCCTTTAATCCAGCTATGTTTTTTGTTTGTTTTTTACTGCACTATTTTGATTAGTATAGTTTTCTAATAAGTTTTGAAATGGGGAAGTGTGATATTTCCAACTTTGTTTTTATTTAACAAGATTGTGTTGGCTACTAAGGATGATTTGAGATTTCATATGAACTATGGGGTAGGTTTAAAAATAATTTCTGCAAAACAAGATTTCATGAGATTCTACACATTTAATGGAATCCCTATCAAATATTGAAATACAAGAAATATTAAGTAATATTGAAATATTAGCAGTAGTCTTTCAATCCATGAATGTGGGCTATTTTTCCATTAATTTAAATCTTTTTTTAAAATGCATTTGCAGATTTTATTTGAAATCAAATAATCCATTTTTGTCTTGAGAATTTGAAATGCTTGGTATAAAATAAGATATGAAAAGAATGCAGTATAAAAAATAAAACATGATATGATTGGAGCTTTGTTATGTCTTTCTACAATATAAAATCAATGATGATTCAGTAATGACTCTCCTTTGATTAACAATACATTCGGCTGGGAATGTGGTTTAGTGGTAAAGTGCTCAAGTTGGGCTGTGTCTCAAGTGGTAGAGTGCTAACCTTGAGCAAAAGAAGCTCAGGGACAATGGCCAAGCCCTGAGTTCAAACCCCAGACTGGTTAAAAAAAAAGATTAATACATCAACCGGGTTCTGGTGGCTCATACCTATAGCTATTCAGGAGGCTGAGATTAGGATGATCGCAGTTCAAAGCCAGCTGGGAAAGAAAAAGGTATCTAGACTCTATCTCCAATGAGCCAGCACAAACATAAGGTTGGGGGCACACAGCTCAAGTGGTAGATCCCTAGATCTAGAAAGTGAAAGGTCCTGAGTTCAAATCCAATAGTGCACTCGCACGCGCACGCACACACACACACACACACCCCACACGGACACACAGATTGGTACTTGAATGAAGCAAGATCTGTGATATCCTTTTGAACCTAGGAATGAAACTTCGAGTGTAAGAGATTTGCAAAAAATAACTGTAAAGCCGGGCGCTGGTGGCTCACACCTGTAATCCTAGCTACTCAGGAGGCTGAGATCTGAGGATCGCGGTTCAAAGCCAGCCCGGGCAGGA
>NW_012267231.1:8844529-8846283 GCF_000151885.1 Dipodomys ordii | reverse complement strand
GGGGGGGGAAGAGGGAGAGGGAGAAAGAGAGGGAGCGGGAGAGGGAGTCAACATTTTCCTTACATATTATCTACCAAAAAAGAAAGCCCAGCTACCACAAAATTCTTCGATGCTTTATGCATCAAATTGAAAAGTAGAAAGTCAGCCTGTGTAACAGTTGAAGAGCCATTTCTCTCTGCAGGTGGTGTTAATGGAAGGAAGTTTCTGAGTTGGGGAAGGTGGCTATAGAAAGGTAAGAAATAAGCCAAGTGCCAGGGGCTCACACCTGTAATCCTAGTGACTCAGGAGGTTGAGATCTGAGGATCACATTTTGAAGCCAGCCTGGTCAGGAAAGTCTGTGAAACTTTTATCACCAGTTAACCACCAAAAGGCTGGAAGTGAGGCTAGGGCTCAAGTGGTACAGTGGTAGCCTTGAGAAAATACAAAAGCTCAGGGACTATGTCCAGGCCCTGACTTCAGGCCCCAGGACAAGAAAGGAAGGAAGGGAGGGAGGGAAAGAGAAGGAAAGAAAGAAGGAAGGAAGAAAGGAGGGAGGGATGACCAATAAAAATAAAAAGAATGGGCTGGGAAGGTGGCTCAGTGGTAGAGTGCTTGCCCTTGCATGCATGAGGCCCTGGGTTCGATTCCTAAGAACCACATAAGCAGAAAAAGCCGGAAGTGGTGCTGTGGCTCAAGTGGTAGAGCGCTAGCCTTGAGCTGAAGAGCTGAGGGACAGCGCCCAGGCCCAGAGTTCAGGCCCCACGACCGACAATAAAATAAAATAAAATAAAAAGAATGGCAACTCACAGCCTGACAAACTTAAGGCAAGAAGCTGCAAATAAGCCTTACTGTGTCTTATATTGTTAAGCAACCCCAAATTTTCCTGACAGCAATTTGCGAGGGTGGAAAGGACAATCTTTTGGCCTTTGCCTTTAAGTGCAGTCTTCCTCATAAGTTAAACAACTTTAACATGTGTATGTGTCTGTATTGGGTTTATAAATAGCAATGCATTTGAAAATGCATGAAAGTAGCAAAATATGTATTTCACCCACGGTTAAGAACTTTAAAAAGACCCATTGTCATATAAAGTTCACTAAAACATTAAATGGTACAGTAGCTTTTGAATTTATGAAGAGTCACATATTTAATTAATGACTTTCCTCTTGGGTTATATTATACTTGGTTAAAGCTTTTTTTCCCCCAGACTTAATAAAAAGGCTAGAAATAGCAGAAAACAATGTGAGTATGTAATGATAAAGAAATTATGTGGGTTATTACTAAATTGAAAATAATCCTTTGCATATATTTAGTTTGAATGTAACTTTAAATGATTTTCTTACATTAGTCAATAAATGGGACAAGTCCTTCAAAATTAGATAAATCAAATTTATCCTGGTTGAACACACAAGAAAAGGTAAAACAGTGTAATTTTCCTAAATATATAATGAAGAATAGATGGTTGGGATTGTAGAAGTGTTTTTCTCTTTGCTTTCTTTTTATTCTTCTTATTATTAGAGAGAGAGAGAGAGAGAGAGAGAGAGAGAGTGTGTGTGTGTGTGTGTGTGTAGGTATGTGCCATTCTTGGGGCTTGAACTCAGGGCCTGAGTGCTGTCCTTGAGCTTTTCCACTCAAAGCTGGTACTCTACCATTGAGCCACTTCTGGCTTTTTGCAGATTAATTGGAGATAAGAGTCTCATGGACTTTTCCTACATGGACTGGCTTCAAACTGAGATTTTCAGACCTCAGCCTCCTGAGTAGCTAGGATTATAGATGTG
>NW_012267231.1:8814995-8837044 GCF_000151885.1 Dipodomys ordii | reverse complement strand
GCTGTCCCTCAGCTCTTCAGCTCAAGGCTAGCGCTCTACCACTTGAGCTACAGCGCCACTTCCGGTTTTCTGGTAGTTTATTGGAGATAGGAGTCTCACGGTCTCTCCTGCCCGGGCTGGCTTTGAACCGCGATCCTCAGATCTCAGCCTCCTGAGTAGCTAGGATTACAGGCATGAGCCACCAGCGCCTGGCAACATCACACTTTTCCAAAAATTAAAATCTATTGATAAAATGTGAGTTAACAGTTCTATTCACTCATACTATATATACTCATACTATAATTATGTTAATATTTACTCATTAATATTTAATAAACATGCAGAAGTATACCTGTCAGTCAAAAGTTGGTATACATCATTTGATTCTCTATTCCAGGTTCAAATCCCTAGTTCTTATATTTTGTTTTTATTTATTGGTTTGTTTTTGTCTGCATGGGGCTTGAACTTGGGGCCTAGGCACTGTTTCTGAGTTCTTTTGCTCAAGGCTACTTTGAGCCACAGCATCACATCCTGTTTTCTGGTGGTTAATTGGAGGTAAGAGTTTCACAGACTTTGGCTTTGAACTGTGATCCTCAGATTTCAGCCTCCTGAGTAGCTAGGATGACAGGCGTGAGCTGCTGGCACCCGACTGGCTCTGATCGTCATTAGCCGGATAGCCTTGAATTCCAGTTTCCTTAACCAGAAAATGAGAAGCATTATATCTACGTTGCATTGCAGTCGTGCAGATTGAATTCATCTCCAACAAGTGGCATCTATGATAGGAAATGACTAGATTGTGATTTCAAGTCAGTAGTTAAGAACAAGAAGCAGGGCGTGCGATACATCAAGCACAGCCTTGCTGAGGAAAGGCAATGGAGAATGATCCCGGTGGAGCTGAGGCTTCAGAGCTGAGGAGCTGCACACAGCCTTCCTGCATGGAGAAGGGAAAAACAAGGCTCAGTAGGACACTGAGCGTGGGATGAGAGTCCATGGTGGGGCTGAGAGGGGTGGGGGGAGGGGCGAGCAGTGGGCAGTAGTACGTGAGTGGCAGATCCCCAAGGGTAAACTGAGAGCTCTATGCCTCACAGGGAGAATGACAAGAAGTATTCTAGAAGGAAAATTGATAACCTAAGAGATGGGACAAGAAGTATGAGAAGAACCCTAGGTACCACTGGTCTGAGCAGAGTGGGGTATGAACCCAGGCAGCAGGTGAAATGCAGAGATGTGAGTTTCTAAGCCACCAAAAAGAAATCTTCTATATGAAGTGGGGATCGGTGATGCCAGAAACAGAAGTGGGAAAAGCCAAAAGTGCCTGGAAAAGCTCCGATCTCTTACGAAGCAGTTGTTCCAAACAGCAATGATAGAACAGCCTATGCTTTGGAAGTGTCACCCCTTGTCTCTGGTTAAACATCTTTTTCAACATGCCTTCATGAGTATTAGCTGACTTGCTTCCAGCAAGCGAAATAAAACAGGTAGATGCTGCTTTTTTGCGGGTTTAAAAGTAGTCCACAGATTATTTCTAGGAAATCGACAACTATGATACAAGAAAATTAATTGCTAAACTTTATTTTCTTTCTCTCAAAAATAAAAAAAGCCAGTTAAAGGGATCCTTTCCTCGAGGTGGTTTGAAACCAAGGTCAAGACAGTGTGATCAATGAGTTCTCTTGGAATCCTGGGGAACTTGCCCCATGGTCCAGGTAGCAGACACATGCAGTGGAATGGGGAGAAAAACCAACAGCTCAAGTGTGAGCCTTTCTGCTGTCTCCAGCCTGCTCTCTTGTTTTCCCTTTTGTTTGTTTGTTTTCCCCCAGACTGGGACTTGAACTTGGTATCTGATGCTTTCTTTCATCAGCTGGCGCTCTACCACCTGAGCCACGTCTCCAATGCCCTTGCCCTCTTTCTTGAATTGCCTGTATCTCAGATGCCTATACGGTGTGGTCTTGGATATCTCACACTCGTCATGCCTACAACTGAAAATCCTTGGGCCCTAAGTAGTTCCACGCTGTTGTCCTATTTTGTTCCACGACATTGCTACCCTTATCCAGTGATCGACATGGGATTCCTCACCTCCTGGTTTGTGCCCTGTGTAGTCCTTGTATGTCTAGGAGGGATCTGATGACTTGATTTCAACGAAGAAACTACAGCAAAGGGCATGAGATGTCACTCCTGAGATCAGGTTATGAAAGATCACAATCTCCGTCTTTTTTTTTCTGACTCTTCCCAGATGTTTGCAGAGCTGATACGGCAAAGCGGGAGCCGTTCCCATGACGACACACCGAGAAGCATCAGGATGTTCCTCCTAATAGCTCCTGAGGAACTGAATCCTGACAGCAGCCATGCAAGTGAGCTCGCAAGTGGATCTCTCTCCAGATGACCCTTCGGATGAGATCGAAGCCTGAATGACACCTAGACTGTGTCTTGAGCTCGATAACACCAGTAAGCTGTGCCCAGATGTCTCACCCACAGAAACCGGGAGACAACACATGCTTGCTAAATCCCTAAGTTGGGGTGCTGCCATAGATAACAAAGATACCCAGTTGCTAAGGCTTTGATGGTAAGTTGACTGCCATGAGAAAGAGAAGTCTTCCTAAACTCTTCTAAATTGATGCTCTCCTGGAGTTTGAGGGAATTAGGTAAGGGAATGCACTGTCTCCAGATACCTTTTCCTGTGCCAGACATTTTTTTTCCCTCAATCTCATCCTGCTCCCTATTCTCTGGAAGAGAGCATTCCCCTCACCCTCTGCCTTGAAGTTGGGTTTTTCTGTGTGTTTATTGTGTTTATTGTGTTTGCCCATCCTGGGGCTTGAATTCAGGGCCTGGGCTCTTTCCCTGAGCTGCTTTTGCGCAAGGTTAGCACTCTACCACTTGAAACACAGCACCATTTTCAGCCTTTTCTGAGTAGTTTGTTGGAGATAAAGAGTCTCACAGACTTTCCTGTCCAGGCTGGCTTTGAACCGTGATGATCAGATCTCAGCCTCCTGAGTAGCTAGGATGACAGGTGTGAGCTACCGGTGCCCGGCTTGGAGTTGTTCTTGAGCTTCCAAACTTGGCATAGGTCCAGCCTATATTCTTCTGTACCCTGATCTGGATTCCTACAACAGAGCCAGATTGCTCCATGTTCTAGCTGATCTTGTAGACTTATTTCTTAACTGCAGCTGTATTTGATGTACAATTTATAACATTTCTTGGCCTTTGCACTGAACCTATATCAAGCAAATCAAGACAACTTGACAGTGAGTCCTGCAAAATGGTTCAATTTCATGTCCCAGTAGTATAAGGATGACCACTCCTGATGCTCATCCATGGTTCATGGCTCTTTGGCTGTTCTTCTACATCTTGAAGGAGACATGAGCAATCAATCTCTCAAAGGCGTGTGCCAAGTTCTGAGCTCATCTTATATTTCCAGGGGGCAATGGATGGGACTTGTGGATGTGCCAGATCTTCTGGGGGAAGATGTGAACGCACCAGCTCCAAGTAGAATTGTCAGCAGGCACCGCTATCAGAGCCCAGCAGGAGAGTGATGCGGGGCTGAGAATCTGTTCCCAGGCCCTCCTTGGCAGAGATGAGGCAGACGATTGATTTGGAGCCAGGAAAACAGAATAAATGTTCCTTTTCCTGGCTTCCAAGGGCTTCCACGCCGATTGTGCCAACTTCCCTGTCCAAGCTGTTCCTTGCGAGGAGCTCTCTGCTTTCTAGTCCAGAACTATTTACTGAAAAAAAATAAAAAACTTATCTAGTGGTTAAACTTCACAGATAGTATATGGATGAAAATAATCTTTGCACAAAAAAGTAAATATTGTATGCTTCATTTTTATGATATTGAGTGTGTATGGTGTGTGTGTGTGTGTGTGTATGTGTGTATGTGTGTGTGTGGGGGGACCGGGGCTTGAACTCTCACTCAAGGCTTGTGCTCTACTACTTGAGCCACACTTCCACTTCTGGCTTTTTACTGGTTTGTTGGAGATAAGAGTCTCACAGACCTTTTGTTTTGTTGTTTTGTTTTTTTGTTGGTTGTGGGGCTTGAACTCTGGGCCTGGGCACTGTCCCTCAGCTCTTCAGCTCTAGGCGAGCGCTCTACCACTTGAGCTACAGCGCCACTTCCTCACAGACCTTTTGTACCTAGGCTGGTTTTGAATGGAGAGTCTCCAATCTCAGCTTCCTGAGTAGCTAGGATTACAGGCATGAGCCACTAGTATCCAATCAACAGATTCTTTTTTTTTCTTTCTCTTTTTTTTTTTGCCAGTCCTGGATCTTGAACTCAGGGCCTGGGCACTGTCCCTGAGCTTCTTTTACTTAAGGCTAGCACTTGAGCTATAGCACCACTTCTAGCTTTCTCTGTTTATGTGGTCCTGAGGAATTGAACCCAAGGCTTCATACATGCTAGGCAAGCACTCTACCACTAAGCCACATTTCCAGCCCCCAAACTGATTCTTTGGTGGAAATCAACTCTCCATATTCCTGGGTTTTACTTCTATAGATTCAAGATAATAGAAGTAAAAAAATTCGGGTGTACCAAATACACACAGACCTTTTTCTTATCATTTTCTAAGAATACAATATAACAATTACTCACTTAGCATTTTACATTCATAGATATTGCAAGCTATCTAGAGATGATGTAAAGATACAGGAGGCTGAGCACCAGATTCGGGCAAATGTAATGTCACTTTATATAAGAGACAATTATCTGTGGATCTAAGAATCTGTGAGAGGTCCTGCAACCATCTGTGACCTGACGCAAATTGCAGAGGTACTGGGATAGTTGAAGGCAAAGCCTTTATAGAACTTCTGAGAGCTAGATTACTACCAGAATTACCAGACTGACAGAGAAAAGATTACAGGCTCACACCTGTAATCCTAGCTTCTCAGGAGGCTGAGATCGGAGGACTGTAATTCAAAACCAGCCCAGGGTAGGAAAGTCTGTGAGATTCTTATCTCCAATAAACGACCAAAAAGCTGGAAGTAGATCTGTGGCTCAAGTGGTAGAGCAACAGCCTTGAGCAAAAAAATGCTTAAAAGATAGCACTCAGGCCCTGAGTTTAAGCCCTAGGACTGCCACACATACACACACACCCACCCACCCACACACACACACACAATGACATTAAGAGGTGTATTATCTATTACAAACCAGAATCAAATGACCTTCCCATGTAAATAATAGGGAATTTTTTTTCCAATGAAAAATGACAAAATTAATCATGCCAAGTAGCATTGTTCCCCAGTGTTCTCCCAACTGAAATGATGATTCCCCTGAGTGACCAATTCTGGGATCAATCCCCATCAGAGAGGTTGTTGGAACAGCAATGCTTTGATAAAATGAGGATTGACTACTGGCTTAGATTGAATGCACTGATAAAGACAAAACGTACACATTCTTCCCATGCAAGACTTAACAAGGAGAACAAAAAACCCCACCTGTGCTTCGGAGTGCATTCTATCCCAAACAATGACAACGTTGAGGGGTTGATGCTATGTTTTGTTTTGCTTTTTTTTTTTTGCTATTGTGCCAGTCCTGGGGCCTGAACTTAGGGCCTGGGCACTGTCCCTGAGCCTTGTTGCTCAAAGCTAGTGCTCTACCACTTGAGCCACAGCTCCACTTCTGGCCTTTTTAGTGGCTGATTAGAGATAAGAGTATCATGGACGTTCCTACCAGTGCTGGCTTTTGAACTATGATCCTCAGATCTCAGCCTCCTGAGTAGCTAGGACTACAAGCATGAGCCACCAGTGCCTGACTGAGTTGATGCTATTTTGTCTTTTCTTTAGATTTGCTCAGCTCTCTCTGAAAGCTGTTGTCTGTGTTCCTTGATACTATTGTCTAGGGTGAAGGTAATTGTGAAAGAAAATGGAGAACTACTATCCATTCTTTGATGCCCACATTTTATTTGAACTTGAGAACTTAACCAGAGATTTTTGTTCTGAATCAAGGCTTTTATTGTTTCATAATAGGGTGATGTAGTAAATTAAGATTGAAGAGGAGAAGATAGTGAAAATGGGGATGGCAAGAATGTATCCAGTGTTTTATTTCTTATGTAAAAAAGAAAATCACTCTCAATGCCAAGTTTAACAACTAACAACTACTTCATAGTACCATCTAGTGGTGATATCTCCAGCCTTGCATTCAAGTGACAGATTTCTTTAGCCTGAAATTGCAAATTCTGGTCAACATCCCACCCCCTTTCTCTTTCCCTCCTTCCCTTCCCTACCTCCCTTTCTCTCTTCCTCTCTTCCTCTCCCTTTTTTCTTCCCTCCCTCCCTTCCCCCCCACTGTAAAATATTAGAAGAGGAACAAAAAGGAATGGTATCTTTTATTCCAACACTGTTTAAGATAAAGTAAGCAAGAGTCCAGTAGCTCATGTCTGTAATCCTAGCTACTACTCAGGAAGCTGAGGCCTGAAGGATTTTGATTTGATGTCAACTCAGGTGGAAAAGTCTGACTGTATCTCCACTTAACCAGGGGGAAAAAACAAAGCAAAACCAACAAACAAAACCTGGACTAAATGGAGTGTGGCTCAAGTGGTAGAGTGCCAGCCTTGAGCAAAAAAGAAGGGCAGAGGGACAGCCCAGGCCCTGAGTTCAAGCCCCAGGACCAGGACACACACACACACACACACAAAACCCCCAACTAAATACATTCTTTACAACTAGCAAATTAGCTTGCCACAGAATTATTCCCACTTAGTAAGAAGCTTTGAAGGCCTTTCCATGTCAGAAAATATACCGTTATGAAATTATTCCCTTTCCCAAGTGCAAGTTTATGACTTCTTTTTTTCCAGTCAGGTCTGTAATGTTATTGTCTTAAATTGCTCCCAGGATTTCAATATGTAATCAACCATGCACTGATAAACCTCCTTGCTGAGGAGTCTTTGGGAATGTCCACATTTATTTATTATCCCATAGGAGCAATTCTCACATGCAATCATAATTTCCATAAAGAGAGAAAAATTAGAAAAAATACCATTCAATGTCTCTATATACAAACAGCCCTGTCAGTGATACAGTTTTAATTTCTAAAATTACCTCATTTACATCTAAGGCCCCATTGCTTTCAAGACCATTAGCCCAAAACCAAAGTCCTGGAGGAGACACAGTAGCAGTTAGTACATGGTGGCTACTGCCAGATACGATTTCCCTAACAGGGTTTACAATTCCTCACGCGTTCTTTCCTGTTCCTGTTATTTCCTAAACTCCCTGTGGAATGCATGTAACACATACATGTATGAATGTGACAGAACTCCAGACGCCACTGCTGAAGGCGGAAAGGCAACATTGTTGGCGGGTGTAATTCTTCAGACAGGGCCAGCATCAGGTAGAGCTAGCTCAGGCTGCTCCCTGCCCTGCCCCTGGCCCTGGTGCTGCTCTTCCAAGCTCGGTTAGCTTCCTTCCCGTGGGCTCCTTTGCACACAGCAACTTCTGTGCCCTCAGTTCAAGTCCCACTGTGATGCTGGGTCACCTTCACTTCATCATGGAGATGCTCTTCCGTGCAGTCTCGGGTTCAAGTCTTTGTTTCTTCATCCCATGCGTTCCACTTCCCCTGCTGACTCCATCGTTTTGGCAGAGACTGTCCTCTCTGTTCACTTCTCAAGAGAAGATGACCTGTGATACTATGACTGGTTTCCTTAGTTTACCCTCATACTTGACTGTTCAGTCTGCTGGTGGCGAGTGACGCCCTAGCATTCATGTCCAGCCCTTGGCTCTTCCCCAGGTACACAAGGGGACAGGTGTGTGTGTGTGTGTGTGTGTGTGTGTGTGTGTGTGTGCCTACGTGGTCCTGTGATAGGTTTGGCCATCAGAAGAAGGACAACAACTCCAGTCCCAGGAGGCTAAGATCGTGGGCTCCTCCAGGTTCTCTTCCCCCGGCATGGGGAAAAAGGCCTTGTGTCTAAACACAGAAGAAGAAACAGGGTGGAAGAGGAAGAGGAAGAAGAACAACAACAAGAGGAGGAGGAGGAGGAAGATGAAGGAGAGGGAGAAGAGGAGGAAGAAGAGGAGGAAGAAGAAAAAAGGAGGAGGATGAAGAGGAGGAGGAGGGAGGAGGAAGAAGATAAATCTCAGCCAGGCACCAGTGGGGCTCACCCCTGCCATCTTAGCTACTCAGGAGGCTGAGACCTGAGGATCATGATTCGAAGCCAGCGCAGGCTGGAAAGTCCATCAGATTCTTATCTCCAATTAACTACCAAAAAGCCAGAAGTAGAGCTCTGGCTCAAATGGTAGAGCACTAGCCTTGAGCATTTAAAAGCTCAGAGACAGTGCTCAAGTTCTAAGTTCAAGGCCCAGGACCAGCATCATAAAGTAAGCAAGGAAGGAGGGAAGCAAGCAAACAAGCAAACATCTTGAGGTGGAAGGAGCCTGGATACCTGGGTCACAGGATGGAGCCCCACCAGCCTCCCTGGCTTGGCTCTTGTCATGCCAATCTGCTGAGAAGGCAGGGCATCCTTCTTCTTCTCAGTGACCAGGTGCTGTGTGAATCGGGTTCTCATGGCCGGGGAGGGAGGAGATGGCGAGGGTACAACGAAAGGAGGAGATTTCTCTCACTTCATACTTGCAGATGTTTTGACCTGCGGTCCAGTTGCTCACCATTACTTGGAGTCTGAAGCCCGGCTGCCTCTGGTGGCAGTCTCCATGGTCTCCATGGTCTCCATCCACCATAGGAAAAGAGCATGGCCCTTGCTGAGTTCACAGCATCTGTAACTAGTGAACAAGAAGGGCTGGAAAGTGTTTCCAGTTGAAGATAACTGGCCACACACATGGCCACCTCTCTCTCTTTTAAGTCTTACTCTAATCACCAAAGAGGTTGGTGTTGTTTTGTCAGACATAAGGCCTGGGCTGTCCCTGAGCTCTTTCACTCAAGGCTAGTGCTCTCCCACTTTGAGCCACAGCTCCATTTCTGGTTTTCTGGTGGTTCATTAGAGAGAAAAGTCTCACGGACTTTCCTACCCAGTCTGGCTTTGAACCTCAGTTCTCAGATCTCAGCCTCCTGAGTAGCTAGGATTATAAGCATGAGCCACCAGCACCTAATGAGATATTCCTTTTCAAAGGAGAAGAAGTGGGGAGATATATTAGAAAACTGAGAAGAATGTTTTGAAGAGAGACCAGAAGGTACAAAGTATTCTTGAAGATATACAGCAGATGGAATCAGGTTGGTGGCAGTTCTAGAATTTGTGTCCAAAATAAATCAGTTAGCATTTCTCTGAAAGAAGTTGTGCTAAAGGAAGTATCAAGAGTGGGTGTTAAGGCTGTAGGAAAGGGCGAGCACCAGAGACAGGTGGTGGTTGTTTTTTTTGAGGGGGTGCCAACATTGATACATACCAAAAGGTCAACTCAAGGCTCATTCCTGTAATCCTAAAGACTCAGGAGGCCAACATATCAGGATCATCGTTCAAAACCACCCCTAGCAGACAATCCTCAAGAGTCTATTTCCAATTAACCAGCAAAAATCTGGACTGAAGGTATGATTCAAACAGTAAAGCACAAGCCATGAGTAAGCAAGCCAAAAAAAGCTCAGGGACCTGAGGTCAAGTCCTTGTATGGGCACAGAAATAAAATAGAAAATAAGTCAAGTGACTCACAGAAACTGTCATATCTAATGACATGTCCTGCTGAAATTTAGCAGGTTCATATATCAGAAAAGCCCTAAAGTCCTGAAGATTAATTACAAATTCTTAAATTAAAAAAAAGTCAAGTTGCTGGGAGCTGGTGGCTTACACCTGCAGTCCTAGCTACTCAGGAGGTTGAGATCTGAAGTTCGAGATCCAAAGTCAGCCTGGAAGTCTGCGAGATTCCAGTAAACCAGCAGAAAACTAGAAATGGTGCTGTGGCTCAAAGTGGTAGAGCACTAGCCTTGAGTCAACAACAACAACAAAAAAAGCTTAGGGATAGTGCCCAGGCCCTGAGTTCAAGCCTTGTGACCCACCAAAACAACAATAACAAAACAAACAAACAAACAAAAAACAACAGAGTGAGCATTTTTGCAAGAGAATGGGTCTAACTGAAGGTGTAGTCAGACTTGAGAGTGAAGGAGCCCTCCCAGAATGCAATGCAAAACAAGACACAAGGAAGAGCCCTGAGCAAGGCAGTGGTTGTCAGGAGTGTGAATCCAGCTCTGTAGCCCATACAATGCTTGAGTTCAAATCCTGCCTCTTCCTCATTCTGGGGTAGGCCACACAGCCACTCAGTATCTTCAGATGTGAGCTGGGGACATGTAGAGGAGCAACCTTATGGGACAGGTATGTGATACCAGGTAACATCAGGCTATCAAACCACATTCCCATGAATGGATTAAACCATCGATGACTTAGACAGAGCTCTCATGATCCAGTCACTTCCCCCAGAGCCCCACCTTTCAGTGATGCAGAACTGGAAACCGTGTCTTTAACCCATGAGCCTTTTGGGGGACAGTTCATAGCCAAACCATATCACTACCATTGCCTTCCCCTTGTTTGCTAGGGTTTCTTTGTCAGTGCATTAAGTGTCTGGAAGCTGAAATCCTGAGAGAGCTTGCCTTATCCCTCATGCTGCAGCCTTGTCTACATGAGGCCTAGCGCTGTGTCACCAGCTGCCACCCGGCTGTCCTCAGGACTGCTGGCGCTGGCTTCTTATTGGTGGATCTTAGGGCCTGGATACTGTTGCCGTGGAGAAATCTATAACAAAATGTGTGGGTAGGGACTGAATTCTTCCTGATTTATTCTTTGCTCTTAAGAGTTGTGCTTATTCCCTGAGGAAGCTTAACATCAGTTATGGCTTTCTCCTGCTTTATTTTTCTTCTGTGTATGCTTTTGAGAGCGTATAAGTTTAATGTTGTTTGGTGCCAGTACTGGGGCTTGAACTCAAGGCCTCTCACTCCCACTTAATTTTCTTCTGCTCTAGGCTGGTGCTCTACTACTTGAGTCATGCCTCCACTTCTAGCTTCTTTGCTGCTTAATTGGAAGGAAGAGTCTCTCCAATTTGTTTGTTCTGTTTGGCTTTGAATCATGATCCTCAGATCTCAGCTTTCTGAGTAGCTAGGATTACAGGCATGAGGCACCAGCACCTGGAAAACCAGGCTTATTTTGACAGGTGAATGAGCAGAAAAAGGAAGAAAAGCAAAGGTCTGCTGTGTCCCAGTTAACTCTCTAGCCCTTCATGAAAGAGATGGAGAAAAATCACCAAACAACCAAAGAAACTTTTCTAAATTCAGGTCTCAATGGTTTAGTGGGAGGAAACCACTTTCCGGCCTGACTTTTACGACAGTGTCGTGTTAGATGCCATATTCCATTCCTCCTGGTCTCATGGTGAGCTCAGGCAAAGGGGACATTATGAAGTCTCACATTGTTCTTACGATGGAAGCTATGTCCTCCAACAGCCAGCGGGATCAAAGACAATTTAGATGTTAGTGTGGTACAATGGATTCAGGAAAGAAACTTTCTCTATCTCTTCCATATAGAGCATGCCCAAGCTGTTCATTAGTTCAGAATACAATTCTTTATAATTAATATGTTTATGTTATTATGGAGGTGAGGTACAAAGGGATTTCAATTACATGAGTCAGGTCATGAGTACATTTCCTTTCGGACAGTGTCTTCTGTTCCCTCATTCTGTTCCCTCATTCTCTTCCTACTTCCTATCTCCTGCCTCCACCCACAAGTTATACAGTTCATTTTCATCAGTGTCCAGTGAGCTTTCCTGCTGCACTTTTCCACCGTTTTCCCTTAGAGTTCTGTGCCCTCCCCTTCCCTCTCAAAGATAGACAGATGAATACACACGTATTTTATTTTGCATTACCCCTATTATTGCTCTTTGCACAAGGTGTATTTAATAGATGCCCATTTAGGTATTCATGACTACTATACTACCATTTCCAGTGCGATTAAAATAACTTGATAAGATGCAACCCCTTCCCCCCAAAATGCATTTCAACTTGAGCATGAGATGATTATGTTAATTATAAGTTTAGACCAAAGTTTCACTGATGCAGAAACAAAATTTACAGGTTGTATGTGAATTGGGGCTTATATTATGAGCATTGTAAGTTAACCTAACAGACTCAAGTATGGTCCTAGAATTTCTCCAAGTAGGTAGGGTAATTTTCAGTACACTTCCTTGACTCACGGCAGGTTACAGTGGGTGTGTTTAGGAAAGTATGCAGCCATTGTTTGCATGGATAGTGAACTTGGAGCTAATAAATGGAAAGATAAAACCAATACACACAGAATGTCCAGCTGTGGCCTGGACAGGACAAGTTCTTCAGCAGGGTTGGGACATTCTGGGTAGAATTAGAAGTTAGTGAAAGACAATCAAGTCAGAAGATATGCGTGAGCAGAAACAGAAGAATGGATGGGGAGACTTGGATGAGAACAGAGATACAGGAAGGATGTGGGGAAAGGTCCAGCCTTGGGGATCAGGCAGAGGGGCTAGAGCATTCTCTTGGTAAATGGGAGTGCAGGAATACTGATGGCTTAATGTTAACACTCAGAAGGGGAAACAGCTGTGGGATTAGGCTGGGCGCAGGGGACCGGGTGAATGTACGTCTCTAGACTCCTTCAGTACACCTTTTAATCCACGAGGGGCTCTGATAACACAGACTCTGAGGGAAACAGTGGTGGGTCTTGGGAACAGAGGAGAAGAATCAGAGGACTTAGAAACCTTAGATAAAGAAAACCTAAAGCAAAGGGACTGCTGTTGTAGCCCAGATGTCGATCCCCTTGGGAGAGGGCAGAGAGAGGATCAGAGAAGGGTTCTAGATAAAGTAGAAGTGTAGGGCTGGGGGTGTAGCTCAGTGGTATGGTGTTTGCCGAGCAAATGCAAGGCCCGAGGTTTGAGCAACTGAACTGAGACAGCGAGTTGGGGGGGCGGGGCGCAGAGACAGAGAGAAAATGGAGTCTGCTGACAAAATTCTTTGTCTTTTCTCAAGGAAGGGCAGACTTTGATCTGTTAAGGACATCTGGTGATTTGATTAAGGTCTGATCACATTCTGGGAGTTTATCTTCTTTCACTGAAATTCCACCCACTTAAATGTCCATCTGAGCCCAAACACACATGACAGAAACATCCAAAACAATGTTTGATCCAATATCTGAGGCCCCTTGGATCTATCCAAGTTGACAAAGCATCATTAGGATCCTTTATGTTATCTTTTGGGTAGAGCTGAAAGAGAAAAGAGAGAGAGGAAGAAGGATCTAGAACCAAGGATATATGAGATCTGCCAAGGAGAAACCATTCAGATGTTTCCACCCAAAATGGAATGTCCACATCTAGGAAGATCTGCTGCTTGTGGTAAGTCAGTGAGTGTCTGTGTCGGGGGGGGGGGGGGGGAACGGGTAGGCCTGGGCAGACTGAAGGTGTGGAGGTTGTGGTTGACCATACTTAACCAGAAGGCCTAGCATGAACCAGAGAAAACTCTGGAAATCTTGGACTGAACCACTGTTATCTCGATTATCAGGGTAAAAGGAGCTGAGCAGAGGAAGGCCACGTGTATGGAAACTGGCATTCACTGCTTGGCAGGCTTTGAGTGCCAATGATATGCCAGGCCTGTAGTTGCTAGGGGGCACAGAGAGGGACGGACGGATCAGGGAGGCTGCTACCTATGGTTTTGTGCATTCAAACCTTACAGAAACTTTATGTGGTAGATGCAATCCATGATGCTCACTTTCTAGATGGGAATCTGAGATGAGAAAGATTATACAGTTACAAGGTACTTGTGATGTTTAACTTTTATGGGTCTACTGGCCGGACTGTGGGGCCCAGGTGTTGACTCAAACAGCAGTGTAGAAGTGGCTGTTGGTTTGTTGCCGTTGTTGTTGTTGTTTTTGATGTGACTAATACTTCAAGCAACAGATTTTAGGTAAAGTAGATTGCCCTCCATCGTGTGGGTGGGCCTCATGCAATCAGCCAAAGGCTTCCAGAATGGCTCACACCTGTAATCCTCCTCAGGAGGCTGAGATATGAAGATCACGTTCAATGCTGGCCTGGGTAGGAAAGTCCGTGAGACTCTTATCTCCAATGAACCACCAAAAGACCAGAAGTGGAGCCATGGCTCAAAATAATAGAGTACTAGCATGGAGCACAAAAGCTCAGGGACAATGCCCAAGCCCTGAGTTCAAGCCGCATGACTGACCAAAAACCAAAAACCAAAGCAAAACAAAACCATAGAAGGTAAGATCTGCTAAGAAGACATTCTTCCCAAGGTTGCCACATGGAAATAGGCACCGGTGGCTCACACCTGTCATCCTAGCTACTCAGGAAACTGAGATCTGAGTATCACAGTTTGAAGCCAGCCTAGGCAGGAAAGTCTGTAAGACTATCATCTTTAAATTAACCACCAACCACCACCACTGGAGCTATGGCTCAAGTGGTAAAGCACTAGCCTTGAGCAAAAAGCTAAGGACAGTACCCAGGCCCTGAGTTCCAGTACAGCCCCCCCTTTCCCCCATCACACACACAATTGCCACATGGAAACTATTGTTTCCAGACTCTGGGGTTCAGAATACAACATCAACTCTTACGTGACTTCCGGGCTAAAAAATTTTAGAATAGCTATTGTGTGCACTGATTCCTTAACATACTCTCACACACACACACACACACACACACAGGCATGCACACACACGCACACACACACACACACACACACACACAGACATAATTAAAGGAGACTGCGATCTGAAGATTGCAGTTCAAAGCCAGCCTGGACAGGAAAATCTACGAGACTCTTATCTCCAATAAACCACCAGAAAACCAGAAGTGGCGCTGTGGCTCAAGTGGTACAGCGCTAGCCTTGAGCTGAAGAGCTGAGGGACAGCGCCCAGGTCCAGAGTTCAAGCCCCACATCCGACAAAAAAAAAAAAGAAAAGAAAAAGAAATCTGTGCTTTGAAAAAAACTCAGAGACACTTGCAAACCAGGAGGGAAAAAAGAGCACCATTTGCTAAAGAGAATAGAGAAAGGCGATTTCTGAGAGACGGAAGAAAAGGAAAAATAGATAAAGACGTTCTTCTTTAAAGGTTGCAAACACTGGGAATGTTAACCTACTTGTTAAATAGTTGAAAGCTTGGTTCTTGCTCTTCAATGTCAAGGGCATGGCTAGGGTCACTTTCAACTTCAACTCTTGCTTGTTCCTCAGTGAATGCCTCTTGTAAGATCCTGTGCATTTGTTCTGCATTGTGACAAAAATGGTTATCACATTTCTGGCTAGAGTGTATGTCCACCCATTCGTGGCTTCCCTTTTAGTCTCTAAAATTATAACTATGTGTCACCAGGGATTTGACTGTCCTAAATTGTATATAAAAATGTTATTTGGTTCACTTTTTTTTTCAAGCAACACACCTTAGTTTGTTGAAAATAGTCGCTTCTCTTGGCAAGGAATGAAATGCCATTCTGTGAAAGTGCATGCTAGGACTAGGGGCTGGTGGCTCACACCTGTAATCTTAGCTACTCCGGAGGCTGAGATCTGAGGATCTTGGTTCAATGCCAGCCAAATGGCAGACAAATCAGAGAGACTTTTATCTTCAAGTAACCAGCAAATAGCTAGTGAAGTGAAATTGTAGTTCAAGCAGTAAAGTGCTAGCCTTGAGTAAAACAGCTAAAGGACAGTGTACCCAGGACAGTGTGTCAGCCCCAGGTCTGACACAAAGGAAGAAAGGAAGGAAAGAAGGAAGAGAGAGACAGGAGGGAAGAAAGGAAGGGAGAAAGGAAGGAAAGCATCAATGCTATATTGAAACATTGTTACATAGTGTGTCTGCTGTGTGTGATATTTTGATTAGGCCATCTTTAGACTTAACTACTTTACATCTGGGCACTTGTAGCTCTCTCCTGTAAGGCTAGCTACTCGGGAGGTTGAGATCTTAAGGATCGTGGTTCAAAGGCAATCCACACAGACAAATTCATGTGACTCTTATCTCCAATGAAGCACCAAAAAGTTGGAAGTGGAGCTGTGGCTCAAGTGGTAGAGCACTAGCCTTGAGCATAAAAGCTCAATAATAGCATGAGTCCTTGGGTGTAGGCCTTCATAATAAATAGATAAAAATTAATTAATCAGTGAAGAATAATAAACTGAGCCCCTATCAGAGCAAGCAAATATTCTTACCTTGGTAATAAAGAAAGAGGGAGGTGAGCAGGTAAGGGCAGAATTCCTCTAGGTGAGAGCAGAAGACACAGAGAGCGCTTGGACCTTTGGCAAAAAGCTTCAGGAAAAAGGACTCCACTCGCTTGGGATAGCAGTCCTGGGAGAGGACCTGCCTGCACTCCTGCAGAGAGAACACGCCATCGTACACCAGGTAAGGAAGCACGCTGCCCAGGTTAAATTGCTTCAGGATCAGTTCGTGGTAGGTCGTGAGTATCTCTGAGAGCCACTGCTTCCTCTCCTGCTTCTCTCGCTGACTCCTGCTCTCACAGGAATAAAACCAAGACTTGGCTCCTCTGGCCAACATCCGGGCTTGGGCACAGCTGGAAGACTCTCTCCCATCTGTGGCTCCTGCCGGCGGTGTCCGTTCTGCTCGGACACCTGGATGCAAGGCCATGGTGCTGTGTGGAGTTGTGACAGAGCTGCAGAGGGAAGACAGCATCGGATTAAACACCCTGGGAGAAACTCACTGCTGACTCGCTCAACCCAAGAGGATTGAACTACATTCATTAACCCCTTGGAGCAGAGAACTTTCAACATGATGAATAAGACACTCAGCCTGATTGACCCCGAAAGTCAATATAAATTCTTCCTTTCACCCTCCCAGAATCTTTTCCCTTAGCCTTCACCCCCGAAATGTATACCCATGCTCACAATGGAAATATAGGAATTGGTGTCAGGATTTATGAAGTTCAGCTTTCCTGGGACTTCCCAGGACTGGGGCTAGAAATCTTCTTGGAGTATAGCAAAAAAAAAAAAAAAAGGGACAGAAAAGGACAGAGCCAAAGCCAGTATTGCAACATAGTATCTCTGTTCTTGTTCAACTTTCCAGGAAGAACTGTTATTTCTTAAACACCCTGATCTTTTTTAAGTCCTTAAAATAGGAAACACAAAACTTTGAAATGCTGAGGGCCAGGGGCTCATGCCTATAAAATCCTACCTACTGAAGAGGCTGAGATCTGAGGATCATGGTTTGAAGCCAGCCCAGACAGAAAAATCAGTGAGAGTGTTATCTCCAATTAACCACCAAAAGGCACCAAATGAAGCTGTGGCTCAAGTGGTAGAACACCAGCCTTGAGTGGAAAAAGCTAAGGGATAGTGCCCAGGCCCTGTTCAAAGCCCAGTACCAGCACACAATAAATAAATAAAATTTGGAAATACTCTTGCTTGTTAAATGCTGCAATTCCATAAAGGATCCCTCACCCCAAGTCCAGACCTGTATCCACTTAATAGAACCAGATTAGAAGGGATTATTTGGTAGCTGGGGCTGGGGGTAGGTGTGGCAGGCTGCTATAATGCAATCTCTTCAAGCTGGCTCTCCTATTTACACCTGCCTGGAATCTTTCAGACTCTGTGGTTGCTTCAGGACATTTTCCTGTCTAGGAGGCATGTGGCCATTTCTTCTCTCAGATTCATTTTGTTTAGGTCCTCTTTGCTTGTCCATGCTAGGAAGTTATAGAGTGATTTTAAGGAGCTTCAAAGGTTTTGACTTTTTTTCCAGTAGGAAACTACAAACAAAATCTGTGGTTGTTGTAATACTCTTGTCAGTTTGGTTTATTGAAGAAAAAGAATGATTTTTTTTTTTTTTTTTTTGCTAGTACTGGGGCTTAAACTCAGGGCCTGGGCTCTGTTCTTTAGCTTTTTTTTTTTTTCCTCTCAAGATGTGGCACTCTACTGCTTGAGCCACACCTTTACTTCTGGCCTTTTTGGTGATTAGTTGGAGATAATCTCATCGACTTTCTTAGCTGAACTGGCTTCAAGCCATGATCCTCAGATGCCACCCTCCTCAGTAGCTAGGATTACAGATGTGTACTGCTGGTGCTAGACTCAATCTTTTTCTATAGCACCTGGGTAGAAAAATCACTTTTCAGGAAGCAACAAGGAAAGACTTGTCCTGTTTTGGCTTCTGACCAAACATATGGCCCAGAATCAACTTGGTGCCACCATAATCCTGTGACCTAACCACATAGTTTTGAGACTTCCATGTTTTGAAAACTTACTGGCTCTATTCAATTCCTAGAGACAGCAAAGAACCCTTGTTTTTTGTATTGTTGTTGTAGTGTGTGTGTGTGTGTGTGCCTGCGTGTGTCTGTGTCTGTGTCTGGGGATTCCTACCCACATTCCTACCCACTCTGCCTCCTGAGGGACCCGGTGCCCCTCATCTTGGGAACTGTGAGTAACAAACGGTCTTCCAAATGATGGACTGATAATCACAGCAGCAATAGTAAAGTAATCATAAAACGTAACCTTTACAAACACCTATGGAAAGTGCAAGGCGGGGGCTCTGCTGTGACAATCTGGAGAAGCGCTCTGAGATTTGGGAAGAACTGGGACAAAGATGGCATTGAATCCCTGTGACCTTCTTAGCACCAGCAACTCCCAACGTGGGCCCAGCATTGTAAATTCTGAGAGAAATAGCGCCATCTTCTGGTACCTTGTGGTCTCTTAGAACATATTATTTATTTATTTATACTTTATTCTAATGATCTTTATTTTTTCCTCTGCAATCTGTTTGAATATTTATTTATAATCTTTAATTATCTTTTTTGCCGATCCCGAGGCTTGAACTCAGGGTCTATACACTATCCCTGTGCTTCTTTTTCTTAAGGCTAGCTCTCTACCACTTGAGCCACAAGGCTACTTCTGGTTTTTCAGTGGCTAATTGGAGATAAAGAGTCTCAGGAACTTTTCTGCCCAGGCTAGCTTTGAACCGTGATCCTCAGATCTCAGCCTCCTAAATAGCTAGGATTACAGATGTGAGCCACCGGTGCCTGGTGATATTTTCATTATTGTTAAGTAGTTCTACAAAGGGATTTTGATTCATCCTATCAATATTTGAGTGCCATGCATCTTGATTAATTTTGAGAGCTTGTTTAGGCTCACAGCAAAGTTGAGCAGAAAGGACAGCGATTTCTTCCATACAAGAACTGCTTCCAGCCTAATATGAACATCCTCCACCAGAGGTGGGGAATTGACTCCCTTCCCCAATGTGAGTGAATCTACACTGATACATCATTGTCAAGCACAGCTCTTGATCTACTTATGGTTCCACTCCTGATGTCCTATGTTCTAGGAGTTTGGAAATGTGTAGTGACACGTATCTATCCATCATTGCAGCACCATGAAGAATGGATTTGCCACCCTAGAAATTCCCTGTGTTTGTCTATTCAGGTTCCCCTGGTAACAACTCATCTCATAGTTGCTATGACAACATCAAAAGTTGTTACAAAATTCTTTCACCCCTACAAAGCTTCACAACAACTGTACAAGGATGGAACAAGTATAGTTCACATTTCTCCCCTTACCCGCCCAAGGCAGTATCCTACTTCCCATTATTCTTTTATCCTGCACCCTCCTTTAGTTTATGATGGTCATTTGAATGAAAATTACATTTGTTTCCATCTGCTTTCCAGTTAATGCTGCGCCCTTTTCATGCCTACTGATTTAGCTTTAAAATATGTGGAACATGTGTTGCTTTCAAAAGTTAGGTCAGTTCACAAGGATATACCCAAAGAAGTTACTCTTCTTTCCATTGTCTGTTTCCCTCATTTCTACTCTCCTGACTCCTTAGAGATAATCAGGGGCTGGGAAGGTGGCTCAGTGGTAGAGTGCTTGCCTTGCATGCATGAGGCCCTGGGTTCGATTCCTCAGCACCACATATGCAGAAAAAGCCGGAAGTGGCGCTGTGGCTCAAGTGGTAGAGCGCTAGCCTTGAGCTGAAGAGCTGAGAGACAGCACCCAGGCCCAGAGTTCAGGCCCCACAACCGGCAAAAAAAAAAAAAAAAAAAAAAAAAGAGATAATCAGGTTTGTCAGTTGACACTTCTGTTTCTTTTTGTAATGATAAACAGATTATCTGTGTGTTTCCCTATTTTCTTTCTTACATAGCATGTAACACAAGATAGATGTCCTCTTAAATTTCATTCACCTTTTTTTGCCTTTAGAATACATTCAGGAAGTCATTCTACATCACTTCATAGAGATCTACACAACCCTCCATTCCTTGGTATAACCAATCAAACCAGTCTCCTATGTGGTATTTTATACTTAGAAATAATCCTGCATTAAGTCTGTGGACAAGTGGATTTTTTGGCCGCATTCTTGGTGATGCGTCTTCAGAATAAATTTCAGAATTGAGATTACTAGGATGAAGAGGAAATGTATACAGGAGGCCCTTCATAGCTGTGCAATCGGTGTCTATGGATATACAGATCTTAGCTTGAAAGTATTTGAGGGAAAATTGTATCATTACCTATGTGAACTTTTATCCTGTCATGAATTCTATCTAGTACCACTCTTTATATAGCATTTACATTGTTTTAGGTATTATAAATCATCTAGAGATGATTTAAAAGGTAAAGGAGGGATATATAGACTATATGCAAATGTTACCCATTTATATATGAACATGGAGCATCCATGAGATATCAGTGCAGGAGGGGCCCTGGAATCAACCCCCCATGATACAGGGGAAACACTCATCTGATAGCATTGACTACTTAATGTGTAGTCTTAATAGATATTGGCATTGGCTTATATTAACATTCTCCCTTTTTGGAGATTTTTGAATTGATTGTTTTCTTTTTTTTGGGGGGGGGGGTCCGGTCGTGGGGCCTGAACTCTGGGCCTGGGCGCTGTCCCTCAGCTCTACCACTTGAGCCACAGAGCCACTTCCGGCTTTTTTTCTTTTTGCTTATGTGGTGCTGAGGAATCGAACCCAGGGCCTCAGGCATGCAAGGCAAGCGCTCTACCACTGAGCCACCTTCCCAGCCCCTGAATTGATTATTTTCATTCTTTTAAAAAATCAATATAGGTGTTATGAATTCTTAGGTCCATGCATTCCACAGATTTGCAGTATTTTCATGTTCCTTATTTAAAGAAATTTTAAACACCCTCTTTAGTTTGTTTTTTTTTCAAATACAAAGTTGTTTAATAGATGGTTTAAAAGCATCCACATGCCCGGTGCTGGTGGCTCACACCTGTGATCCTAGCTTCTCAAGAGGCTAAGATCTGAGGACTATGGTTCAAAGCCAGCCCAGGCAGGAAAGTCTGTGGGACTCTCATCTCCAACGAATCACGAGAAAACCGCAAGTGGCGATGTGGCTCAAAATGGTAGAGTGCTTGCCTTGAGTGAAAGAGCTCAGGGACAGCGCTCTGAGTTCAAGTCCCACGAGGGGGAGCGGGGCGGGGAGTGTCCACATGGAAGGTTATGGAGTTTCTTGCCAGGGGCCGTTTGTGATTACTGTTAATTTCATCTGATTGAGCTGGCATCATCCACCCTCTTCATCCACTCGGATCCCGCGGAGGCTGGCAGGTGCCCACCTCTCCACGTTTCTGATACCGCCCAGCCTTTATTTTCCAGAGCAAGTCTTCCCTTTCTTTTTCAATAGGAAGTCAAGTCAGAATCCTTATGGAACTTATTACCTGAATCATCATATCCTAAGGAATGTTTGACTGAAGTTTACCAAGTCTGAAAGTCACCAGAGTCTCCATGAGAACATACCAGCATGGTATGCCTGGGTGTGAATCCCAGATCTGTCATGCAAGTGGGTCCTGAGTCACTTTGGTCAAGTGCAAAGCCTCTCTGTTTCAGTTTCCTTAGCTATAAACAGATGCAGTAGTTTCATCACATCAAGGGCGCTAGTAGTACCATGACACGCCTCTGGACGCTAAAGGAGGCCTCTCAGTGATCGCTGGTGGGCCACTGCCCAGGCCTAGGACGTCCGCCCAGGGCCACTGCCCAGGCCCAGCGCATCAAGGCTGGGCCGCGTCCCAGCCATTCCCCGAGACCCCGCCCCGAGGCCTCGCCCGCCAGCCCCGCCCCTTGCAGTAAATCACCTTCGGCCCCACCCCTACCTCCGCCCCCGGGCCTGTGCCCAGCTTCTACCCGCGGCCCTCACCGTGCGCGAAGCTCCGCCCTTACTCCTTCGTTGCCCCGCCCTCGTCCTGCCCCTACCCTGTCACGTCCCTAGCGGAGT
>NW_012267231.1:8770881-8814405 GCF_000151885.1 Dipodomys ordii | reverse complement strand
CGCCTGCAGCGCGTGTCCAGCACGGCACGCGTGTCCCCGCCTCCGTGCCTGCCCCGTGCCCCACATGGCATCAGAGGTGTCCCCAGCCCCATGATCCCGTCTGGTGCTCTGCAGCAGGTGGTCAGGGTGGCATCTGTGGCCCCAAGCCCGTTACCCTGCCTGGTGCCCCACAAGGTACCAGTGTCCCCAGCCACGCTACCCCCACCTGACATCTGTGTCCCCAACCCCACTGGCCCAGCTCGGTGCCCACAGCACAGCGCCCAGGACGGGCAAGTGTGTCTCCAACGTTAAGACTTGTCGGATTGAGGTGTTCTTTGCCAAGGATAACTGTGGTGCACTAGCAACATGGTTTGTTTGGTTTTGCTCTACTGGAGTTTTTGTTTTTTAAATCAGGGCCTTACGCTTGTGAGGCAAGAGAGTCTGATCCTGATCTGTCTGAGCAGCTGGGGTTTTATAGGGGTGCCACCACTAAGCCCCACCTCTAGCAACATCTTAATGAGATGATGGGTTAAAAGTCTCTGGTGACAGTTACACATTTTCCAGTGACCGTTGTTTATAAGGCACATCTCCTCCTTCCTCAGGCTTCAGATGTGTAGCTTTTACTTGCCTTTATTATTATCTTTCAGCCTCCTTCTAGTAAAAGTCAGGAAAAAGATTCTAAAAAGAAGAAACTGAAAGAAAGTGACCCAGATGGTGAGGTAAGCCATTACAATAGGAATAATATAAAATACCCCCTGTAATTTTAAAGATGGTATGCAGGAGTTTTGACACAAACAGAGTTACTAATTAAATTATTATTTGGGTCATATAAATATGGCTTTAGTTAAAGATGAGCTAGTCACCCAGCTCTATTAGAAGTACTTCTCAGTTTCTTAAAGGTGAGATAGCAGATCTCTTCTTTGTATTAAGGAAACTAGTGTCTCTGCTTTTTATTTTTTTAAATAAAAATCATTATAACAGCTTGAATGTATTCATTGTGTATCAGCATTTGGTACATTTGGACAAAGGAGGACAATATGACGTCAAAGATATCAGTGTAGTTCTGGACTTCAGATCAGCTAGGAGAAACAACTTGAGAAGAAAGTAAGATGAAGAGTCGACCCTCTTCTTCATCCATAGTTCAGCAAACTACAAGTTGAAAAAATGTTTGAAAACAGTTGTATCTGTACTGCACCATTTAGGGACTTTTAGAGTCATTATTCCCTGTTTACCTAGTCTTTTGGTCATAAGCATCTCCCGATGACTTTTAAGGGTACAGGGAAATATGCACGGGTTATATACACACACTAGGCCACTTTATTTGAGGAACTTGAGCATCCACAGACTTTGGTATCCATGGGGCTCCTGGACCAAATCTCCCCTGGATGCTGAAGGATGGCTGTGTATAAGTAAGTGTTGTGTCACTCTGTATGTGTGCTAGAAACAGTAGGAAAGGCAGGTGTGGCAAGTGGAGTGGTTTGAAGGGGCAGGCTTTGAGCTGGACCCCTAGAGCTAGGAAGCAGTTAGATATGTGGGGCAGGGTCTTCTGTGGAGGAAAGTACAGGTGAGGCTCTTCCTGTGTATACTGAGCAGACCTTGAGGTGTGAAATGAATTCAGAGCTGTGCAGTAGGGCATGATTGGGTTTTATAAGTAAGTGTATAAGGGCTGTGTATATTTATCCCATTGTATCCTAATGATTTTTAGGTGAAGCAACCACATTTTATAAAAGAAAGGTTGAAGCTTTTTGAAACATTGAAGAAAGAGCATCAGCTCTTATTAGCTACTGAAGAAAAGAATACAAGTGGTGTGATTACAGTAAAAATGCCTGATGGGAAGACTGTGGAAGGACAAATGTGGAAAACAACACCTTATCACTTGGCTGCTGGGATCAGGTAGGCCATTTATGTCTACATTTCTCTATCAGAAAGAGAGAGACAGAGACAGAGAGACACAGAGAGAGAGACAGAAAGAGAGAGAGAGACAGAGACTGAGAAATCAGTTTGATAGATTCAGTTATTATACCCGAGTCTGGAGAAAATGTTTTCTGCCTAGAGAAAATCTTTTTTTAAATTCAATTGAATAAATTGAAAAGGCCACTTAAATACATAATTGAATATCAGAATGTGATCTCTTCTAAAGGTCTAAAATTTAAAGTTCTAATAAAAATATAGTAGAGAGCTGGGCATTGGTGACTAACACCTATAATTCTAACTACTCAGAAGACTGATATCTGAAGCTTGCAGTTATGAAGGCAGAAGAGGCTATAAGACTTATCTCCAGTTAACCACCAGAAAGCCAGAAGTTGGAAGTGTGGCTCGGGTGATAGAATTCTAGCTTTGAGCAAAAAAAAAAAACTAAGGAACAATTCTCAGGCACTGAGCTCGAACTCCAGTACAAGCGTGCACGCGCGCGTGCACACACACACACACACACACACACACCATTCATAGGAATATTTAATTGCCAAAATAAAGCAAATTAAAACCTAACACACACACACACACACCATTCATAGGAATATTTAATTGCCAAAATAAAGCAAATTAAAACCTAAAAAGAAGTAAACAAAATGCCCAGCAAGTCTTGGTTCTCTGTTACTAAATAGCATGATTAAGAGGCGATCTAAGGTTAGGGAAAGTGCTATGGTTTATTGTTAATTGTAAGAAGTGGGTTACAAAATAAGATATACATATAATAGTATTAATTTTTTATGTTGGTATGTATAGAAAAATGTGGAAGGGAATGTAATATCAAATTCAGAGTGGTGAGACTGAGGATGATTCTTGTTTTCTTTATGCTTTCTAGGTTTCTTCTCTTGCTTATTTTTCTCAATAATTTGCAATGGGCACCAGTGATTCATGCCTATAATCCTAGTTATTTAGGAGACTGAGATCTGAGGATCTCAGTTTGAAGTCAACCCAGGCAGGAAAGTCCATGAGACTCTAATTTCCAATAAACTACCAAAAAGCCAGAAGTAGAGCATGTGGTAATCATGGCTTTTTCCTCCCTAGTCAGGAAGTGGCTGAAAGCATGGTGATTGCCAAGGTCAATGGAGAATTGTGGGACCTGGATCGGCCTCTGGAAGGGGATTCCACTCTGGAGCTGCTGACGTTTGACAGTGAGGAGGCTCAAGCTGTAAGTATTTAAAACCCAGGTGGTGGAACTTGAGCCATTTAAGGTTCACAATTACAATATGATGTTTAACAGATATCTCCTGAAAATTTTTGGAATGAATAAACACATAGTTTTTTGTTTTTGTTTTTGGGTCCGGTCATGGGCCTGAACTCTGGGCCTGGACGCTGTCCTTCAGTTCTTCAGCTCAAGATTAGCGCTCTATCACTTGAGCCACAGCGCCACTTCCGGCTTTTTTTTTTCTGCTTGTGTGGTGCTGAGTAATCGAACTCAGGGCCTTATGCATGCAAGGCAAGCACTCTACCACTGAGCCACCTTCCCAGCCCAACACATAGGTTTTTAAGTAGCTCGTATTTATTTCCTTAAAATAATTGTTTCCCTAATTTTTCTATTATATCAAAAGTGCATGTACTTTATAATTTAATTTTAATATGTGTGGGAGAACTGGAACAATTACAAAAACTCCAGTATCTTTTAGATACTTAAAAATGCAATTTTCTTAATTTCATTAAAATAAAAATGCCACTTTTATTTTTGGTTGGTTGTGGGGCTTGAACTCTAGGCCCAGGTGCTGTCCCTCAGCTCTTCAGCTCAAGGCTAGCGCTCTACCACAATGCTGCTTCTGGTTTTCTGAATGGTTTATTGGAGATAAGAGTCTCACGGCCTTCCCTGCCCAGGCTGGCTTTGAACTGAGATCCTCAGATCTCATCCTCCTGAATAGCTAGGATTACAGGTGTGAGCCACCAGCACCTGCCTCCACATTTTTATATGTAGGCTTTTGATACACATTGTCACTTTCACTTTTCAGGCTCCTTCGAAGTAGCTCATTAATAGGTGAAGGAAACAGAAAAGTCATCAAAACTTATAATTTTTTGAGATAGGTCTTGCTGTATAGCCCAGGTTGGCCTCAAACATGATGTGTAGGCCAGGCTAACCTTGTTAAAGGCTAGCTCCCAATCATGATTCTCGTATCTCAGCTTCCCGAGTAGCTAAGATTATAGGCATAAACCACTGGCACCCAGCTAGTTCACCATGAAATTTTTGATCCTAACCCTAAGACTTGTTTCTTCCCTGTTTATCCATCTCAGTGTTTCCTCAGTCCAGTATCTTGGAGGTTACATGTGTTCAGCCCCACATCCTCAACTCTAGTCCTCAGTTTATCAGGAGTCCTGGCGGACTGCGCTTTCGTAGAATATCTGGAAGGTGCTGACCTCTCTCCATCTCCACAGGCTCTACCCATGAATTTCCACTCATCCTTTTATACTACCACCCCTAAAACTGCCTGCTTCCTGTTCTCTTCCCTTGAAACCCATCCCCATACTGCTATCAAACTGTGATCAAAACGTATACTAGCCAAGCTGGATGGCCCAGGCCTGTAATTCCAGCACTTGGGAGTCTAAGGCAGAAAGATAGTGAATTTGAGCCCAGCCTGGCTACATAGTGAGACTCTGCTTGGAAGAAACCAAAACCAAACAAAACATAAATGGAATGGTTTCTGCTTAGTGCTCACTAATGTGTCCATTGCAATTGGAGTAAAGCTCAGCCCCTTCCCAGGGCTGCATGGTGGCTGGCTCTTCCTTTCTGCTCTTCTGTTTATTCCCTGAGTGGTGGCCACTCAGGCCTTTCTGAACCCTGTGCTTGTGGGGCCTTCGTTATGATTCTTTTTCACAGAGCCCTTCTTATCCTATGGATCCTCTCCTGGTTCTCTCCATTGCCCACCTCTCCTACAGTAGACTAATTGCATGAGGGCTGCAACTCCATTTCTGTTCCGGTTGTCTCCCCAGCACCTAACAGTGTTTGGGGTCAACACAATGCCCCAAATAGGGGTGTTGGGCTGATGTTGGCTATCAGCCACGATCCTGGCAACATCTAGTAGATGCTGTGCCCCAAGGATGATCCTCTGGGTTGCTTCTCAGTGTGAGTCCAGCCTAGTGACCTGGGTCAGGACTGCACATAGCTGCTCAGTCAGCCGATCCCATTATAATCAGCTTTCTGACTGTTCTGGGGTTCCTGTTTAATGAAAGGGAAAAAAAAGTGCCAGCAGGGGCTTCATTAACCTGTACCTGCATTTATTTTGTGATTTAATTTTAATTTATGGGTAAATTGAAATTTAATTCCTTATCTCTAGACTAAGCTATGTAAGTGAATTTTAGTAACCCATAAACTAAAGCGAATTCCTTGGGAATTTGGAACCAGATCAGCTTTCTAAACTTGTAGAATGTAAGGTTGCCAGCAGGCATTCTTGGCAGCATCTCATTCTTCCCAGCCTTCATTCTGACAGAGATATAAAATGCCCTTGACTTTGGCATTATCCCAGGCAGCCATATTGGCTGTCTATATACCCAGCCCAGAGCTGCAGCTACTCTGCTTTTCCTCTCTCCTGATCTACACCAGATTTCCACGCCTCCTCTGTGTGTGTTCCAAGTGGACATTCTCACCCCACACCTATGTGCTCAAAAGGAACGAGGCAGCAGCTTTTCCCAGCTTTTGCCAGGCTCTGGTGAATGCCAGGGAGAGCACAGCTCTCACATGGACATTGTAGACACATTGCCTGTATCCCCTCAAAACTCACCCACTTGGCTCATTTGTGGATCTTCCTATAAATGTCTATGGCTCTGGCTTCTGTCCTGCCCACACAGGTGTACTGGCACTCCAGTGCGCACATCCTGGGGGAGGCCATGGAACTTTACTACGGAGGCCACCTGTGCTATGGCCCACCTATTGAAAATGGATTTTATTACGACATGTTCATCGAGGACAGGTAACACCCCTGAACACTGGCTTTCCAAAGGCCGTATGCTTATTCCCCATTGTTTTATGATGGCTTCATCTTTGCTCACTCATTACATGTTGGATACTGTGAGTTAGGTAGATTGGTGAACCATTTGTAAAAATTGGTTTTTTCATGAGTTTCGATTCTAGGGAAACTTTTGATGTTTTATCTCTTTTCCCCAGAAAAATAGTATATGCTAGCTGTCTAATGTGAGACCTGCTAGTGCAGATCTCAATTCACATACATCTTCCTCTCAGGCATGTCCTCACAGCCACTGGCAGCAGGGACATGGTGAGCCCTTACTGCAGATCTTTGGAACAAAAACATAAATGCCAGGTCCATAGGGAAGAGCACACAGAAGAGCAGGCTTCCGAGGAACCCGCAGCCTGGCCAGGAAGGCTCCTAGCAGGGCAGAGGAGAGATGATGAGATCCTGCAGCATCTGTCTAGGCCCATATCCCTCTCAGGAGTAGTAGTGTGGAGTGCTGGGCTCCCCACTGCCCAGTGTAGTAAAGCCTCAGGCCAGTTTTCATGGGGAGTCACTGGTGAGGAAGGCCACAGGTCAGAGGCCAGAGAAACATTAGAGTGTCAGAAGGTCTATAGTGACGTACATGGTTTTTTCTTTTAGAGCAGTGTCCAGCACGGAGCTGGCAGCCCTGGAGAGCATGTGTAAAACCATCATAAAAGAGAAGCAGCCTTTTGAAAGACTAGAAGTCAGCAAGGAAACCCTCCTGGAAATGTTCAAGGTAACTGGGAAAACAGAACAAAAGCCTTTTACTAGGAACACGAAAAGCAATTAATGTGGGCTAACTTTTTCCCTTCCCTCCCCACTGCTAGAAAAAAGTCCTCTATTGCTCCCCACAGTATCCCCAGCCTGGCACTGATCGTAGCCACTTACTGTGACATTTCTGCTTTTCCAGGAAATTTTCAAATAGCTGTGTAGGTAAAAGGCCAGGTGAAAAATTTTCAAGTGTATATTTATAAATCTGACGAATTCTGAGCAGTATTAATAGCTGTCTAGTGAGAAAACTGAATTCTGTATTCTTGAATAAAGAAGTTTGATTCTAGAATTGGAAAAAAAGTCAAGAGCATTAAATTCAACAATATCTGTACTTGTATACACATTATGGCCATCTTTTGGAAGTAGTTTCTATTAAAATTGAAAAGAAAAACGATTTTAACTTGTAGCTGGGGATATAGCTTTGTGGAAGGCTTTGGGTTTGATCTCCAGAAGGGCATAAATAAATGAATAAATAATTATCATCTGTAAAAGTTGTTGAATTTGGTTTTCTAGAACAATATTACCCAGCAGAAATATAATGGAATCCACAAATCAGATCACCTTGTATAATCTTAGATTTTGTAGAAAATAATTTTATTTAAACCAATATGTCAAAAATGTCATTTCAATACATAGCCAAATGAGGTCCTGCATGTTTTCTGCTTGTAGCCTCTCATGTCAGATTGCCTGGCTGTAAGGGATGGTCCAGGGCCCGGGTCAGAAGGTATATAGCTCTAGGCTGTGAGCTCTTTGTGTCAAGTGGCTCAGCACCTAGACCCTAGTGCCTGCTCTGGCACTGCTTTATTTTTTGTTGTTGTTTTTTTTTTTGGTTTTGTTGTTGGGGCTGAACTCTGGGCCTGGGCGCTGTCCCTCAGCTCTTCAGCTCAAGGCTAGCGCTCTACCACTTGAGCCATAGCGCCACTTCCGGCTTTTTTCTTTTTGCTTATGTGGTGCTGAGGAATCGAACCCAGGGCCTCATGCATGCAAGGCAAGCGCTCTACCGCTGAGCCACCTTCCCAGCCCTCTGGCACTGCTTTTGAAAGAGGCATGAGTACTAATTTGCAAATACATTTTTCTTTGTAGTATAATAAATTTAAGTGCCGCATTCTGAAGGAGAAGGTCAACACTCCAACCACCACAGTTTACAGGTTTGTATGCACACATTTTAACACTTCTCAATGGCAAACCTGAAGATCTGAGAGGTTGAGCAGAGCATGTTTTCTAGAGGGTAGTCTGTCGTATAACTGATAAATGATTTCAGTTAGGAGCCCCAAAATATTGCCACTTATTTTCTCCTTCGTAGCTATTAGGATGGTACTAAGACTAATTTTTTTTTTTTTTTTTTGCGATACTAGAATTCAAGTTCAGGGTCTCTTACTTGCTAGATTGGTGCTATACTGCTGATCTGTGCCTCCAGCTCTGTTTGTCATTAGTTATTTTTAGGCTAGTGTCTTCCTTAACCCAGACACATCCTCAAGCCTTCATTTGTCTACTCTAGGCTTTCTATCCTGGCTGTGATTACAGGGGCATACCACCACACCCAGCTTCCCTCCATAGACTTTTTCTCACAGATTTTTCTGCCTGAGCTGGCTTGGAACCATGATCCTTCCCATCTTATCCTCCCATGTAGCTGGAGATGATAGGCACGCATCACTGTACCCAGCTGTCATCTGAAAAATGTCTTTCAAACTTTTCTTCTTGGGCTATCCTGAAACTGTGATTTTCCTAATCTCAACCTCCCAAGGAGCTAGGTTTATAGGCATGCCCTACTGCACCCTGCTGTTATTTGTCTATTGTCCTTCCCTCTTTTTTATGTTCCTGCTATTTAGGTACTGCTGGGACCTTCATGGTTCTATAGAGAGAGTGAATATTTATATTGTTTTGACCATCAATATCCACCAGCAGGGAACTGCTTTTCCACAGTTAAGTGCTGTGGTTCTCTGGTGTCAATAAAGTAGACAGGAAAGTTGTGTCTCTTTGTGCAAGCTCTGCCCAGTACATCTCTTATATTACATGAACTTGTTACCATTAGGAGGGAGACTAGGTTTGCCAACATTGGTCTTCATGTTCCCATCAGTTTATGTGACTTTATTTAATTTTTGACACCCCCTCCCCCCAAAAAAGCCTTTCTTCTCTGCAATGAGTTGAAGATATAATTTAGGCATTTGAAGAAAAGGAGGTGAGGGATGAGGGAGAATGATAGAGTAGTAAATTTGATGAGGCCCGTTGTATGTTTGTATGGACATATCACTATGGAATCCCTGTACAACTAATATGTGGTAATAAAAATACTGACCATGTGAATTGACATTTTTACATGTAGAGCTTCATTCTCTGTGTGTGTGTGTGTGTGTGTGTGTGTGTGTGTGTGTGTGTGTGTGTGTGTGTGTGTGTGTGTGTGTGTGTGTGTGTGTGTGTGCATGCTGATAGTGGGGCTTGAACTCAGGACCTTGCACTCTTGCTCTGCTTTTTCACTCACAGTTGGCACTGTACCACTTCAGCCATACCCCTAATTCAGTTTTTTTTGCTGGTTCATTGAAGATGGAGTCTTGAAGACTTTTCCTGCCTAGGCTGGCTTTGAACTGTTATCCTCTAGATCTCAGCTTTCTGAGTAGCTGGGATTACATGGGCTACTGGATCCCAGCCTCTTTTTGCTTTTGACATTTATTTTTTAAACTAAGATATCGAGGTAGTTCATTTTGTAAGAAACCAGATAATTGCAGTCCTGAAAACTGGTATAGACCAGGGAATATTTGATTTTTCAATTTTATGACAATGGCAGTTTTTGAGAGCCATGACCGTTAAAAGTAGCATCTCTCTTATATAGTTTCTTTCAGAAGGTGTTCTGTGGTGTTTGAATTTGAGGAAAAGACAGAATATTGAGTTCTGAGGCTAGATGAGTGGTTTTTCTCCTGGACTTTTACATTTTTTTAAGTTGTTATTGTTAAGTAGTTGTACAAAGGAGTTATAATTTCATATGGAATCTTAATTCTTAATTTAGAATCCAGAAGAGAGAAATAGACCATTTACTTAACACATACAGAGAGCCAGGCATCCTAGCTAGTTGGGAAGTTGAGATTTTTAGGCTTGGGGTTCAATACCAGCCTGGACAGGAACAATTTCAGAGCCTCTTTCTCAATGAAGAATTGAATATGGTAGCCCACACCTGTTATTCTAGCTACTGAGAAATCTGACAAGTGAATTACACCCAGGTCTGTACCTGGGTGAGAAGTAAAACTATATCTCAAAGATAACAACCAAAAATAAGAACTGCCAAGCATGGCTCAGTGGAAACAGCACTTCTTGGGAAGTGGGAGGCCCTGAGTTCAAATCGTAGTATCACAAAAAAAATGTGTGTGCGTGTGCATGTGTGTGTATATACACATAGACATATGAAGATATGTTTAGAATAATCGGAAAAAAATCTGTAAAAGTGTCCTAAATATCTCTTTATAGGTGTGGTCCACTAATTGACCTTTGTAAAGGCCCCCATGTTAGACACACAGGAAAAATTAAAACCATAAAACTTTTCAAGGTAAGAATTGATTTTTTAACTTATAAATACAGCAAACTTAAGGTAAACTAGATGATAAGGGATTTCAATTATATTTCTGTACTCTGAATATGATATTTTAAACACTTGTTCTCATTTGGCTGAAAGTAATATGTATTTTAGAGTATTGATCTGTTAGAAACTACGTATGACTTTAATTTTATTTAATGTTATTGTATCAGAATGCATTTCGTTTCATATATTTTTGATAATTCTGTCCTTTATGTAGCTGACCTCCCATAGTCATAGGTTTTGCATCTGTAGAGTTAACAAACTGCAAATTAAAATATTTGAAAAAATTTTGTCGATACAGATGTGTGCAGACTTTTTTCAGGTAATAGATTTCCTAATCAATAGAGGATAACAGATATTTCCATAGTATTTAGTATATGCAATTTAAGCATTTAGAGATGATTTAAAGCCTATAGAAGGATCGTGTATGTTATATAGAAATACTATGCCATTTTATATAAGGTGAGAAAATAAGAATTTTCATACTCATGGAAGGTTCTGGAACTAATTTCCCTCCAGATACCAAGGATTGATTGTACTAGGGCTTTCTTCAGTTGCCTAGTGCAAGCAAGAATATTTATCTCCATGTAAAATAAAGTACTGCAGGAAAAAGGGCAAAGGAAAGAGGTGATGTAATAGAGAAAACATGGCTCTGAGAATCAAGAGATATAGCAATGACTTTGTAGTCCAAACTTTTCTGGGCCTTTGGCTTTCTCAAAAAAAACTATTGGTGAACTACTGTGGTGAAATCACCCTCTGTACAATTAATATACTTAAAATGATATATAAAAAAAAGCAACATGGGCTGTCAGCCCTGCCCATTTATGTTCTTAGTCCCTGAGCCATTGCTCACTGGGGCTCATCTTCCCTTTCTTGGACTGCCTGCCTCTTTTTCTTCTACTTGATTGCTCTTCAATATTCTTCCTTTCCATTCCCTCACATTTCATTCCTACTCTTCACATAATTCACTGAGGTGCTATAATTTGGAAAATCATACCTGTAATTAGAGCTTTCCAGATTTAATTAGAATTAATTTTAGATTCTTTCTAGCAACATAAAAAAGTCTTTTTGAAACAAGCAATGCGGATACTGCGAGGGAAAACCATGACTATATTCAACAGCAGAGATGTTGATACCCAGTATGTAAAATGTTTATCAAAATCTTGTGCAATGTATAGAATTCCTCGACATATTGGGAAGGCAATTCTGAAATGGAAATCCTGCAGAGAATCTATGGGATATCTTTCCCTGATAATAAAATGATGAAGACCTGGGAAAAATTCCAAGAGGAAGCCAAGAACCGAGACCATAGGAAAATTGGGAAGGTATGCCCCATTTTCCTGTAGCCATGGAAATATGTCTTTGTTTCCTTATGATTGCATTTCATACAACAAAATTTAAATAGTAATGCTATTCTTCTTCCCTCCCATCTGCTATTTTCCTGGTACTCATAACCTGAATTATCTTTTAACCTCTCCCTTTCCTATGTCTTTTATTAGTTTCTTTAAATTGCACCTTTATAATTTTTTTATCATGATATGTATCATGATATAAAAATAAAGCTCTTTTTATAAATGATATACACTTGATAGCATACTATTTACTAAGGAGATAAGATACTGTTTAGAAAGAAGGAATGATATTTGAAAATGGATGGATTCTGGGTTTTAATCTCAGTCCTTCCAGGCCAGGAGTGAGCTGTGTTATGTGGTGGCTAAGGTGTTCACTTAGGAAACTCACTGCCCTCATCCCTCCTGCTGAGCATCTGATGGGATCACCGGGTTGCCCACACAGGGAAGGCTCTCAGGAAGTGACAATTATGAGAATGGTCATCATCACTTAAAGCCCACCTTTTACAGTGGACTTCTATGGTGTTTTCTGTCACATTTTCTCCTCGTGAGATCTTCGGAGTATGTCATGAAAGTGTTCACAGTGAAGAGCATGTGATGACAGGCCAGCCTCAAGGCCAGGTCTCCATGAGTGTGCCCTATAATGTATGGTTAGGGGAAGTACTGAGGGCTTGGGAATGGCTGGTATTAGAAGATGGAGAAATCACTGAGCATGGCATGTTCTGATCCTAGCAGGTCACGTGTGTGCTGACTATTGAGTGATAAGAGGTAATGTTTGAAATGTAATTACTGTTTCCATCTAGGAACAAGAACTTTTCTTTTTCCATGACCTGAGTCCAGGAAGCTGTTTTTTTCTTCCTAGAGGAGCCTTCATTTACAATACACTCATGGATTTTATACGAGTAAGTTAGTTAAATATTTTTTAAAATTGTTACTGAACTGCATTTTACATTTTATTATTTTTTCTCATAATTGAGTAGTCAAGTAGTTCTATGGATTGTGTCTTCTAATAAAAACCTGGAGATGATTTTTTTCTTGGATTTAATAAAATCTGCCTCTCTAGAGCATGTAGAATATAAAAATGAGTGTGGATATCTCTGTAGGAGAGGAAAAAGGAGAAAGTGTCTTCTCTGGTACAAAATGTTCAGTTAGGAAGCTCTTTTGTTGTTGTCTGCGGCCTGACTTCCTGGTTATTTAGGAGTCCCATAGAAAAGAATGAAAAGCACTTACATCAAATTCCTACCAGCGGTACAAGTTCATAGATGGGAAAGTCTTCTGTGTCTGCATGGTTAGGACTACAGAGACAGAGGTGATCCACATGGACTGCTGGGGTTCCTGTCCATTCTCACTTCATTTTGTCTTTCCTGTAAGTAGTAGCTACAACAATCCACTGTGTAGTGATGTTTCAGTTAATGACAGACCATCTATGTAATGGAGAACCCATAATGTATCAGGCAGTCTTATTGCCCCATCAGATTATGTGGTTGTAGCTGTCTTAGGTAGGGTAAGTCACTGTTGAATGTTCTCATGATGAATTTGCTTAAGAACAACATTCTCAAGATACATCCTTGTTAATAACTGAGACAAGGTCTCAAGGTATAGTCCAGGCTGGCCTTGAACTCATTATGTAGCCTAGGATGGACTGGAACTCACGATCCTCTTACTTTAGCCTCTTGATATGCACCACCACACCAAGCTACAATCTTCAATAAGTTGATTTTTATGTAGCAACTATTACTAACTGACCCTCAGAGATTCTCCTACAAACTATAAAACTACTTGCAGCTTATTCTGTAGTGGTTTGAATAGTTGCCTATTTAACCTTTTTTTAAAATTTGGTTCTCTTACTTTAGAATCAATTTGATGCCAAGATTTGTATGAGCTGGTATCTTAGAACTTCTTTGCATTATCATCCTAGCTATTCCCCTTATAGCTTTCCTGTTTTGGATTGCTTCTTTCCTGGTCCTTGTCTTCTTCCTCTTTGCTAATCTATAACTCACATTTGGGGAGCACTTCCTTCAGTAACTTTCTGAGGAAAAGTACATGGGATGCACTGGTTATTGTCTCTGGCTTCACTAGTCTTTTTTTCCTTCCTTGCCTTGCATGTGCCTGGATCCTGAGAGTGATCTCTACAGACTCTGTCACTGGCCAACACATATTCCAGGAAAAGTGGCTAGAGAAAGGCAGGTGGAAGGCAGAGGTCAGGGAAGTTGAAGTGTCCCTGAAAGTTGCTAGAGATTTTGGTAGATGGTGATGACCAATCACAGTTGCTACTTCAGTTACATCATCCTTGCTAAAAATCAGCACACCACCCAGTACCTAGAACTCCTAAGGAGAAGGGTGGAGATCAGTTGCTACTTTGGTTGTATTATCCTTGCTGAAAAATCAACACACCACCCGGTGCCTAGAACTCTGGAGGGGAAAGGTGGAGATGAAACAGAAAGGCTTTATGGTGGCCTTAAAGGGCTCTCTTATCTTTTATAGATGCAAGACAGACATGGCTGATGATCAGGCCCAAGGTCTGGTCGTGTGGGTTGCCGAATTGTAAAGGCATTTAAATATACAACCCTAGTAGTCTAATGCTAAGGTAAGGACACTGGTTGGGAAGGAGTGGGTCCCTGAGTTGTATAGCACTCCTCCATTCTCTCTCTGTAGGTGGACATTCTTTATTTTAATGGGCTTGAGAGAGCAGTTGTTTCTGTAGGATTACATTAGCTTTTGTAATGAGAAAGTATTTGAAGATGTTTTTATTCACTTGATGTATAGGAGCTCATGGGGTGTGTTCAGATCACCAGGCCTTGTGGTACCTGAGGTTGCCTGAAATTGTGCCTGGGGGACAAAATACATTGCCTTCATGTTCAGAGTCATTTTCCAGGTTCCTTCAGGAGGCTAGACTGAGCCATTGACTGAGAGCTTGCTTTTCCTAGCCTTGATTACCTCTGCTCTCCAGAGAAAGAAGTTGATGGCATAGCATTAGATATACTTTCCCCCAACTTTTCTTCTGAAACATTCAAATCTACAGAAAAGTTAAAGCATAGTGAGTGTGCATTTTCTATTTAAAACTAAGTGCATCAAGACTATAGCATGCAATATAGCAATGAGATTTACTAAATTATACAATTATTCTCTTTCTAAGAGATCAGGAAAAACATTCTGCTGTTTTTTATATTGTATTTCAATTTAGTAGTTTTCAAAGAATTAAACCACTTCATACTATATGCTGTTGATATTAATGGGCTTTTGTTTTTTGCTCTGAAAAGACAAGAAACCATTCTAAAGGGGAATTTCTTAAGATCAGGTTTTCAGAGGTATTGGTCCATGGTCAACTGGCACTGTTGGTTCTGGGCCATGGTGAAGCAGATTATCACAGCGGAAGGGCATGGCCAAGCAAAGTTCTCCCCTTGTGGTGTCTAGAAAGCACAAAAAGAAAGGGGGAGCTGGGCACCTGTGGCTCATTCCTGTAATCCTAGCTACTCAGGAGACTAAGATCTAAGGGCTAAGGTTCAAAGCCAGGCTGAGCAAAAAAATCTATAAAACTTTCATATCTAATGAACCAGTAAAATGTCAGCCAAAGGTGTGGCTCAAGTGGTAATGCCAGTCAAGCAAGCAAACTGAGGACAAATGTGAGGACCTGAGTTCAAACCCCAGTACTGGAGGAAAAGGAAGGAAGAAAGAAAAAGGGAGAGGAGCCCAGGACAAGACAAGGTCCTCAAGAACACCAATGACCTTCTTCCTCCAGTAAGGCCCACCTCTGAATGTCCCTACCATCTTCCAGTAATGCCACCTGATTATGAGTCTGTCATTGGATTACTCTACTGATCATGTCAGAACTGATGTCCTCCACCAGCCAGGGACCAGGCCTTCAACCCATGAGCCTTTTGAGGGAAACTTCATCTCAACTATAGCACTATTACATGTTACACAATAAGTATATGCATGCAGTTTTTACTGTGCATATGTAAATCGTGTTCTGGTTCACAAACATGAATCATGAATTAAAATAGAAGACACAATCTTTTAAAATAATTGCTCTGAGTATTGCCTTGCATGGAATTGTGATCTGTCTTCTCAGATATTAACACTAAATGCATTTGTCTGGAAGGAGGAATAGCTTGTGGAATTGTGATCTGCCTTGGCGGATACTAAAACTAAACACATTTATCTTGAAGGAGGAATATCACAAGCGCGACTTCACCGAAGTGCTCTCCCCCAACATATACAACAGTAAACTCTGGGAGGCCTCAGGCCACTGGCAGCATTACAGCGAGAACATGTTTACCTTTGACATCGAGAAGGACACATTTGCCCTCAAGCCCATGAATTGTCCGGGACACTGGTGAGTATTCAAGGGGAAGCAGATTTTGCATGAATGTAATATACCCTTCATCGTAGGTTTTACTATTACTGATTTGCTTTGTAGAGCTAAGTGATTCCTTTTGTCCACTTACCAAGTGATTTATTCCTGAGAGCAAATTTACTTCTTGAAATGTATTTGATCTTTAGTATGTGTGGAATGTTAGTTGGGGGTGATTTAATTTTATTTTTTTCAGAGGACATAATGTACATTTTACAAATTATTATATGTCCTCCTAATGGCAATATACCTCAAGTATGCATAGTTGCATACAGGAATTCCATACTGTGTGGGTTACTATAAAACAAACAGAAATTCACGGCCAATAGGCTAGTGGATATGGTGATTCCAGTGTTCCTTTCCTTTCATCCCTGAAACTGGGATACATTTTATAATTGATGACACTTTAAGATTATATCACATTGTAAATCATATGTTATTTTCTGTCTTAGTGGCTCATAATGACACATTTTCTTATAGAATGTCTTAGATTCTATGAGAGATTATAACAAAAGAAGCCAGGAGCAGATGTATGGACAGTTGGTTATACAAAGGTTAGACCAGTCTCCTGCCAGGAACTTGTTCAGTTATTTCTGGAGCCCATGAAGACAGACAGCCCCATCCAAGGGGCTTCACCCAAGACTCACTGTGTGGACAAACACAGGGAACAGATTTCTGGCTGAGAAAGCTAATAGGCTTCTTTCTCAGAGTGCTGCAGTGATAGAAGCTTAAGGTTCAGCCATTTCTAGGAGAGGGCTGTGGTCTATAGCTCAGGGGTAAAGTGCATGCTTAACCTGTGGACCGCCCTGGGCTTGACTCCTAGACCCCAAAAAAGTAAAAAATAATAATTCTTATGCCTATAAACCAGAACCAGGAATTTTTGAAACTGGAGGCTTAACTACAACTACTTCTCTATATATTGCATGAAACTGTGTTTCTGCATCTTTTCTAGCCTCATGTTTGCCCATCGTCCACGGTCGTGGAGGGAAATGCCTCTTCGATTGGCGGACTTTGGAGTTCTTCATAGAAATGAACTGTCGGGGACTTTGAGCGGCTTAACCCGAGTCAGGCGCTTTCAGCAGGACGACGCTCACATCTTCTGCACGGTGGAGCAGGTAGACCATGGTCCAGGGGAGGCATGGCTGTGACAAGTTCACATGCCTCAGTCCCTCAGAATTGCTGTGAAAGTGTTTGTCCTGGATGTATGTGGCTCCAGTAGTCAGTGGTTCTTTAATGTCAGTCAATAGGTCACTAATTTCCTACCATAACATTTATCAGTCTTTTCCTTTGGAAATCTTTGCTTATTTTATTAACTTAAATTCTATTATGTTGAATGAATTTAAAGGATTTGGAGGTGTTTTGTTTTTCATAATTGCCTAGAACTGAAAGAGTTTCAAAACCATCATGCAAAAGGTCACCACCAAACAAACACTGGCCAACTCTTTGTCCTGATGGGCAGATAGAACAACAACAGAACATGTTCTTTGAACATGCATGTGGAATGTTCACCAAGATACCCCAGATCTCAACAAATGTAAAAGGATTTACTAAACAAAGTTTACTGAACAAATTCTTTGCTACAGTTGAATTACAGTATAAATCAATAACAGCAAGTTATTTGGAAAACTTTCAGATGTTTGAAAGATAAATAGCATGCTTCTAAATAAATAAAGAAGAAACACGAAGAAAGCAAGAAAACATGTATGCAGTGAAAGCACAACACATGGCAACTTGTGGGATCCCACTGAAACAGCATAGATGCTACCTACCTCAGTGAGAAAGGGAGGCACTTTCAAATCGGTCATCTCTGCTTCTACTTCAGAACCAAGAAGCTGGGCAATCCCAGTACCTGCGAGGATGAGGCAGGATTGCAAGATAGAGGCCAGGATGGCTACATAGTGAAAGGCTACCTAAAACCAAACAACAACAACACACACACAAAAACCCAAAACACACAAACTACACAGCATGATCACGAACACAAAGTCAACATGTCTTAACCAAAATTTAACAGATTGAATCCACCAGAAGTATAATGGATCTTGATCAAGTAGGTGCCGTCCTAAGAACAGAAGATGGGTTTAATTCTAGAAAGGAAAGTATTGTAACTTACCATCTTAGCAAATGAAAGAAAGAAAACATGTTCATCCTGGCCCTGGAACTGGGAACTAGAGTTTAAACTCAAGGTTTGGCTTTATTGTTCACAGCTGCAACTCTACTACTTGAGCCATACTTCCAGCCATGCTACATCTTATTGCCCATATTAATATATGCAAGAAAAAACAGTAAGCAAAATATAATAGTTATTTTCCATAAAAATTCAGATTAAGAATGGAAAAGAACTTCAACCTAAAGACATTTATGAAAGTCTAAAGCTAGCAGAGCATGGTAGCTCACATCTGAAATTCTATGTACTTGGGAGGCTGAGCTCAGGAGGATATTGATTTGAGACCAGCCCTGGCTCAACTGACAAAACACCTGAGTGGCAGGTGCCTGTTTAGAATCACTGTTCAGACTTGCTTGAGCAAAAAAGTAAGACCATATTTTAAAAATTAATGAAAGAAAGAAAAGGGCTGAGGGCATGGCTCCAGGGATTGAATACCTGACTCTGACTAGTAAGTGCAAGGCCCTGAATTCAAAAGAAAACAAATAAAAATCAAATACTTAAAGCTAATTTCATACTTAGTAGTGAAAGTATGCTTTATCCCAAGGGTCAGAAGCAAGATAAGGATGTAACTTCTTGTTACTTCTACTAGTAATTACTGTACTAGAGAAGCTCTATAATAAAATAAAGCAAGACAGCCTGGTGCTCCTGGCTCCCTGTTATTCTAGTTACCCAGGAGGCTGACTTCTGAAGTGCTGAGGTTCAAAGCCAGCCCAGGCAGAAAAGTCAGTGAAACTTAATCCAAAATAACCAGCAGAAAGCAAGGCTGGAAGTATGGCTCAAATTGTAAAATGCCAGCCAAGCAAACAAGCTGAGCAAATATAAAACTCCTGAGTTCAAACCCCAATACTGAACAACAACAACAACAACAATAATAATAATAATGCACAACAAATAAAAAGCAGAGGTCATAATCATCTGTGATATGAATGTCATCAACAAAAAAGTCCCCAGAACTGAGTTTTTTTTACATGGTAGCATGGAATATCAATATATAAAATTAATTGCATTTTTGCATACTAGCAGAGAATCATTAGAAACTGAAAATAAAGGTGCTATAAAGGAATTTAATTTGTAGTTGCTCATGTCACCTCTGTAAAATTGTTGCTCTGGTTTCAGATAGAAGAAGAAATAATGGGGTGTTTGCAGTTTTTGCAATCTGTTTACTCAACGTTTGGCTTCTCCTTTCAATTAAACCTGTCAACAAGGCCTGAAAACTTCCTAGGAGACACTGAGCTATGGGATGAAGCTGAAAAGGTGAGGAGGAACCCAGTGCCTGTCCTTCAAACACTAGAGTACTGGGACACCAACCCAGAGGCTACATCTTGTATCTGCTACACATTTACATCAGATTTCCACTCCGATTTCTTTTTCTGTGTCAGCTCCCTTCTGCAGGAGGGATCTTACCTCCTTACCTCCAGAGTTTGGGTGGAGTTTTTTGTGTTTTTTTTTGTTTGTTTGTTTTGGTCATGGGGCTTGAACTCTGGGCCTGGGCACTGTCCCTCAGCTCTTCAGCTCAAGGGGAGCGCTCTACTACTTGAGCCACAGCGCCAGTTTCAGTTTTCTGGTAGTTTACTGGAGATAGGAGTCTCATGGTCTTTCCTGCCTGGGCTAGCTTTGAACCGCAATCCTCAGATCTCAGCCTCCTGAGTAGCTAGGATTACAAGCGTGAGCCACCAGCGCCCAGCTGGGTGGAGTTTTGACAGCTTTCTTCCCAGGGGCAACCCATTCAAAGGAATACTGGGAGACTAAAGGCCCCTTCTCTTGGTACTCGGCATCAGACCCAAGCACCTTAATCACAAGCCACACAGAAAGTACTTAGTGGCCTGAGACCAAAGGGGGACTCCTACCCTTGTAAATCATAAAGATGTTCCCCAGGCCTCAGCAGAAGTAGAGGAAAGGCAAAAGAGAAGTTGTGACAAGGCCCATGGTCTTAGCCTTCCCACTGTGGAAGCCAGAGCCAAGGCCCTCAGGCTTCCTCCTTCTCATGTGAGAGGCCTCACCCACAAGGACAAATGCATCTTGAACTTTTAGCCAAGAAATGAAGCTGCCAGTGCAGTGAGCAGAGGGGCCTGCACTGGAAGTAGGGCCCAAGCATCCCTGCCCTAAACTATTCCTTAGGACAGCTTAGTAAACTTCCTTATTGATACATGCATACATTTCTTAAGAGGCAGAACCATCTTACTCACCCTCATGTCTTCCCTGCTCAACAGTTAATTGAGTGTAGAAGATGTGCAAGAAGTATATGTTAGCTGGGTGCTGGTGTCTCACGCCTGTAATCCTAGCTACTCAGGAGGCTGAGATCTGAAGATTGTGGTTCAAAGCCAGCCCAGGCAGGAAAGCCCATAAAACTCTTGTGTCCAGTTAAAAATCCACCAGAAAACCAGAAGTGGTGCTGTGGCTCAAGTGGTAGAGGGTTTGCCTTGAGCTGAAGAGCTAAGGGACAGCACCCGGGCCCAAAGTTCAAGCCCCATGACCAACAAAAAAAAAAAAGTATATGTTAAAGAATGCAATGACATACTTATTGAACTTACTTTCGTCAAGTCTAGAGCAACAAAAAAATAGATAAGTATACAATAAAGCAGGCACTTTTTAAAACATTTTCTTCTTTAACAATAAAATAGCAACTGCAGAATAGCTTGGTGGAATTTGGAAAACCATGGAAAATGAACCCAGGTGATGGAGCATTTTATGGCCCTAAAGTAAGTAGATCATAAGCTTCCAAATAAACAAAAATTTTTAAATGATTAAAAAAACCTTTTTAAGCAAACTTTTTTACTTACAGATTGATATAAAAATCAACGATGCTATTGGCAGATACCATCAGTGTGCTACCATTCAATTGGACTTCCAGTTGCCTATTAGATTTAATCTTACATATGTTAGGTGAGTAATTGGACATGATAAATGCTGCAGTAGGAGTATCCTTATTATTTGTAATCTGAGTATGAGTAATGCAAACGTAAATATTAGTGAACCTCTCTCCTCTCTCTCTACACACACACACACACACACACACACACACACACACACACACACACACCTGCTTATAGTCTAGCTGGAGCTTTTCTTCATCCATTTTGTGTTCTATACCAAAATATCTGAGGCTGGATACTTCATAAAGAAAAGAGGTTTATTTAGTTCATCATTCTGATAGCTGGCAAGTCCATCCAGTATGGCACTGGCATCTGTCAAGGTCCCTTTAATTGTATCTCAATATGGCAGAGAAACAGTAGCTGCATGTTGAAGGAGATGAAGATATGGAGTGGCTTTGCATTTTAACAACCCATTCTCTTGAGAACCATCCCAGCCCTAAGAAAGCCATATTGTGGCTCCCTATGACCTAAATAACCGTCCACTAGACCCTGCCTCTTAAAAGACCTACCCCTTGCTGAGCTGTTGGGTATATCCTCATGGTTATAAGTACACAGGTTACCTTTGTTGCAATAAGGTACTATTTTATCTTTTTAAGAAACATGTGCACAAATCTTGGGGAGCTTACCTCATTACTAATCATAATTTCTAGCTCTGTTCTTTTATACAGGGGAGAAGGATGAGTGTCAAAGGGTTTCAGGTCTGCCAATGGTTTTGCAGAACAACACTCAGGGACGTGGTAGTGTCAAGAGTGTGTGCATTGGATGCAGCAAGCGTGGCTGTGCACGCAGGTGGTAGAAACTGAGAGAGGGTGTGGGAGTTCATTACACTATTCTCTGCTTTTGAATGTATTTCAAATGTCCTGTAATAAAACTTCTTAAAAGCAAGTGAGAAAAGATAAGCAAGCAAAGCCATCTTTGGGGGAGAAAATATGGCCTCCAAACAAAACAATCTGTTAAAGAAGAGACAACCAAAACACTAGTCTAAATCTAGACAAAGCTCAATATGAGAAGTTACTGCCCAACCTTAGGAAAACACTAACATAAGTAATTTTCATTTTTCAGCAAGGATGGGGATGATAAGAAAAGACCTGTGATCATTCACCGAGCTGTGCTGGGGTCCGTGGAAAGGATGATAGCCATTCTCGCGGAAAACTATGCAGGGAAATGGTAAGTGATGTGGAAAGGAAAACCACACGTCTAGTAAATGGATATGAAAAACATTGGCAGCTTATGCTTTCTATGAGCAAGTATCTACACGAGCCCATTACTCTTAGAGGAGGAGCTCAGTGGTGTTAGTTTGTTCACCTATTTCAGGCTCTTTCCAAGTAGTTGCTATGTGGAAAAACATATATCCTGCCCCCTGGGAGACTGCATCCTGCCACACTCCCACCTCTTCAACCTCCATTGTAAATAGCATAGACTGCTTTGGCCTGTGACTGAGGGAAAACAGCAAACCTGAACCACAAGTGGCCTGAACAATGCTCTGAGAGGTCAGCTCCTGCAGCCCAGCCCCACCACGGAGGCCTGCTGGAAGCTGGCTAGAGGTGTGGAGTCATACTAATGCAGGGCTAGCCTTACTGCTTTGATAACCAATTCAGAGATTTAGAAGTAACTAGACTGGAAAATAAAAAACCCAACAGATAGATTAGGGGAAGAAGGCGATTGATCTCTCAGAGTGGCCTACTGAGGCAGCCAGTTCTGCCCAGCACAAGGCCTTCATTGCTGAGGAGGTTTTCAGCATTCACATATGAGAAGTCTTTGGTTGGGTGCTGTGGCTCACACCTGGAATTCTGTCTGTAAATTTTAATTGTTTGAAAATGCTTGTCTGACGTATTTTTCAGGCCTTTCTGGCTGTCCCCGCGTCAGGTAATGGTCATCCCTGTGGGACCAACGTGTGAAAAATACGCCTTTCAGGTACAAAGTCAATAACCACCTTGCCATGTATTATGTGTAGGTCACTGACTTCATACTTTAAAATATTACATCATCATCATATTATTTCAACAACTAATATGTTCAGTAATTGGGAGTAACACATGAATCATGTTTATGTAGCTGTGTCAGAACTATTTTTATTGGTTTTGAAAATTTGCATATTGAAACATTTTTTCCACCTGTCTCTATTAAGAAAAAGCATCTTCTTATATATTACTACATAACAAATTACCCTAAGACTTGGCAGTCTGCAAAAACAAATATTATCTCAAAGATTATCTCACAGTTTCTGAGTCAAAAGTCTGGGGGCAGCTTAGCTGGTTGCTTGGGGTATAGTGTCTCGTAAAGCTTGTCATGGGTCACAGGGGTGTGCTGGCCTGGAGATGGGGACTGCAAAGCTTGATGTAGAATCTGGCTACAAGTAACACGATGAACCTATTGTTTTCTTCCAGGTATCCAATGAATTTTTTGAGGAAGGATTCATGGCTGATGTGGATTTAGATGACAGTTGTACATTAAATAAGAAAATACGGAATGCACAGCTGGCTCAGTATAATTTTATTTTGGGTAATTTGTTGTTCTCTTTTTCCAAACGTGTTTTTTGGCTTTGACTCCAAAAAGTAAAATGAGAAATATGCCCCTGCTGATTATCACAACTTCTTGTTTACTTATACACAAAGAAGAATCCTGGCTTAGCTGTTCCTAAGTACTAATGTTATGTGCAAGGTTTATATAATAACTCAAGTTGCACATGAGTCCTATGATGGAGTGTTTTTAGTAATTGTTAACATCTTAAGTCAAATGAAAAAAGAATGTGACAATGACCTCTTCAGTAGACTTATAATGTTTATGTTTGAGCCATGAGGCAGGCCTAAACTCTTTCCCCCATGTTTTTCTGGTTTAATTAGAAACCTTGAAGATTAATGGGTGGAAAAAATGCCAAGTTAAAAATAATCAAAAAATTTTAAAAAGTGAAAAAAATAAAACATCCCACGATGCACATGAGTAACTGGATATACAATCCTAAATTTGGGTTTCAAGAATAATTATGAAGGGCTAGAGGCATGGTCAAGTTATAGACTACCTCCCTAGCAAGCACAAAGCCCTCACTGATTCAAACCCAGTATAGCCACAAAAGCATCAAAGATATAAAAATAATAATTTTGAAGTCAAGAGAAACTAGCATTCAGATGCCTACAGGCCTGGTACTGCTATATCTCCTGTAAGCTGAAAGTCAGCAGAAAGCAAAATGAATGTATAGTGAGCTGTCCTACCAAACTGTCCATTGACTTTGTAGTAGTAATTGTAATGCTTTTGTCAGGCTTGCTGTGGTGTAAGAAATCAAAAATTAGATTAGAAAAAAGATGATATAAAAGGTAGAATGATTCACTAGTCACACCATTGGAAGAATCGTCAGGAGCACTCAGCAGCACTATTCTTCCTGTTCTGCTCTAGCCCTTTGGTGTTCTCTTCAATATCTGCTTTGTTGTATGTATCAGTTTCTTCTAGGTGTCAACATGCATGGGTGCAGATTCCTAATTATCTCACAATATGGACCCCCCCAATTTGGGAAATTGTGGCATGGCTGTAAGAGCTCTCTGCTCCTCTTTGCACCCCAAGACCACAATCCTGTTCTCTCAAGTGGACAGTAGGGAGATGGGATTAGAGGTCATTCTCCCCCCCCCCCCCCCCCCCCCCCGTGCCCAGGTCCCTTAACTGTAAAAGGAAGAAGCTAATGACTCTTGACATGATGGTAAATCGTTTTTTTTCCTTTTTTTTTTTCTTGTTTCTACAGTGGTTGGAGAAAAGGAAAAGATAAACAATGCGGTGAATGTTCGGACAAGAGACAACAAAATTCACGGAGAGATTTCAGTGGCTTCTGCCATTGACAAACTGAAGAATCTTCAGCAATTACGTGTACTAAATGCTGAGGAAGACTTTTAAAGCCCTTTCCTTGCACTTGCTTCTGCATAGCCTTGTTTTGATGACTTAAATGTATTAACCAGTTAACATGTTAGTTTTTCTTAGAAATTTAGGCCCACTGCTGGGGTCCTCTTGTGGCCTCAGTTGGGAAAGGAACAATGAACCATTAACTGATTGCAACAAGTTTAAAAACTCAGTATGTTCTGAGGGTAAGACAAGCTTGGGAAAGTTTCAAGCAGTCATTGCCTCCCAAGACTTATCCACTGAGAGAGGGAAATGAGGATGGTTGAAAGTTACTGCTACAATTGTGATTTTTCAAAAGATGGGCTTCAGGCCTGGGTGTGTGGCTCAGTGGTAGAACATTTGCCTAGTATGTGTGAGGGCTAGATCTCCAGCACTGCAAAAACGAAACAAAAGTAGGCTTCAAATATACATCCACAGTCCTTTCTGGATGGGAGGAAATCTTAACTTTTTAATAATACGTCTCAGGTGTTTTTATGACTGTTTTTACTAAAGTTCATACTGAAACTTTATGTCCAAAGTTGGAGTCCTACTTGATTTAATTGGCAACCATAAGAGAAGCTAGTACTAATATTAGATTACTGACAACTTCAAAGAAATTCAGTGCTGTAGAATCTGTTATTTGCACTGCAGGTTAAGAGTTGCAGTCTTAATGCATCTAGAAAAAATAATTTCCCAAATAAAATGCATCACACAGTGTTTCCTGTTTCCAGCATTTCAACTATGGGCTTGTTCCCCTTTGATAGGCTGACATTTCAGTCATGGGTTTCAATTTTGTTGTTGTTGTTGTTTGTTTTTGGTGGTGGGGCTTGAATTCAGGACCTGGGTGCTGTTGAACCACAGCTCCACTTTTGATTTTCTGGTGGTTAATTGGAGATAAAAGAGTCTCACAGACTTTCCTGTTGGGAGTTGGCTTCAAACCACAATCCTCAAATCTCAGCTGTCAGAGTAGCTGGGATTACAGGGGTGAGCCACAAGCTCCTAGCATGGATTTTTTATTTTAACAGAAACAAATTACTGGCTGAGAGCAAAATTAAAATGGCCTTCTGCCCAAGGAGAATTCAGGTACCGAACAAGTATTTTATTTGGCTATTTGCTGCACAATTCAACATTGATGCATCAAAGTATGTTAATGGAGCATCAGTTAACTTCCTGGGGGCACGAAACAGTTGATGAAGGAAGCTATCGTATACCAGACCTGTGTAGCAGGCGCCATTATGATACAAATCTCTTCAGGGCACTGGGTACAGCCTGGTTTTCAGGAGAGGGTCCTGCTTCAGCACCACCCGGCCAGGATCCACCTACACTCAGGCTTGCCTTTCTAGCTGGCATCGCAGCTAGCCCAGCTTCCCTTCCTCGGAGGAGTCTGCCTGACTCCGCTGTCCTGGCCCTCTGGCACTCGTGATCCTCCTAATTTCGGCCTCCCATATACTTCGGGAGGACAGATGCGTGCCACCGCACTCACCTATGGATTGAGAGGGGGTCCCGAAAACGTTTCTGCCACCTTGTCCGCCGCCGCCCCGCAGCGCGGCTGACAGGCACGAGCCTGCTGGGACGACGACTGAGGCGTCGCCGCGGGCCAGCCGCGAGGCGCGCGGGCTCCCGTCCCAGCCCGAGGCGCGTGGGGAGCCGGGTCCCTCCGCCACCCCCGGGGTGACCGCTGACCCCGCGCTCGGCCACCTCCCGGGACGAGCCCCGCACCGGGGAAAAGGATAGCCGCCTTAACGGTTTCGCCCGGCTGAGCCTTTCCCAGGCTCCAGCACCCCAAGGGCGAGGTGTGGGTGGGCCGGGGGCCGAGCACCAGCCTGCGGTACGGCGACGCCAACGAGAGGACCACGTGGAGCTGGAGAGAGGGAACGGAGCCACCACGCCCAGCCGGCCGCGGCAGCCGCGGCGCGCCTGCGCACTGCACGCCTCTGCCCGCGGCCGGACACGCCCCCCCGTCGGGCGTGAGCCCTAGGCCCCGCCCCCGGAAGTGCGCGCGCCGGCAAGATGGCGGCCGCGGCGGGGGCGCTGCGGGGCCTCTGCTGTCTCTGCCGGGTGCTGCTCTTCCTCTCGCAGTTCTACATTCTGTCCGGCGGGGGTGAGTCAGCGGCGGGGGTCGCGCTGGCTTGAGCGGGGTGGCGGGGGCGCGGGACCCCAGGAATCGCGGGCGGGCGGCGGCCGAGGCCGGGTCCTCCAGCTGTGGGGCGTCGCGGAGGGACGCTCGCGGGCTGCACCTCAGTCCGCCCTTCGCTCCCGGGTGGCGGGGATCGACCCTGGCGGCCTTCCGTCCGATCTGCTGCCATTGGAGGCCCGGAGCTGCCCGCGCCTGTCACCACAAACAGGGTTCGAGTCCCGGGATCACACGGTTCTCTGTTGTAGGGTCCTTAAATCTAGAACATTCGCAGCCGCTGGCGCAGTCAATCAAGGACCCGGGCCCAGCCCGTACATTCACGGTAGTTCCCAGGACAGCAGGTACTGGCCGTTTCCTATTCTAGTGAAGGTGCCTATCTATATCGAGTGCTTTCTCCTTTTCTCCCTCCGTCCTCCCCTCCCTCCTCTCTAGCCCGTAAAATTCCTTGTGCTGTAGGAAGTCACCTTTCATTTTTGATTATCTGGTATAGGACCGTAGGCTAGATACACAGCCATTTGCAGGAGACAGTACTTTTGAGCAGTCCTGCCTCCCCCCTAGCCTCTGCTGCCGCTCATTTCTGGCTCTGGTTGCTATTATGTCTCCACCTCCTCCATCAGGAGCACCTTTAACCAGTTCAACTTACCTTTCAAAAAAATTTTTTTTCCTCAGCCAAGCACCAGTGGCTCCTGCCTGTAAATCCTAACTATTCAGGAGACTGAGCTGCAAGGGTGGCGGTTTGAAGCCAGTCCAGGCAGGAAAAGTCTGAAAGGCTCTTATATCCAAAGAACCACCCCTGCAAAAAAAGCCGCAAGTGGAGTTATGGCACAAGTGGCCGAATGCTAGCTAATCTTGAGCAAAAAGATGCTCAGGGACAGAACCCAGGTTCAAACCCCAGGATTCAGATTCACACACACACACTTTTATCTTCTAGAGCCCTGTTAGTGATGTTGGAAAGTAACTCCTCACCCAGTGCTGTGTGAATTAGCAGAACAGGAAAGGGACTGGTAGAGAGAGAGACATTGAGTCTGGGTCTGGAGGTACTGCTGAGAGAGTGAGGACATGAATTATTCACTGTAGATCCTAAAGCCATTTCATCTTTGAGATTCAAAGTATACAGCCTCTAGCCACATAGCAGTAGGAATGATAGAAAAGGAAATAGTATTTTGTAGCATTGGCCACTTAATACAATGACAACAGGAAAGACCAGTTTATTTTTTTGTGCCGATACTGGGTCTTGAACTCAGGACCCAGGTTTTTTGTTCAAGGATGGTGTTCTACTGCTTGACACACACACCCCTCCATTAATGGCTTCTTGCTGGTTAATTGGATATGAGAGTCTCACTTTTCTGCCCTGTCTGGCTTCAAACAATGTAACTAGGAGTGAGCCATCAATGAAGAACCGATTTTAAGTTACTGTGCTTTGTTCTGTAGCAACTGAATGTTTATTTCAGTGACTTGAAACTGGCATAGATATTATACTGATTCTTACTTGGATGTAAAAAAAAACACAACAGCAATATAATTGAATTTAGAACATGTATTTCTTAGGAAAACAGAAGATTCTCCTCATTTGTATATTTTTCAAAGTCCCTCTTCTCAAGCATCCTTGCAGGTTTTTTATTCTTTTCAACTGACAAAATCATATTGCACACCTAGTTGGGTTAATTGGAGAAAATAAGTTACTACTTATTGAATGAATTATTCAACTAAGAAGTTAATTATTTGGAACTCAGGTAACATAAAACTGCAAATACAAAAATAGCACATTATAGCATATTGAAACACCAGTGTGGAATAATTATAGACTGTTTCCCCAAGTTGGAGCCGTGAGGGACATGTCTGTGGCTTAATTTCCCAGTCAGAGAATCTAAGTGAAAAGAGCATTGGATTAGACATGGAGAGACTACTGTTATGGTTCTGGTCACCACAGATGCCTTCTGGGCTTGTATAGAACCTCCACCTTAAAAATAGTGGAGTTAATTTTAAAATTTTAAATAACAAGAAAAGTTCAAAGAAATTTTTAAGTTTTCAAGCCCCCAGCGTGTAGGCATTTTGTCTGCACTGTTTGTACATGAGCACCTCTGCTTCTCACAGCCACTGGGAGGCGTGGACGGAAAACTTTTACCAGTGTCCTGCTTCCCATGTCATGTGGCTAGCTGGTGGTGAACCCCACTTTCATTGCAGATTCCCTCTTAATCCCAACTCCGTGTTTTGTTTTGTGTTTTTCATTCTAACATGTGTCTCATTGCTAACACTCGTGCCTCTTCACCTAGAAAACTGCCTTTTTCTATTACCATGATCAGTATTAAGAGAATAAGCAGCTTTCTCCCGCCCACAGAGAGCACGGAAATCCCACCTTACATAACCAAGTGCCCAAGCAATGGCCTGTGCAGCAGACTTCCTGCAGATTGCATGGACTGTGCCACAAATTTCTCCTGTGTCTACGGGAAGCCCGCCACATTTGACTGCACCGTGAAACCGTTTGTTACCTGTGTTGTGAGTATGGCAGCTTATTTATGCTAAGTAACCACATCTGTAAACCTGTTAAAAGTATAATTTCAATTTGGCTATTGTGAAGGGAAGTAGTCTGAAAGAACTTGTATAGTCTTTTATTATTGTCTTGCAACATACATAAATAGATTTGTAATAAAATAGTGGTACACCCCTGTAGTCCTAGCCACGTGGGAGGTGGAGGCAGGAAGATCACAAGTTCATGGCCAGTCAGGTTGAAGTCAGTGAGACTCTATCTCGGAAACAAAATTAGGCCGGGCACTGGTGGCTCTCACTTATAATCCTAGCTACACAGGAGTCTGAGATCTGAGGATTGAGGTTCAAAGCTAGCCTGGGCAGGAAAGTCCTTAAGACCTTTATCTCTAATTAACCACCAACAAGCCGGAAGTGGTGGTGTGGCTGAAGGGGTAGAGGGTTTCCCTTGAACAACAAAAGGGTCAGGGATAGCACCAAGGCCTTGAATTCAGGCCCTGTGCACAGGCATACATATACTACACACACATCACACACACACACACACACAGCTGGGGATATGGCTCAAGTGATAAAGCACTTGCTTAGCAAATGCAAGGCCCTAGGTTCAATCTGCAGTACTACTTTTTTTTAATGAAAAGAAAAATTAATTTTAAAATCCCATTTCTGGGGAGGGGATGGTTTAAGGTCCATGGTAGAGCAGTGTGTTTAGCATGTATGAGATCCTAAATTTAACCATCAGTTGCCCCTCTCCCCTCCAAAAGATATTTTGTTTACTTAAAGGACCTTAGCTTTAAAAATCCTGCATTCCCTTTTCTACCAATTGCAGCTGTCTCTAATATAACGGTAACTGGCAATTGGGTTGAAGTCCATTGGAAATGTAACGACAGCAATGGGGCCTTGTGGCCTTGGAGAAGATCTGTGTCCTTGCATATTTGAAGCAGGGGCGATTCCTTCAGATGGGCTTCGGGTTCCTAGTGGGGAGGGCAAGGCTCTGTGTTACATGGATGAGATGAGAGGGGCCGATTTCCTTAGCTGGGAGCAGGTGGTTTCATGTGGGCAGACATCGTGAACTGAATCCCTGCCTTGCAAACTTAAAATGCAGAGAGCTGCAGAGCTTCTCCCTGAGCGTGGAGGAGAAGCATCTGGTTCCCGGACCCCAGCCTAGCAGGCAGCCCACCTGAGAAGAACCCCCTGCTGTGTAGCCACTTCCCTTGTCCTGTCGTTCTAAACTGCAGGGGCCTCACTGAACTCTGGAGTGAGGCCCAGTGCTCGAGTACAGAAGCCTCAGGAAGCCTCCTAGACTCCACCTCACTCCCAACTCAGGAACCTTCCCCAAGTGCCCTTTCTGTGCCTTCCAGTTGTCTACAACCTTATGACGTAAATGTTTTTTTCCTGTATTACAGACAACTGTACTCATTATTATGATGATCTTAACAAAAGTAGTGAGATAATCTTAACATTTTGAAAATGCTTTTACTACTATAATGTGAATTTGTCTAGATTTTGTTCATTACAGTAGTGTTCTGCATACATATTGTGTTTGTACCTAGTGTTTTAGTTCTGGTACTTACTGTTAGATTCTAAATACAAATTTTTTGGGAATTTTGCTCCACACAATTATGTCATCTTATGAAATATCATGCGACTGTTAGAATTAATTAGCACTGTGTCCTCTGTACATAGGATCAAGACCTGAATTTCCAAAAGAACTTCATCATCAACATGACCTGCAGATTTTGCTGGCAGCTTCCTGAAACAGATTACGAATGCTCCAATTCCACCAGCTGCATGACGGTGGCTTGCCCTCGGCAGCGCTACATGGCCAACTGCACAGTGCGGGACCACATTCATTGCCTGGGTAAGCAAATTCGACTTTGGGAAGTTTGTGAGGAAGATGTATTTCACCAGAGGACACAAGCAGCTCATGCCTATAAATCCTGGCTACTCCAGAGGCTTCTTCAAGCTGATAAAGAGAAAAGACATTTTCTTTTCAAAGCTTTAAGTTTGGCCTTTTACATTTAGGTCTACAACCCATTTGGGTTTCATTTGGGGGGAGATGTTGAGTTAGAACTCTGTTTTATATCTCTTCCCCTCAGAAGAGCTGGTCTGTGTGACTGGGTTCGTGTCTTGTCAAGCTTGAGCTTGCTCTCCTGTGGGTGATTTCACCATTTCACATCACTTTGTCTTACTCTTGTAACTCCTGAACTCTCATTGTCTAATAGGGCATTTCACTTTCCCCTAACTAACCCTAACTCAGCTCATTCAAACATGAAGTCTAGGCTTACAGATGGCAAGGATTTTCATTCCTGTGATAACATTTCCTACTATAAGAAAAGGTAACTGTCTAGATTCTGAATGAGAAGGTCATTGTTGAGAGTTAAAGTCTAGTGTTCTCTTCTTTATCTAAGGTAATCGTACTTTTCCCAAGATGCTGTACTGCAACTGGACTGGAGGCTACAAGTGGTCCACTGCCCTGGCTCTTAGGTAGGTTCTGTATGGATGTCTGAATGCCATTTGGATTTCTTTGGGGTCAGAGGAATCCTCCCGACCTTGTGCTTGGCCAGGCTCATCCTTCACCAGCATCCAGGAGACATAACAGGAGTTCACATGACCACTTAGAACCTTGCAGTGTCTCATGGCAGGCAGGGACATCCTTCACTCACTGGGGATGATGGAGTAGAGACATTGCCAGTTTCCCTCCTGAACTTCTGACTTAGATAGGTGGGTTTATAGTATATATTTTAAGTTTTAACTTTCTTATTTAAAAAAATGGTACTGAAAAAAGTGAAAGCAGAAACATTAAAAAAATTATCTGTAATTTTATCATCCAGACAATTATACATATTTATCTCTCATAAAAATCTGAATGCTGTGTTCAGCTTTTCAGCAGTTTTTAAAAGAATTGTATCAGTTCTTCCCATCAGCAGGAAAGACAGGTGGAACCATTAATTAAACTATCGTAAATTCAGCTATCCATAGCTGAACTCTGAGGCAGCTCTTGGGACCCTGAGGCCTGTCGTGTGTGGCATAGAGCAGGAATTCTCAGCCTTCTCGTTGCTGACATTTTGGGCCAAGTAATTCTCAGAGCTGTCCTGAGCGTGGCAGAATGTTGATCAGCATTAAAGGCCTCTACCTACTGCTAGTTGTACACCAAGAACACTGCCCCTCTGTGTGTCAATCAGAATGTCTCCAGACATCGCCAGATGTCCCCTAAAGCAAAATTGTCCCTTGTTGAGAGTCACTGCATTAGGTTTTGGCCTGAGCAAAGAGAGGAATCATGCCTGGCCAAAAGACATACCTGGAATGCAAAAGAGGAATCCAAGATAGGAAATTAGATACAACAAAATAAGATTTTTTTTAAACTGGTCATACCACTTGTCAGAAGTGGATCAAATTAAAACTAAGAACTGATACCCAGCCAGATGCCAGTGGCTCATGCCTCTAATTCTAGCTACTCAGGAGGCTGAAACCTGGAGGACTGAGGTTTAAAGCAGAGAAGTCTGTAAAACTCCATTTCCAGTTATCCAGTACCAGGCCTCAAGTGGTAGATCATCAGCCATAGCAAAAAAGCCAAGCAAGAGCAGTAATCCCAATACTAGTGTACCCCTCTCCCTTGACAAAACCCTGACATGTATCCCTCATCTAGGTTCAGTTTACTGGGTCAGCCCAATATATGAGAGGCCCTGACTCAAACCCCAGTACTGTAAAAAAGAAAGAAAAATCCTCTAAAGTGGCCCTGCTTGGATTAGAAAGCAGTGCGGTCCATTCATTTCCTGTAGGAGAGAAAAACATTTCAGTTCAGCTAAAAATGGATCATTCTCTTCTTAGTGCCAGGAATCAAACCAAGGGCCTCACACATGCAAAGCCATAGACTTATTTTGGACACGGCCTTGCTGCCTGTGATTATTTGGTGGTATGATTTTTGTGAAGCGGTCGTGGTGCTCTGATGAGGTGTTTGGATCACTTGAAGCCCTTCCACTCACTGTGGCGGTGGGCCATGTAGTGGTGAGCCATGGCCGGTCCCACTGTGGAACCCAAGCCACTTTGCTGTTCTGTTGCAGCATCACCCTTGGGGGCTTTGGCGCAGACCGCTTCTACCTAGGCCAGTGGCGTGAAGGCCTGGGCAAGCTCTTCAGTTTCGGCGGCCTGGGAATCTGGACACTCATAGACGTCTTGTTGATCGGAGTTGGCTACGTGGGGCCAGCCGATGGCTCGTTGTACATTTAGCAATGGTAAATGTGCTTCTGACGGGAGCAGCAGTCCTCTGGCCTGTGAGAACGGATGTGGTGTGAAGTATTATGTTTTTAATGTACAGCATCTGTACTTTGCTTGCCTTGATGAAGGTAAAATAAAATGAAACACTGAACCAACCTGGAATTTGTTTCTCATTTGCCTGAATTACATTTGTTTCCTCTGAAAATTCTTAAACCTGGGAGAACAGCTTCTGTGGTGGATGAAAGTCCTGTACAATTCCTTTCGTATTACTTGGGTCACATCATAGCCCTTGTACCTCCAGCCTGACCCCTGCCATCTGCCCTGGAACAACCCAATTTCTGACCACAGAGAGAAACAGGAGTGGAGGCATCTGCCTGAACCTCCCTCCTGTGAGCTCTGTCTATGATGTCAAATGCAGAAGCTTGTGGCTAGTTGCTGTGATTTGAATTATTAGTCGTTTACTGAAAAATTAATAAAATTGCAGATTATTTTAATTGTTTATATTATAGGCCTATTTCTGTATGTTTTCCAAGTTAAAACAGTCTGTGATGATGAGCTAAAATGTCATTTTCAGCTCACTGCATTCCATCATGCAGTTATGATTGGCTGATTTCTTGACACCATGGTTGTGTTGAAAATTTTTTTATGTGAAAAATATTTTTGTCTTTATAGATTTCTGTAGACCTTTGGTTGACGACAAGGCAGTTATTCTTTTCTTTCAAACTTAAGTGTCTAAATATTACCTTAAAGATAAAGGTTTGTGTTAACAGCCAGATGATTTAACCAGCAGGTGAGAGCCGGAAACTATAGTATATATAAATGCAGTATGGGAACTATTTTCTTCTCCAGGTGATTTGCTTACTATAGGTTACTTGAAAGGGAGAGGAAATCACTTCAGTTATAATTTACCTTTGAAGAATGTGTCTTTTGAAGCATAAACCTGATCAGGGGTTTGGTGTCTATAGTTGGGAGCAGTTCTGTTTCAGATCACTAGATGGCGTGTCCCTGTTATGTTTGTTTTCTTGTATTTGCAGAAACTGCCCATCTTGTGCTTCCTAGAACCTTGTCACCCTGGGGTTCATTCAGGTCCAAGGGAGGTTTGGGTTGGCCTTTCTTTTTAACATCAAGAGTCTTGGTTGAGCAGTTATCTCTTTAGAGAAGGACCTTTTCCTGCCAGAAGAAACTCTTTTGAAAACTATAATAAAAACTTCCCAGAATCTCTTCCTATTTGGTTCTATATAGAAGAGAATGTCTAACCTTTCCCTGATGAGAACTGCATAAACTAGTACCCAGGAATGGACTCAGTGGGTCTCTCTCTGTATCCCCTCTCTCCTCTCCCCTTTCCCCTCTTCTTCCTTCCTTTATCTTCCTCTCCCCTCTCCTCTCTTGGCTCTCCTCTCTTCTCTTCCTAGCTGGCATGACGTGAGCTTCTCTGTTCCACCACACCCTTCCTGCCATGGAGTGAAATGTATGAGCCAAGATAAATCTTTCCTCTGAGTTGTTTCTCTCAGGTGTTTACTCAGCAGTGACAAAGGCTGGCTCGCACACTGGCTTCCTTTGCTGTTTGGGTCAAAGCATGGTCTGTCCCAACGAGTGTCGTGTGCTCCCTTTAAGGAATGCATTTTCTGCTCGTCCAGGTCACGTGTTTTGCACATGTTGGTAAGATCAAATTAGTAATTATACATTTTAGGATTTCTGTATCCTTGCCAATATTTTTGTTCTGTCAGAGAGGTGTTGCAGTTTTCAACTATGATGATGAATTTGTTGGTTTCTCTTTCTGTTTTAATTTTTGCTTATGTATTTTGAAATTCTTACTGATGTAAACATTTTTTATTATAGTGTGTTTTATTGAGGTGTAACAACATTCACTATTTAGCCACTTTGAAGTGTATAATCAATGGCATTAAATTCACTCATGTTGTATGACTACACGTTCAATTTCACTCCTCTTTTTTCTTTCCTTTTTCCTTTTAATTTTTTTTTTTTTAACCAGTTCTGAAGCTTGAACTTAGGGCCTGGGCACTGTCCCTGCACTTCTTTTGCTCAAGGCTGGCACTCTACCATTTGAGCCACAGCACCACTTCCATCTTTTTCTGTTTATGTGGTACTGAGGAATCAAACCTAGAATTTCATGCATGCTGCTAGGCAAGTACTTTACCACTCAGCCACATTCCCAGCCCCTCCTTTTTCCTTTTTTCCTTCCTATTTTCTCTCTCTGTTGTTCAGATTGGAAATTACTATTGATCTGTCTTTGAAATGACTAAATCTTTCCTCTGTCATCTCCAATCGATTACTGAGCCCATCCAATGAGTTTTTAATTTCAATTATTGTATTTTTTAGTATGCAGTTTCCCTTGTGTTCTGGTTGGAAGATGGAGTATCCTTGGGCTCATGTTTTGCGTGCTTGGTGTCACTTCATGGTGCTGTTTTGGAAGAGCATGGAAACTTTAAGAATTGGGAAGGGGGAATTGTAGATGCTTCCTGTCAGCCAAGCAGTGAGGATCAGCCTCTGACACACATTGCTGCCACCATGCTATTCTGTCCAGACCTCGAGCTAAACTGCAAGCCAAATCAAAGAGTTCATCTCTTAAATTGTGTCTGTCAGATTATATTGCAAAAGAAAAGTGATACCCTGTGCTGGTTTACTGTGAATGTCAGCTTGACTGCATGGCGGGCTGATGGCCACCTAGAGGACTGGTAGAACTCCAAGCTGGGTATGTCCAGGGAAGATTGGCATGTGTGTCAGTGAATGGAGTAGGAAAGATTTGCTGGAGGAGTGGCGTGGGTAGGGGATGTGGATTGTGCCACCCTGTAGGCTAGGACCTCCTTGGAATAGAAAGGTTGGGGGAGGGATAACTAAAATGCAGAGGTTCGATCTTCAGCGAGTGCATTTTCTGTTGACATCACCTGTAGACATCAGAGGCCAGATTTTTTTTTGTTTTGATTGGTCATGGGGCTTGAACTCTGGGCTTGGGCGCTGTCCCTGTGCTCTTCAGCTCAAGGCAAGTGCTCTACCACTCGAGCCACAGCGTCACTTCTAGTTTTCTAGTGGTTTATTAGAGATAAGAGTCTCACAGACTTTCCTGCCCGGGCTGGCTTTGAACCACAATCCTCAGATCTCAGCCTCCTGAGTAGCTAGAATTACAGGCGTGAGCCACCAGCGCCCGGCTTAGAGGCCAGATTTTTCAGCTTTGAATATGAATTTGTCTCCATGGCTCCCAGAGGCCTCTCAGGCCTGCAGCCTCAGATTGCAGAGCTGAGCTGGGTTTGGGTTTCATTGTTTCTTGTTGCTGCCTTCAGTATAGCTAAAGCTTCTGGTTTCTCTAAATAAGGGGTGCTTCGGCCTTTTCCTTAGGTTGGGGACTGGGCTGTGAGGAGGTTTTTCCCAACATTCTTCAGATGCCCTTTACCTCTTAGCCATCCTTGCATGTGTGTGTAGTGAGGGGCTCTTCACAAACCTCCTGCCTCTCCTGGTCATGTTGTCTTGTTAGCGCTGGCTTATGGTGTGTGAGGAGAGGTACCTGTTGTCCTGGTCTAAACCTCAGTGTGGGGCTCTCAGCTCTCCTCTCCTTCCGCGTCCTACCCCCCCCCCCCAGCAACTAAACTCTGCCTCATTTCTCTGGTTGATCTGGGCAGGCATTTCCCACCCCTTACCTCTACTAGCAGCAGACCTCTGCTATGGGAGTCCAGTCATAACTGTTTCTTGTCCGCCCCCCCCCCCTGCAGAAGTCAGATTTTACTTCTCACCTCTATTTTCCTGTGTGCTTGGGTTGCATGTCTCTCTCCTAGAGATATGCATCATGCATGTATTCTTTCTTCAAAAGAAATGCCTCTTACCTAGGCCTGGTGAGTGTGGGCATTTGCTGCCCCTCCCGCAGAAGGGGAGCAGGTGGGAAGATGGGGAAAGATGAGCTCTGTACCTGCTCCCCAGGACGGCTGATTTTTTACTGTATGCTTCCTGACTGCCATTGAGAGCACCTGCTGTTAATCCCTGTTTCAGATGTTTTCTCCAAGTGAGTGCAAATGCCCTGGGGTCTCCCCGGGCCTCCCAGACTTGCATCCTAGCCCAGACATGGCCTTGAATACCTTAGTAAGAGTTATCTGATGTCTTTGTCACCAACGGTGACACATGTGTCTCCTGGGCTCTCACCTCCAGCTTCCCCTGGAAGGCCTGTGCCTACTTGGAACCCATCTTTTCCAATTGCCTCGCAGCCTCAGATCTCACCCACATTACACTAAAAAGGAAATTATGACTTTGGAACACGACTCAGATTTTCCTCATTGTTCTCTTAACACTTTTGCTGTCCTTCATGAGAGCAAAGATGAAATGTTTTACATCAAAATCACTAACTCACTGCGTTTGCCTACTGAGCTATCCGTCAAGAACATTGCATGAACTTTTTCTCAATTATTCTCTATTTATAAGGTGAATTTTAAGCAGTTTTCTAGCTGTGTTTAAAAGCTATGAATGATCTTTTCTCCTCATTTTGTAACCTAGTAACCAGAGTCATTAGCGAGATTCACAGTTAACTTTTTCAGAACTTTATCTTTTTCCTTTTTGGAAACTCTTGAACTGCCACATTTTAAATTTATATAAGCTCTCCCTAACCAAGTAGGGCAGTATCCCCCATGACTTTCATTTTTCCTCAGCGGCCCTGGGTTTGAACTTGGTGCCTCACATTTCCTAGTTGGATGGTCTTATGAGAACCACCCCTACAGCCCTTTTTGCTTTGTTTTTCAGTAGAATCTCACACTCCCTGGACTAGCCAGTCCATGATGGATGGAAGCTGTTGCTTTGAGGTTGGTGATGTGCAGCAAGTACATCGTAGTGAGGTGTGTGATGAAGCAAGAGCGCATGATGGGGGATCCCACAGTCCCCTTCAACGATGATGTGCCCTTCAAGGACACAGCCTCAATTTCCTAAAACCTCCCAAGTCCCACCCCTTAAAGGTTCCACACCTCCCAACAGTGCCACCAGCCCTATGCTAAGGGGCCTTTCAGGGCACTTTGTAGCAGTTGGACAAACAAAAATGATATAAAAGTGAATTATTAGCTGGGTGCTGGTGGCTCATGCCTATAATCCTAGCCATTCATGAGGCTGATCTGAGGATCATGGTTCAAAGCCAGCCTGCGCAGGAAAGTCTGTGAGACTCTTAGCCCTAATTAGCCAGTCAAAAACTGAAAATGCTGTTGTGGCTTAAAGTGGTAGAGCTATATAGCCTTGAGCAAAAGAGCTTAGGGACAGCACCCAGACCCTGAGTTCAAGCCCCACTATCCTCCCCCCCTCCCAAATACAGAAGTTTCAAACATTAAAGGATCCTGAAAACACAATTTTAAGAATTGAATTTCCTGGTCGCAGTATCAGCTCCCGAGCCTGTGCTGCGGCCCTGGCCAGTCAGTGTAGGAACCTTCTCAATAAAGTTGCTTCTTTATTAACAAACAAAAATTGAATTTCCTGTTATAAGATACCTCCAAAAAACTTCTCGGTTTGGGGGTGATGATTTTACAATGACATTTTCTACATAGAGTTGAAAGACAAAGCTTTCCTTTAGTACTGTTAATTAAAATTCGATTTTCTTATTGATAGTTTCTTTAAGTTATTTTCAGCCTCACAACTTGTCATTAGGGAAATGTCATGTAAAGTTGTGGAGTGTTTCATTTTGGAGGATACCTTTATCAAGTTTCTGTCAGCGGTAAACCTTGAGGTTTTATTGCATTTCTAGTCAAGTCTGTTGTGCAGTACCCTATCTGAAGTCTCCAAATCGATGACATTTGTTATGCAATTAGTCATTCAGTACTTGCTGTCACATTACCAGCTGAGTGTATTCAATACTTACCAGAAGCACTGAGCCCATTCTCTCTCAGATCAGGAGTAGAACAAGGATGTCTACTCTTTGCCACTCTCATCCAGCTTTTATTTAACATAATAGGGATGTTCTAGCCAGTGAAAGAAGACAATGAGAGGAAATAAAAGCATACATATCAGAAGGAAAAAAAAATCTTTCCCTGTATGCAGGTGATGTGATTGTCCATGTATAAAATATCAAAAAAATCATAAAAATAATACATTCATCAAGATGTGGGAAGATGACCTACATACAGACAAAGGAGAACAGTTACATAAAAAAAAAAAAAAAACAGGACTTCCTTGGAAAGACATGTGGTTTGATGTGCACCTACCATCTACATCTCAGAGGCAGAGAAACAGAAGGTTTTGGGTCATCAGAACCTACCTGCCAGAGCACCAGACAGCCTGTGGCAATGCCCTGAAATGGATAGGCCTCAAGGAGATGGGCAGGCCTAAGGAAAGAATGAGCCGATGTCCTGTGAGAAAGGACACTTCACCTCTCCATCTCAGCCACAGTGTCTGGGACATTCTTCATCCCTCCCCTGGGGAACTAGAAAATGACCAGATTCCCTCTGAGTGCTTGTGGTTTAATATAAGTGCCTGTGAAGTCTCTTCTGCAATTTAGGAAACTATTTGGTTGGTTGTCTTGGTCAGCTTTAGGATATTGGTTTGAAAAAAGGGTCATAAATTTTATTTTCAATTTTGTTTCTGTGACTTTTATACTTTAATATGTCCCTGCAGACTGGCTGAGTCTGATATTCAGGCTACAGAGGGAAATGACTTGGGAGAAGAATCCTCCACCCCATGGAAGGGGTATCAGCCTGAGGAACTGTCCTTCCCTTCTTCCTTCCCTAGTGTATAGTATCGGGTAGAAGGTGCATGTTTTGTCTGGCCAGCTGTGGTTAGACTACCTCTCCTCTCCTTCCCTCAGTTGGGTCTGACCCTCAATCTAGGTGCAGCCAATCAGAGGACTCCATCCTCTTGCTATGGGGAGAGACAGTCAAAGCTGGGCCAATCAGCAGCCTTTATTAGAGCTGATGGATGACCAACTGTCCATTTTCTGGCTCCAGCTATGACTGAAGCCCATTAATCCCCTGGAAGTTCCCATTACACAAGACAATAAGTTTCTTCTTTTCCTTCCTCCTGAACTTAGTTGAGTTGGAATTTGATCACTTGCAACGAAATGAGTCGTGAATAATAGATGATCTCTTGAGTAGCAAATCTGGAAATGCATTAAGGATTCTTCAGAATATCAATATTGGCTTCCATATGTGGTCTTGGAGCAATGTGGTCAGAACGAAGCAGGTCCCTTCCACCTTCTGTATCAGTTATGGAGCAAGATCTTGTCTCAAAAACAACCAAAACAAAGGAGAGGCCAGGTGCTGTGGCTCATGCCTATAATCCTAACTACATGAGAGGTCATAGGTATGAGTATCCTGGGTCTGAGGCTGGCCCAGGGCAAAAATCAAAGTTCTATTTGAAAAATAGCTAAAGCAAAAAGTGATAGAGATACGGCTAAATTGGTAATGCACCTGACTAGCAAGTGAGAGAGGTTGAGATGTAGCCCAGGCTGGCCTTGAACTCAAAATCCTCCCTCCTCTGCCTCTCAAGTGGTAGGACACCCGACTGGAGTCAAAATCTCTATGTCCTCAAAGATTTATCATTTCTTTATGGTGAAACCATTGTCAGTCCTTTTTCTAGCTCTTTACTGTCATCTGTAGCCACCCACTTGTGCAGTGGCACACAGAAGCTTTTGCTTCTCTCCAACCTTAATACCCATTGATGTGTCTATCTCAACGTTTGTGGTCTTTGTGGACTCACACACTTTATACTCTGCTCTGAATCCTGGCCCACTGTGTGGGTTGTGTGGTTCTAGATCAATCACATTTCATATACTATTGGTTTCTTTTCTGTAGAGAACAAGTATGCCCTACTTAGTACATGTCTACTCGTTTTTTGGCAACCTGTGAGGCCTCATTGGTCAGCAGCCATGTCATTTTTATTCTTCATCCCACCCCTAATGCACTAATTCTGCCCAGGTCCTTCCTATATAAACTATGACTCATGGAGCACCCTGAGGCCTTTCTGCATTCTTCACCCATGCTTTGTCTTTGCAATAACTGTTGGTTCCCATGCTGAGTATATAGTCCTCCCTCAGAGGTCTCTGGCCTCCTCCAGTATGAAATACTTCCTATCTAGGCCTGCTGCTCACATCTGCCCTGGGTTTCTCCTAACTTCTTTCTTTGGGTTTAGAACTCTTGCTACCCAGGGTTTCTTTTCCCTTTGCTTGGTTCCTTGCGTTGGTTGCTGGAAAGTTCTCGTTTGTTCCTCCCTAAGAGGAAAGATGCATGGAAGGCTAGCTTTTAACTCGTAGGTGTCTGAGACTCATCTTAGTGCATTCTCACGTTGGCGGTCACTTTGTCTGGACTGCCAGAGTGACTCCATCTTCCTTCCGTCTTTGCAGCCTCTGCTGTGTGCTCTTGTAGCTTCCAGGGATGCTGTAAGTCTTCTGCTTGTCTCATTCTCATTCCTTTGAGGACCATCTGTCTTCTTCCCTACTGGCAGCTTTTTAGGATTTCCTTTTCTTTTGAAGATTTATCCTAGTTCTTCTGAAAGTCCATCATGTGTGTTTAGACGTGGATCTCTGAGTCATTGGGGATGCTTTCAGCTGCAAGTAATTGAATACCCACCCCTTATGGCAACTTAAGAGATAAGGAGATTTATTGGCTCATAAACAAAGAAGCCCAGAGCAGTCCAGTCCCAGGTGCCTCAGCCTTGCTGGCGAGGTGCAGAGTCTTTCCAGCTTCTTTGTCTGCCAACCTCCAAGAGTTAATTGTCCACATAGGGTGGGGAACTCCAGGAACCCACCACATTCTTGCAGTATCCAGAGAAGAAGGGGAGAAGCTATCTTTTCCTTGAGTCTTGCTTTACCTAAGAGATCTGCCACAGACTTCTTCCTAGTATCTCATCATCTGGAATTGGGACCCGAGCTTTTTCTCTGCTGTGGCCAGGGCAGCCATGATTGGACTAGACCATGCTTGCTTCCAGTCTTGGGGGATGTTTGAAGAAATGTGAAGAGTTGACAAGAGAAAAGAAATGTCTGTTGAGGAATAGGACATTTCTTCTTGTTAAAAATGTTTCAGTTCTCTCTAGGGAGGGTCTCCCTGTGCTCTGTAGCTCCCTCAGCTCTCCCCTCCCCCGTTCTCCCTCACTCCTAACCTCTCTCTATTCCCACACATTCTCTCCTACATCAGGTTACCATGAAGATACAATTCTGTAAACCAGTCCTTGGATCTGCCACTACCTTGAACTTGGGCTTCCAGCCGCCAGATGCCTGAGAAATCAATGCTTATTTTTAAAGTCTAGGATGCTTTTGATCTAACAGCACCAAGCACAAAGACACAGCAGAGATAGAGAGAGCACTGAAAGCATGAAGACAGCACAGGGTCGGGGTGGGGAGAGAATTGTGGCCATTTTTTGGGAGGGGGGGGTCCAATCGTGGGGCCTGAACGCTGTCCCTCAGCTCTTCAGCTCAAGGCTAGCGCTCTACCACTTGAGCCACAGTGCCACTTCCAGCTTTTTTCTTTTTGCTTATGCGGTGCTGAGGAATGGAATCCAGGGCCTCATGCATGCAAGGCAAGCGCTCTACCACTGAGCCACCTTCCCAGCCCCCAATTGTGGCCATTTTTGCAATTAACTACTTCAATTTGCTTCTTTTCCTCTATCTTCCTGCATTTGCTTTTTATGCTTCTTGGACTATTTCTCCACTTGATCTCTCAAGCATTCTGCTGAATGCTAAATTTCTACATTTTCTACTACATATATAATAATGTATGTAATATATATTATATATAGTAGAATTATATATATATATATATATATATATATATATATTAGATCTAGTACTCTACTACTTGAGCCACAGCTCCACTACCAGCTTTTTGGTGGTTCATTGGAGATGAGTCTTTTGGACTTTCCTGCCTGGGCTGGCTTTGAACCATGCTCTT
>NW_012267231.1:8738079-8765981 GCF_000151885.1 Dipodomys ordii | reverse complement strand
GGGTGGGGGGTCCAGTCATGGAGCCTGAACTCTGGGCTTGGGCTCAGCTCTTCAGCCCAAGGCTAGCGCTCTACCACTTGAGCCACAGCTCCACTTCCAGCTTTTTTCTTTTTGCTTATGTGATGCTGAGGAATCAAACCCAGGGCCTCATGCATGCAAGGCAAGCGCTCTACCACTGAGCCACCTTCCCAGCCCTCTGAGACTCTTATCTCCAATGAATCAGCAAAAAAGCCAGAAGCGAGGTATGGCTAAAGTCTAGGGCACTAGCCTTGTACAAAACAAGCTCAAGGACTGCACCTAGGGCTGAGTTCAAGCCCCAGTTGTGGCACAAACAATAGTAGGATATTTGTTTAATTATGATTATCCAGAATATAGTGCTGTAGTATGGACTTGTCATGATATTAACTGAATTTTCTGATAGTAACTGAAAGATGGAAAATGCACAACTATGTAGAGAATAAGGACTTTTTTCTGAAAACACAAAAGCAACGAATAATATATGAGTGTGTGTCATGACAGATTATTTATTTATTTATTTATTTATTTATTTATTTATTTATTTATTGCCAGTTCCAGGACTTGAACTCTCTCAGCAATTTTGCTCATGGCTGAACCTTATACCCTTAGTCATGTATCCAGCTTGGCTTTTTGCCAGTTAGTTGGAAAGAGACTCTTCTGCATGGGCTGGATTCAAACTGTGATTCTCAGATCTTGGCCTCCTGAGTAGCTTGAATAACAGGCATGAATTACCAATATCCAGACTGTGTGCAATTAAGAATGGACATTTTGCAAGTTTGGAGGATGCAGAGTTATGAATATATCAATTAAGGTCTATTGGATATGTTGTTCTAATGCTCTATCATTACTGACTTTTTTGTCTGCCTGTTTTTTCAGTATGATGGTTAGATAGATCCATCCTTTTTTTTTTTTTAGTTATGTCAATTTGTGCTTCACAACTCTGAAGCTAATTCAGAATTATGATGTCTTCCTGGTGACTTGATCCTTTATCATTGTCATGCAGTGTTCCTAAAATATTATTACAATTGATTTTTTACTATCTTCATTTAGGTTTAACGACGTATTTATGTTTTATGTTTTTCTTCATTCTTCTCCCACATGGCTAAGCCTGTACCTGGGCATTTGCTTATGCTCTAAAGAACTCACACATTTCTTGGTGCAGGGTTTGGGGAGTGGGGAGGTTGTGTTAGTTTCCCTGTCTACATCAGCCTCATTTTCAGAGTGTTCTTACTGCAAGTGTAAGTCTAGGTGGGAAGTCCTTTACTTCCAGAGTTTTGGTCTATGGTTCCATCATCCTCTAGCTTCCATTGTTTCCTTTGAAGATCTGTGGATTGCAGTGGCAGCTTTTCGGACTTGCTCTTGGGTTTTCAGAAGTTTTACTATGATGTGTCTAGCTGTAGTTTTCATTTACACTACTTGAACATGTATAATGTTCTTAAATCTGCAGTTCTCTTTCTTTGATCATTTTTAGGTAGCTCTCAGACGGTACCTCTTCAAGTCTTACTTCCTGTTCTCTTACTCCCTCCCCACTCTTTCTGGGACTCCTTTTTTTCCTCAAAATTTTTTTTCCCTAGCCAGGCACCAATGGCTCATGCCTGTAATCCCAGCTACTTAGGAAGCTGAGATCCAAGGATCACAGTTCAAAGCCAGTCTGAGCAGGAAAGTCTGTGAGACTCTTATCTCCAATAAACCACTAGAAAACCAGAAGTAGTTCTGTGGCTTAAGCAATAGAATGCTTGCCTTGAGCTGAAGAGCGCAGGGACAGTGCCTAAGACCAGAGTTCAAGCCCCACAACCAACAAAGAAATTTTTTTTCTATGCATTATTTTTCTCTCTCTCAGTCTGGATATTTTCCTAACCTACCTACAATTATTTCTTTCTTCAGCTAGTTGTTGCCTTCTACATTTTCCATTTTTGAGGATGATACTAAAAACATCCATCTTGTTTAATTTTTAGTACATGTTAATCTCAATGAATGTTGGGATTAACTGATATTACTAGGCTTCTAAATGTCAATGTCTCCAGTGGATCTGCTCTATCATATATTTTTCCTTTTATTCCAACGTTATCATTTTTCAACCTGGTTATATTTGATTGAATGCTAGACATTGTATATGAAAAAGGTACATAAATGTTACAATATGCATAAAATATGTGTATATGACTGAATATTAGACACTATATAGAAAAGAAAATATTTAAGGTGGAGGTAAAGATAGAGGGTAGCTGGATTACAGACATGAACTACCAGTGCCCAGCATAGTTAGACAATCTTGGAGATTCTTTCCATTTCAGAGACAATTTTTCAGAGTGGGCAAGAGAGACAATTCTTTTGGACCCTGACTGTACCACATTCCAAACAACCTGGCTGTGATTTGTCACATCAGACACACCATGCTGAGAGAGAGTATACTGGCATCTTCCTAACCACAGAACACGTTTGTGTCTGTGTTATTTTAGGTATTTGCTTTCTAAATAGTTCCCTTGGCATGTGCCAAAGCAACTGTACTTTTGCATGTAATCAGTATTTTTTTAATAAAGAGAGAAGATCAAAACTTTCTTTTCTTTTTCTTTCCTTTTTCTTCTTTTTTTGTCAGTTGTGGTACTTGAACTCGGGGCCTGGGCACTGTCCCGGACCTCAATGTCTCAATTACTGTCCCAATTACTCAATGTTAGTGTTCTACCACTTTGAGCCACAGCTCTACTTCTGGTTTTCTGGTGGTTCATTGGAGATAAGAATCTCACAGCCTTTTCTGCCGAGGCTGGCTTTGAACCATGATCCTTAGTTCTCAGCCCCCTGAGTAGCTAAGATTACAGGCATTAGACACCAGCACTGGGCCAAAGCATTCTTAATTGAGGAGCGAGAGAAGGAATCCTTTCTGTTTTCCATAAATCCCATAGTGATTCTCTTTGGACTCCTCTGTGGTCACAAAGGCCATCATTCTGTGGCCAGATTTGAACATCCCACAATAGTTGGGATTTTCACGTTTAATTACCCCTCAGGTAGCCCCAGTACCTTTACCTAGTAAATGTGTAATTGGGAATTCTTGGTTGGAGACTGGAGTTTCTGTCGTCCCCAATAGCTTAAAGACCAGTTTTCCAGTGCTTCTGAAAGATCTTTTATAGCGCAGGGTCTAAGATACAGAGCTTTTTTTTTTCTTTTTCCAAAGTCTTTATGCAGCAATTAATGGCTGTAAACAGATATCCAAACCTCAGATTCTGCCTGCGTGCCAGGTTCTGTGTGCTAGCGGAGAAACACAGCAATGGTTTTTGGGTTTGGGGGGGGTGTTGTTTTTTTGTTTTTTTCTTCCTTTTAAGTTGTTGGAAACAGGGAATATTTTACATCCATAAATAGCTGTACTTTTATTGGGAATGGTGGGAGGACAGGTGAGCCGCAGCAAGATTTTTTTTTTCAAGAAGAGGAACAATAAACTTATTATGCCCAAGAAATTTCCAAGGATGTCCTGTATATCCCTTACCAGAAATACCCTGTAATTTTCCTTCCTGCTGTGCCAGTTTCCCCCACTTGGGATTTTAATGAATGAAATTTGCCACAATTCTGCATTAGCACTTCTTCCCCCATATTGTTCTTTGGAGGCTGGATTTTCCTTTAGACTCCTTGCTGCCTGCATGCATGATCACTAGGAACCAGCTGTCCAGGGAGCAGGGACGTTCATGACACAGGACAATGGTGGGGATGTGAGGCCCAGGAGCTGCAGGTTGGTGGGGACAAGTTGGGGTTGGGGGAGAAGGCATCAGAGACCTCACTGGGATCCAGGCTCTTCCCTTGGCTTTGCTGGGAGGAAGAAGATCGTGAAGGGCATGAGCAGGACTAGGGAAGTGAGTTGGAAGGAAAATCATGGCAGTGTGCATGTTTGCAGCGGAAGCAGGGTGGTGGGGGATTAAATCCCAGGTTAAGTAGGGCCTGGGAAGTGCTGGCTGGGAATGTCTCCAGGAGTCCTTCCTGGCTAAGTCACCACCATGGAAACTGTTCTGTGTGGAAGCCAGCCCGGTTTCCCTCAGTAACGTGGATGTGACTGAGCCTCCATCCCAGGTCTGGGCCAGAATCCTCCCTTCCACCCAGGAGGGGCGTCCACTCAGTACACCATGCAAAGGAAGACCCCTCCTCATGGCCTCCAGGCCTTCTTTTGTATGGAAAGTAAGTAATATGGAGCCCTGAGAAATAGGCAGTGTGGAGTCTTGGTTTGGAGGATGGGTCCAGGGGCCAGCAAGCCTGGCTTCAAGTCATGCCCCTGCCCCTCACCTGCTGGCTACGTTCCTTCCACCTTTCAGAAGGAAATGGAAGCTTTGGAAAGTCCTGGCATGGGACACTCCCATTGCTGTCATTGTATTTCCTGATGAGAGTAAGGAACCACGTGCCTGGTTTGCTGAGTCCTCGAAGGCACTTAGCGGGGAGGAAGGAGGAAGGATAAGCGGCAGTCCAGACACAGCACAGCAGAAGAGAAAGGCTGATCTGTCCTATCAGCTTCCTGGACTCCCAGCCGACCCATCCCTCCTGCCCTGTGGCTGAAGGTTGTCCCCATTCTCTTCACTGCCGTGGGCAGAGTCCTTCTAGAACCTACTGTAGCTGGCCAGACATGCCTCTTGGCTCCAGTGAAGCCTCCTATGCTGGAGGACCCAGTCCCATGGCTGTGAGTGGGGCTATGAGGTAGGCGCTGGGTGAAGAGGTGCACCCCCATACGCACCTGGACACACCTGGGTACCAGCTGGGAAAGAGGCCACATTCAGAGTTATGAATCCTCCTAGGAGGCACAGGAGGCCATGCATAACAAGGCCAGGTGATGAGCAGAACCCCCAGGATATTGCCAAGTCTCTGAACCTCACCCCGCTGGGGGACTGCAGATAGCAACCATCAAGCGAAGGACTTGCACGAGCCAGCCCTTCCCTTCTCCCTGCCCGCTGGGACGCTGGGTTTCAGTGCTGGGCAGGAGAAGGAGAGGGGAGAGGGGAGATAGGGCCCACAGAGGCTCTGCACACTGGTCAGGGAGTCTCCTCTTGGGGACCCCCAAACCTTCCTCATTCGTGAAGGCTCCCTGGGGCCTGGTGATCCCTTTGTGCCAGGGAAGATGTCTTCTCCACTACTCTCGGTCCCCAAAGAATGACCTGGATCCTTGGGGTCTCTTTCATCTGTCCTCAGAGACCCTGGGTTAACACAAGAGTGCACTGTGTGGTAGGCCATGGGCCTCTTTCATGCCCAGGTGCATGGCGGGAGTGGGAATGCAGGATCCTCAGAATTCCAGTGCTCAGCGGTGGCTAATTCTGTTAGGTATCTCTAGAAGCCTCTTCCCTTCCCCGACACAGGGGCAGCCCATTCCAGCTCAGGCCTCATCTGTTTTTCTAGTTCCTGGCCCTGAAGTAGCACCCCTGTCCAACCCTAGGCTACTGCAGCCTGGCCCCCTTGTCCCTGGCCTAGCCCTGGGCTCACAGTGAGATCCAGGTTCTGCTTCCATGGAGGCCCTGGTCCCTGACATGTCACTCTGTGCCCCTGCTGCAGCCTTGCCCTGAGAATGAACTATGACATTGCTCTTCCCTAGGCCAGAGCCCTGTTCCCTGCAGAGCTGGTTGCTGATAACAGCAGCTCCTGACTCCATTGATGGACTGCTGAGATGTTTGACTGTCTTCCTTCTTCACTGAGTGCCTTGTGAGCAGCCCTCCTGATACAGGGCATATGTCATGACTCTGAGGCCCCTTGCCTGAAGATGGAATACCTTAGAGACACTCCTGGTCATCTGCCTTGTGAACCAATGTGGGAAAAAACACAGAAATCAAACCAATGACCATCCTGGAAATAGGGATTGTGTGTGTGTGTGTGTGTGTGTGTGTGCAGGTACTGGGGCTTGAACTCAGTGCCTGGGCATTGTCCCTTAGCTTTTTCTCTCAAGGCTGGCGCTCTACCACTTGGACCACAGCTCCACTTCTGGCTTTTGGGTGGTTAAGTAGAGATAAGAGTATCACAAATTTGGGCTGGGAAGGTGGCTCAGTGGTAGAGCGCTTGCTTTGCATGCTCAAGGCCCTGGGTTCGATTCCTCAGCACCACATAAGCAAAAAGAAAAGGCCCGAAGTGGTGCTGTAGCTCAAGTGGTAGTGCGCTAGCCTTGAGCTGAAGAGCTGAGGGACAGCGCCCAGGCCCAGAGTTCAGACCCCACGATGGGACCAAAAAAAAAAAGAGTATCACAGATTTTCCCCCAGGACTGGCATCTACCTGCAGTCCTCAGATTTCAGCCTCCCAAGTAGTGAGGATCATGGTGAGGATTACAGTGAGCCACCAGTGCCTGACTAGTCTGTTCTTTTTCGATTTGAGAAGTTTATATTATTTTCCATTTCAGTTTTATAATATCAATATAAAAAGTATAGGGAAACAACCAGCTCTAGTTTCTCTGCTCCGATATTCAGAACTTCCCTCTAGTTACATGACCTTCTGTTCTTAACCCACATGCTTCCAGTTATACTTGCTGTGTAACAAGTTGCCTCCAAAACCGAGTGACATAAAGCAGCCATTTGTTAGTTTTGGGTAGGGAACAGTGGAAAGCACTTGGCAGCCCCTTAATGACTGGAACTTCAATCAGAAACATGGGAGTGCTCAAAATCATTGGCCTGTTTGCTCCAATACCAGCAGGTGGCGCTGGTCTCAAATGCCATCCTTGGCTTCTTCAAATGACTGGGGCTTCCTCACAACATGGCGGCTGGCTCCAAGGATGAGTGCCAAGAGAGAGCCATAAGATCAGCTAATGTGGGGAGTTGCTGTGATGCCTCCCACCTCCTGAGGGGAGATAAACATCAAGGGGGAGAGGCAAGGTTTTGGAACAACATTTGAGATTGAGAAATATTACCATGCCCATTCTGGGAAAATATAACCTGCCGTGTCCAGTTTTGTTTTTTTCCTGTGTTCAATTTTTAAGAATATGTCGTACAGACCATGAAAGTGGGTTTTTTGACCCTCCCACAGACCCAAAGTCTAGGAGTCCCAAATTAGGTCTGGCCACTCACCCCCATATGCAGCCGTCTTCAGGGGTGTCGACATTGGCTTCGGGTTAAATAGGGTAATTGAGGATAGGGGTGAGAAAGTTCTGCAGAGTTAAAACAGTCCCAGGTCACAGGTGTGGCCTGGTGGACCATCATTGGTTCAGTTTTTAATTCTTGGAGGAGTTCCAGAGACGTTGTTATTTTTATTACTGGAACAGAACAAGAACAAGATGGTCTCCTGAGCTTGGGGCTGAAGATGATAAGAAGGCATTGCTTGTTTGAGGGGCAGGTTCCCACACACAAAATGGCTTACTGTGAATCTGGTCTTTTTTGGAACCCAAGATGATGGCCAAGCTGACTGCAGCAGAGAAGAGCTTAGATCAAAAGGCACAGATTCAAAGTTGGGGGACATTTAGTTAATTCATAGGTCTCAGTAAAAGCATCTTTTATCTTTCCTCTTATTACATTCATTCAGCTCCATTCACTCAGTACAGTCCTTCCCCCACCTTAAGTATACCAGTAAGGACACTCAACCATGTGCTACCTGCTCACTCTTGTTTCCTTCCCCACAGTCCAGACAGCTAGCATCTCCAGAAGGTGGAAGATTCCCATAGTTCTTTGAACACCAATAACCACTTCCCCCTCCCTCCCTCCCTCCCACACCCTATATCCTAACCTCTGTGGCCAAAGATGAGATTTCATATTGTGTTTTCCCAAGATATATGATGAAGGGCTTCCTCGGTCAGTTTTCACTTTGAATGTCTGCATGCTTCCCAAAGCTATGGGTATATTATAATTTATCTAACCAATAACCTGTGGCTAGACCTTTAGTGCTTTTGCAACTTTCACTAAGGAAAATGGAATGATCGTGGGCAGAGGCCTTGACCAATGTCCCCTTGGCCCACCTTGGGAAAACAGTCTGGACTCCTGCACTGGCACCTCCTCCATGTTTTGGGAGCAGAGGACAGTGGTCAGGAGTAAGGGTGGCCCCGGTGACCATACCAGTTGACGCCCAAACGGGAGGTTACATCTCCGTCACCATTTCCAGTGTAAGCTCAGTTGCCAGAGGTTGAACAGAGACCCAGTGGCTGCCGTCCTGGCCACACCTTTTACCGTTGTGTTCTTAGGCCTGGCTCACCTCCAAAATCCTGATGCTCAAATGGGCCTTGGAATCAAGCGCCAATGCCTCGCTTTTAATAGGACTCCTTGTCAAATTGTGCTAAGTAGTTTCCGTAAGGTGTGGACCTGTTTGCCCACAATTATGCAAGGAGGGGAAGGGAGGGAAGAGGAGAGATGAGAAGGGGGGGAGAGAATGAGAGAGAATGAGAGACCGAGAAAGAGAGGAAAGAGAGGAGGGCTGGGAGCAGATGAGAGTGGCCATTGTTGATCTTGCTGGGGGGGTGGTGGTGAGGGTTTGTGGGGTCACGTGTCACCCTCTTGGGCTTACAAATCAAGACACCGAGGCCACTGGTGTTCAAACACAGGATGTAGACGTTCTGTCTGCAAGTCTTTTTTTTTAAACTAAGGAAAATTAAATTCCAAAAATATTTGTACTGACTTAAAAAAAATGCTTGTCCTCACATCTCCCATTTTTAGCTTCATTCCCAATTTGAATGTTGAATTGACATTCCTTTTTTTTTTTAAATTTAAGTTTAAATGAGAATGGAATCCATCCACTAAACCCTAAGCTTAGAGAAAACCTTGTGTCAATGGGAAGGAAGAATATGCTACAGGAGAAAAAAGGGGGAAACATGGAGCCAGTGGCTCAGGCCTATAATCCTACTTACTTAGAAGGCTGAGATCGGAGGATCAAGCAGGGTTCAAAGCCAGCCTAGGCCCCAAAGTCCATGAGACTCTTACCTCCAAATAACTACCAAAAGCTGGAAGTAGAGCTGTGGCTCATGTGGTAGAGCATCGGTCTTGAGTAAACAAAAAAAAAAAAGTTAAGGGACAGCACCCAGGCCCTGAGTTTAAGTGCCAGAACTGGCACTTGAAAATAAAAAGGAAAGCCCCATGGCTTATGAAATGGATGGGAAAGCTTCTAGAAGTTTTCTCATGCTCATGTGACTCCCCTGGGGTATTGGGGAGGAGGGGACAATCTGAGGGGTGCTGTCTGTCTTGAGGTCACAGGTAGGGCCAGCAAGAAAGAGGCGCAGGCAAAGGGTGGAGTGACTACAGTTCCCTCTGTAGCTAGGATGTTTCTGGAACTCACAGTGGGCAAGAGCACAAGTTTGCAGATTTTTGTCTTAGCCCTGGCAGAGTTGCAAGGGGGGAACTGGAAGAAGCAGTCTTTGGGATTCTGAGACTGGAGCAAAAAAGCTAAGCAAGAGTTTGAGGCCCTAAGTTCAAGTCCTTGAATTGAACCATACAACAACAACAGCTCTCTAAGTGCATCTCGATTCCCAGCATTCCAAACTATGCTGTGAATACAGAAAGGTTAAAGATGATTCTTTTAATATCTCAATTATTGGGTCAATTGTTCTCAGGTGGGAAAAAAAATAGATTTGTGCTATAAAACTGCCTTGCCTATCTACCCAGTTCTTGCACGGATTCCTCTGAGCAGGACTCTGTTGAGCGGTCCATGGCCAGGTGTGCAAACAACTGGGTCAAGTTGGCAGCCACAGGCCAGGAGGAGCCCAGGGTTGTGGTCTAGGGTTAGGCAACTTTGCAGTTAGCAGCCTCCAGGAGACCGCAGGAAGCATCTCCTTAGGGTCCCACGTGGGTCTCACCGTGAAGACATAATTAGAATCCAAGATGGTGGCACTCCATGGTCTTGAACTGGGCTTTCTCATCCAATGACGCCAGTGAGCCCATGATGGGTTCCACGAGGCCTGTGTTGGGGGTGCTGGGGGTGGGGGGTGGGATGGTTGGGGGGAGACATGACATAATCCCAGTTTTCCCTCTTGGCCTGATTGACTGTGGCTAGATAAAAACCAATGCAGAGAGGCCAAAGCTGGCCTCAAGTAAGATCTCTCTCCTCCAGGCCCTGAAAACAAGCCAAGCTTCCAATGCAGGGTGACAGTCCTGGCCGTGTCTCCCTCAGGGTCTCCTTCCCCCCCCAGCCCCCCCGTCTCCCGTAAGCTGGGGTTTTCAAATAGGGTTGTGACTCTTTCTACCAGTTAGAGCCCCCCCCATCCAGGAGGACCAGCCCCTGGCTTCATTCAGGGGGTCCCTTGGGGTGTCTGCACAGTGCATAAGACTCTTAGTGGAAGCCCAGGCAGGGGCTGCGGGACACAGCTGGCTGGGACAGGGACGGCCAGCGGCCACCGCCCAGGCCCAGCTGCAGGGCTGGGTTTCCTGCAAACCTCGAGTGTGGGGCTGGACAGCTGAATTTGGGCTGCATGTTTACTGCCCTCACGGTGCCCTGGGGACAGCCATGGCCTCCCCCACCCCCGTGGCCTCCAGGGCGCCCCTGACTCCAGCCTCTGAGCTCTCTGGAGGTCTGAGGTTTGTTTCTCTCTGCTGTAAACACTTGTTTGCTCGCGCTGCCCAGCTCGTGTTAAATATTAACAAAGAGCCGCCTCCACCATGGAGCGCAGGGCGTCTGCTTTAAATATTTAAGTAATTGCTCTTCCTGTCCCCGAGTGACTTTGCCTTAAGCTGTCCTGGGCCTGCTGCGGTCTCCCTGGTAGACGGACAAGTTGTGCAAAATGTCCAGCATCAATGCTGATCTTCCCTCCCAGCTCCATCTGTCTGTCTGACGTAGGGGTCAGTGCTCTAAACTGTAGTGGACTGTCCCAGGTCACCTCTGGGGACACTGAGGGCCACCTTCTGTTCCAGGGATCATGTGTGGCCCCGGGTTAGACTCCCCTGGGGTGCAGGTGGCCGCGACATGGTGGTCCCATGTGAACAGCCAGGACCTGTGTGTATGAGGGGGGAGGTGTGCACGTGTGTGGATGTGTGAATGCATGTGTGTTGGTACATACAGAAGTGCATATGTGAGTACTGTATACTTGTATATGCATATGGCGTAGGTATGTGGGTGAATTGTGCATGCGTGTGATATGTATGTGAATAATTGACAGATTTTGGGGTGTTCTTGTGGACAAAGTTGACTGACACTGGAGGGGGTGGATGGGACAGTATAACAGATAGCTCATAGTTTTGTGAATTTGAACTCTAAGATCCTTCCAGGGAAGATTATTTTGCTGTTGTTTTGGGCTTTGGTGCCAGCCAGTCCTAGGGCTTGACTGCAGACTTGGCGCTGGCCCTGAGCTTTTTTGCTCCAAGTTTGCATTCTACCACTTGAGCCACAGCTCTATTCTGGCTCCTTGGTGATTACTTAGGGATAAGAGTCTCATAGACTTTCCTGCCCAGGCTGGCCTCGAACTCAGGTCTCAGCCTCTTGAGTAGATAGGACTATAGATGTGAGCCACTGGCACCTGGCAGTTTTTTTTTTTTAATCTTTTTGCTGGTTTCTGTCAGGTGGATTGGAAAACTAACCATTTTGAAATTGGCCCAGAACATTCTATGTTTTAATATGGCCTATTTCCAAAAACCCTACATTGCCTGAACCTAATTGGCTGGAGATTCACCAGCATCTAATGGGTCAGAGAGAGAGAAACACCAACTCCATCCTCCTGTAGGCCTCCGGCCTCCTCAGGCTGAGGCCAGAGTCAAGATCACTAAAAGACAGACCTAACACAGCACCAGAAGAACTCTCTCTCCTCTCTCTTCCTCTCCACTCTTTCTCTCTCACTCTCACACACACATACACACACATATACACACACACACACGCATGCACATATGCGTGCGCACACACATACTCAAGAACTATGGCATTCTTTCCATTGTAATCACCTGTCATCTTATTACAAAGAAGACCTATTGAAGTGGGGACAAGATGTGTGTGTGTGTGTGTGTGTGTGTGTGTGTGTGTGCATGCTCAAGAGAGAAGTGAGCCCAGAAATTGGTAACACTTGTGGGCTCCCCCTTTTCCATCCCTCTTGGCAAGTCTCAGCTGTTCTGGAATCTAGTAGGCTTGCTTTGCCCCTCACCCCCGTGGGAGGGGCACCTGTCCCCTGCGTGGGTCAGACCTGTGGTCATCAGGGGGTGTGTCGTAGCCACCAGGGTCACTGCCTCTGTCTTCCGGGGTCGTCAGGATAAAGAAGAAATGCTGTCTCCACGCTCTTGTTTTTTTCTTCCTGCCTATAAGCATTTACCTCGGTTCCCTTTACCTTGTTACTGGTTCTTGTCAAAATCAAAGAATCGATCCAAGAGATAAGGATCTGGGGTTACAGGGATGAGTCACAGTGCCAGGCAAGAGTCCATCCATACTATGTAAATATCACCAATGAATCAGTAATTATGTAAGCATATTAACTAGATGTATAATTAATTTTTTCCACGGATCTGAGGATGCAATCATTCAGGGCCTTGGCCATGCTAGGCAAGACCTTTCCCATTGAGCTTAATTATGATCATTTTTTTAAAACAGAAGCAAATCTAAGAATTGCAGAACTCTGCCCCAAGAATGCATTTTCTCCAAGATTTCCAGAGGAGCTCAGCTATCCTGTGCCTTGAGGATCTCTTTGTTTCATGTCTAGTTCGTGTCCTTTGCTATTTGTTTGTGAAAGTATTTACACACAGTGGGTTCTATTTTTTGCTTTTCCATTTTCTGGAGTGTTAAGCGAGGACTAGGTAGTTTCTAGAATGGATTGTGTCACTACCTTGAGTCTGTGTGTCATCCACATTAGCTATTATCTACTTCTCAGATTTGCACTCTGGTCCTAGACATTGCTCACCTGATCTTTCTGGCTTTCTGAGCGGGCAAGGAAGTGAGCCACATCCAGCTTCAGATGCAGCCGCTGGTTTACCCTCGGGCCTCACCAGCTCTGTGGGGACGGCTCCGATGGAAATGGAGACAGTGACATGAAGCTTCCGTGTTGCTTCTAGTTAACATAGGGGTCCAAATTAAGAGTCAGCTTCCTCTGTGTGTGTGTGTGCATGCAGACACACCAGTACTGGGGCTTGAACTCACGGCCTAGGTACACTATTCCTTAGCTTTTTCACTCAGGGCTGATGCTCTACCATTTGAGCCATACAGCCACTGCTGGATTTTTTTTGCCCAGGCTGGCCTCCAACTGTGATCCTCAGATCTCAGCCTTCTGAGTAGCTGGGATTACATGTGTGAGCAAAAAACACCTTTTAAGTTGTCTCCTGTAGAGGTTGTCACCCCAGAAGGATGGTAACCCAGGCTGGGGGCAAGGGCGCTGGTTAGAGTAGAGCCCAAGGACACTTAAAGAGTGGGCTGCAAATGTTCTGAGTCTTGGTCTGGAGGCTTAGAGGCTGAGATCTAAGGATCGAGGTTCAGCCCACATAGGAAAGTCTGTGAGACTCTTCAATGAGCCACCAGAAAACCGGAAGTGGAGCTGTGGCTCAAAGTGGGAGAGCGCTAGCTTTGAATGAAGAAGCTCAGGAACAGTGCTCAAGCTCCATGTCCCAAGCCTAAAACTAAAAATAAGTAGTGTTTGTTGTTGTTTAAATGAAGAGAGGACTCAGGTTAGCATTCTGCTTTGTGAATAAAGAGTACAAAGCAGTTGTGCCCTGAGCCTCCTTTTCCTGGGGGGTGGGGGGTGGGGGAAGGTTCTGGAACTGCCCTGAATGGCTTCCTGAGCACAGCAGGAGGCAATGGGTACCTTGGGTGTCTCTGTCATTGTCCTGACCTCTGCCCAGGCCGCGCTCATGGCCGGATGTGATTGCCGCCTCAACCGCCCCAGCCTCCCCACTTCGCTGGCCTGGGCGGGGGTGGCTGCCGGCCCGGGGCTGTGGGCACGGCTCTCATGTTTGTGGGAGCTGGAGCTTGGCGACACGGATACGAAGACAATCAAAAGCAAAGTCGCTGCCATAATAAATGTCCATACCCTTGGCTCCCACCAGGAGCTTCGGGTAGAACCGGAGCCTACATCCATTCCAAGAAGGATCAACTTCATATTAATCATAATAACACTTTGCACTGGGTTTAGTAAAAAAAATATTTGGAAGACAGCAGAGGCAAGGATATGAATATTTGCTTGGCATTATTTATCAGGAAGCACTTCTGTTTGTTTATTATGTTAGGACTTTGTATACAGAAACTATTTTCTCTTCTCTCACCACTGGGAACCATATTTCTTGATGGTTGCTACATCCTAAGTTTAACAGGAAGTTGCCCTTCATCTTTAAATGGTATTTTCTTTCAAATCTCTCCATAAGCAGCTGAATGCCGCGTGACTATAGAGGTGTGTACTAACCTTCCTGACAGATCGCTTTTGCGCTTGGATTTACCTCCAGGTTGGTAGGACACTAGACATTTCAAAGCCCACATGAAGAAGACTGGATCACAACTCTGTGTTTGAATCTGCAGACATCCTCAGATACTCAAGGAAGGAGGAAATTTCTTTTCTGTTTGGTTTTTGCTGGTAGTGGTGCTTGTGGGGTTTGAACTCAGGACCTGGATGCTGTCCCTCAGCTTTTTTGCTCCAGGCTAGTGCTCTACCACTTTGAGCCATAGCACCACTTGGGGTTTTCTGGTGGTTAACCGTAGATAAAAATCTCATAGACTTTCTTCCCCAGGCTGACTTTGAACCATGATTCTTGGATCTCAGCCTCCTGAGTGGCTAGAATTACAGGTGTGAGCTACTGGCTACCAGCAGGAATTTTGTTTTTAATTGGATGGTAGATCTGAAGAATCACACCAAGAGCCAAACATGTTAGACAAATGCAGAAGAAAATCTGGGATCTGATTATCTTCTAGGAGAGAGAGAGAGAGAGAGAGAGAGAGAGAACTACTTTTTATGGACAGCGTGGTAGACTGTCTTCTATGCTATAATTATTCCAGAATTTTCTACCACATCTTCCTTCCAGAGGGCGAGTGTAACATGTTATCTGTGGGATACATAAAACAGCAGCAGAGGCAGGACTGTGGGTTAGAGCTGTGCGCAGCCAGGCAACAGGTCTCTTGGATATGCATTGTGGCAGGCCATCTCCAGCCCCTCAGCCTCACGTAATGCATTATTCACCAGCCGCAAACATCCAACGAGCAATACTGCCAGGCCAGCCCAGGAAAAATTCAGGATATGTTCCCAGCCCCACACTGCACAAATCCAATACAGGCAATCATTTAGAGTCCAGATCTGGCTGCAACACAGGTGCCTTTAACCCCAGCCCAGGTGATTGTATTATTTTTGTATGAACTCCTGGCTACAAAAACCTGTGTGCCCCAGACACAGTTACCTTTGTAGGAGCTAATTTAAGAACCTAGAAGGTTCTCTTGAGTTCCCTTTTTTTTTTTTTTTGTCAGTCCTGGGGCCTGAACTCTGGGCCTGGGCACTGTCCCTCAGCTCTTCAGCACAAGGCTAGCACTCTACCTCTTGAGCCACAGCACCACTTCCAGCTTTTTCTGCTTATGTGGTGCTGAGGAATCAAACCCAGGGCTTCATGCATGCAAGGCAAGCACTCTACCACTGAGCCATCTTCCCAGACCTTGAGTTCTTATTTATGTTTCCGTAGGTTAAGAAATAAACTACTTTATGCATGTTCTGTGGAGCAGAAGAGTTTGTAAAAGTCTAGGTAGAAACAGACTTCTGGTTTGATGTGGCGAGTTTTGTAGTGGATTTTCCTTTTCCTTTTCCTGAAGTGTGGGCATGGAATGTCCCAGAAAAATGTGTAGGGCGAAGTCCCAGACTCCAGCTCAGTGTCACTGAGAGGGGTAGAACTTTTAAAAGGTTAGGCCTAGCCTAGCCTAGTGGCTCACACCTGTAATCCTAGCTACTCAGAAGGCTGAGATCTGAGGATTGTGGTTCGAAGTCAGCCAGGACAGGAAAAGCCACAAGACTCTTATCTCCAATTAACCACCTAAAATCTGGAAATGGAGCTGTGGCTCAAAGTGGTAGAGCACTAGTCTTAAGCAGAAAAGCTCAGGGACAGCACCTAGGTCCTGACTTCAAGCCCTATGACTAACAAACAGCAACAACAAAACATCAACAAAAAACCCCTGAGGGACAGAGCCTAGGCTAATAGTTCAAGACACAGTACCAGCACCAAAAAAAAAGCTGGGGGAGGGGAGGCAGCCCAAGGACTTTAGGTCATTGGGGGCGTGGCCTTGAGGGACACTGCGCTCTCAGCCCCTCCCCTTTCCGCTCAGTCCTGTGATGACGGGAATGGCTTTGCTTTGCTGCCCAGTTCTGCACTGACATAAGCCCGAAGCAACCAATTGGCCATAGGCTGTCATCTCCCAAGCGGATCCCAAATAAACCTCTCTTCTTCAAACCTGATTGATCGCAGTGGCAGAAAGCTCACCGGCTCACCTTCCAAATGAAAGTGTGAAATGAAATAATCTTCCCAAACAAACAAGGTCAGGGAAAGGGTTATATGCAAGCGCAGGGGATGGATGGAAAGCAGAGGGAAATGGATGCCCTGAGCCAGGCATATAATCATAGAGAAAAAGAATTCATAGCTATCCAGTGCACTTCCACCTTAAAATGCGAATCTTGCTTTAACATTCAGAAACTGCTGTCATTCCTCATCTGTGTAGATGCATGTTGTTATAAATGTTTTCCAAACCCACAAATTACATGCCAAGGACGAACCCCCATGGAGATGGGTGTGGCTGTGCACACCTGTAATCCCAGCGACAAAGGGGCAGAGGCAGGAGGATCCGGAGTTTGAAGACAAGCCCAGGCAAAGTTAGGAAGTCTCTGTCTCAAAAACAAAATACATGCCGGGTGCCAGTGGCTCATGTCTGCAATCCCATCTACTCAGGAGACTGAGATCTGAGGATCGCAGTTCAAAGCCAGCCCGGGAAAGGAAAGGCCGTGAGACTCTTATCTCCAATACACCACTCAGAAAACCAGAAGTGGCACTGTGGCCACTTTTGGTAGAGTGCTTGCCGTGAGCTGAAGAGCTCAGGGACAGTGCCCAGGCCCAGAGTTCAAGTCCTAAGACTGAATAAACAAACAAACAAACAAAAAGAGCCAGGAGAAGTGTGACTCAAGGGTAGGTTGTCTAGTAAATGTGAGACCCTAGATTCAATTCCTAACACTGGATAAAACAAAACAAAACAACAACAACAAAAAAAGAACACTTCATGTAAACTATGGGCCATGGGGTTGTGAGCACAAGGGCTTGGACCATGCCAATTGCAGCACTGTCGCACAAAAGGCTGCTTGCAGGGAGGCCTGTGGACATAGAGAAGGCACATAGGATCTACCTGTACTCTCGGATTAATTTTGTCTGGACCCCTACTACTCTCCTTAAAAAAAAAATAAATCTAGCTGGACATCAGTGGCTCACAACGGTAATCCTAGCTACTCAGGAGGCTGAGATCGCAGTTCAAAGCCAGCCAAGGCAGGAAAGTCCCTGAGACTCATTTCCAATGAACTACCAGAAAACTGGAAGTGGTGCTGTGGCTCAAAGTGGTAGAGCTCTAGCCTTGAGTAAAAGACCTCAGGGACAGTGCCCAGGCTCTGAGTTCAAGACCCACGACCAACAAAAAAAATCTGCTGGGATTGTGGCTCAAGTGGTAGAGCATAGGCCTAGCAAGTACAAGGCCCTGAGTTCAAATACCAGTAATAACAATAATAATAATGATCACAATAGGAAGAGGGGGAGGAGGAGAAGAAGAGAAGGAGAAGAAGAGGAAGAAGAGGAGAAGAAAGATGAAGAAGTTAGGGGCCCTAACTATTCTGCTCAAATTCACTGATAATTTTCACCTTAGTATTAAAGAGAGAAATGAAATAAAGTCTATTAAGAAAAGGAAAAGGAGTTGAGTGCTTTAGTACACTGGGCTGCATCCCACCACTGGAAGATTACTTTCAGCATCATGACTCCGGGCTTCTAATAAAATGATCTTCTAAATTAAAAATGGCAACGTGCTCTCGTCCATGATGAGAAACCAGCTCACCCGTCAGCTCCCACAGCCCCTTCCCATGTGCGTCCGGCAGGGCCTCGCCTCCTCAAGAAGGAAAAGGAAGGAAGGATGGAAGGAAGGAAAGAAAGAAAGAAAGGAAGGAAGGAAGGAAAGAAGGAAGGAAGGAAGGAAGGAAGGAAGGAAGGAAGGAAATGAGAAAGAAAAGAAAACCTGCTTCATGTTGGGAGAGAAGAGAAAATTGTCTTTGTCTGCAGACTCTATATAGAAAACGCTGACAGAATGGACATCATGTCCCCCACTGAGAGGGAGCTAGAGCGATGGATTGGGATTCTCTTTTAAAGACTAACATGCAAAAAAAATTCAAATTTATTTCTGTATTTAGCAATGAATAAATAGAAGTTGAAAGCCAAGAGCAGGTAGCTGAAGCCTGATATCTTAGCTACTCAGGAGGCTGAGATCTGAGGATCACAGTCCAAAGCCAGGCCAGGCAGGAAAGTCCATGAGACTCTTATCTCCAGGAAACCACTCAGAAAACTGGAAGTGGTGCTGTGGCTCAAGGGGTAGAGTGCCAGCCTGGAGCAAAAAAGCTCAGGAAGCCAGGCACTGGTGGCTCATGCCTGTCATCCTAGCTACTCAAGAGGCTGAGATCTGAGGATCACGGTTCCAAGCTAGCCTGGACAGGAAAGTTCATGAGACTCTTATCTCCAGTGAACCACCAGAAAAATCGGAAGTGGAGCTGTGGCTCAAAGTGGTAGAATGCAGGCCTTGAGCAAAAGAAGCTCAGGGACAGTGCCCAGGCCCTGAGTTCAAGCCTAGGACTGGCAAAAAAGTACAAAAGGCTGGGAGCATGGTTCAGCAGAAGAGCACCTGCCCAGCACGCCCTGAGTTTGAACTCCCATACTTCCGAAAATCAAAGTTTGAACACATACTTACCATGTAGCTTCTTCACATTTGGAGTTTCCTGAAGAGGAAGAAGTCCTGCACTTAATCTTAGCATGAACACCCATGTCTGGTTTATTTAGAATATCCCCAAACTGGAATGAACCCAAATTTCAGTCAACCAGGGTTCAGACAAAGCTTGGTGCTGGTGACTCATGGTTTTTATCTTAGCTACTCGGAAGGCTGAGATCTGGAGGATCACAGTTCAAAGCCAATCCAGGCAGAAAAATCTGCGCGACTCTTATTTCCAATTAACCAGCTAAAATCTTCAAGTGAAGGTGTGGCTCAAGTGTTAGAGCACCAACCTTGAACAAAATAAGCTAAGGGATAGTGCCTAAGCCTTGAGTTCAAGGCCCAGCACACACACACACACACACACACACACACACACACATACACAGAAAGTTGTTGCTACTGAAGACCAAGAAAGGACATGCCAACTTCACTGACATCTTTGTAGAATGAATCAATTGTTTTTCTCTCTCTCCCTCCATCCCTCCTCCCTCCTTTCTTCCTTCCTTCCTTTCTTTCTGCAGTGCTGGGATTTGAACCACTTGAAACATAGCTCCGCCTTTTGTTCTTTAGTTACTTTTGGTATCTTGTATTTTTTGCGCAAGAGGGGCCTAAAACCATGATTCTCTTTCTTATAGCCTTCATATAGCTGGGATTAAATATGTGAGCCACCATGCCCAGACTGTCTTTCGAGATGGGTTGGAGAGGAGTTTCTTGCTAACTTTTTCTGGGGGCTGGCTTAGAACCTTTACCCTCCCAATCTCTACCTCCCGAATACCTGGGATTTCCAGCATACATCACAATGACTGGCTCAGGACTATTTGATTTCTCACACCATATTAATGTATAACTTTTATTCAATTAAAACAAGAACAAAGATGTAACAGAAGAAAGTTTCCCAGAACTAAAGAAAGAAGTTTTGTGGGAACTCTTTTTTTTTTTTAAGTTTTCTAAGGTAAAAGACCCTTCAAGTCCTGAGCAGGGTGGAGCATGAAAGACTCAGGCTTTGAGACTGAATCAAGATATTTCAATACATCAAACGTAAAGAGAAATTCCTAACAGCTTCCAGGAATAAAAGAAAATCAGCCTCAAAAGAACAAAAATAGTGTGGGTCTCAGATTTCCTACCAGGAGCGTTGCACAAGAGAAAAATTCTGGAACTAGTCATGAGATCCCAGAATCCTTTACCTAGAAATTCTTAGGCAAAACAGTTTTAGGTTTCCAACTACTCAGAGAATTTACCTCCGAAGTACGCTTTCTACAGGATAAAAAACTTCAGAAACCGTCTGTTGAAAGGGTTTGCTGTGGTAGCACATGTCTGTAATCCCGGTACTGAGGAGAAAGAAGCAGGAAGATCACAGTTCCAGGGTAGCCTGGGCTCCACAGTGATTCAAAATTAGCCAAATGCTTACTTATTTTGCTGACAGCCCTCCCAAGATCACACAGTGGCTCATGCCTATAATCCTAGCTACCCAGGAGGTCGAGATGAGGAGGGGATCTTAGTTCAAGGCCAGCCAGGAAAAAAAGTTTATGGGAACCCCATCTCAATGAATAAAACTGGGCATGGTGGTGTGTGCCTGCATCCCGGCTGAGCAGACTGCACTTTGCAGAGGGGTGAAACGCACAGGTAGCTTTAGCCAGGTGTTGGACATCTGGCTGTTCCCAGATTTGCCAGAGGTGGAGGGCAGAGTCTCACTTGGAGCTGCTCCTGCTGGCTGAATCCTGGGATCTGGAGTCTGGATTCAGAGGCTGAGATCTGGAGTCTGGGATCTGGAGATCTGAGGATTTCGAGTCAAAGCCAGATCAAGACAGGACAGTCCTGGAGACTCTTATCTCCAATGAATCAGCGAAAAGTCACCGAAAGCTATGGCTCAAGTGGTAGAGGGCTAGCCTTGAGCCAACAGCTCAGAAACAGTGCCCAGGCCTTGCATTCAAGCCCCAGGACTAGTGTATGCACACGCACTCTCTCACGCACGCACACACTTAGGACAGCATCTCAGGGCTGTGACCAGGGCTGTCTGGAAGGGCGTGCATCCGTCGAGGGGCAGCCGAGGGGAGTAGCCTCCCCGCCGGCCCGCCAGGGGACCCCGCCATCAGGGACTAGAGGATTTGTTCCTGCTGGCCAGAGAATGGCTCCAGCCAGCTGCTGCCTCATGTGAGGTCTCTCTGAAGATGGAAATAAGTTGTCTTATCAGCTGAGCTGACACAGCACGCTGCTGAGTGCTCCGCAGTTTTCATTTTTAAGAGAATAGTTATATTTGATGGTGGAGCTGGTTCAGAGACACAGAAAGGCAGCTCTGGAAAAAAGACCTTTATTATTATTATTAAAGATATCATTCAACTGCCCTATCCACTAGCAGGAGAAGGCTTGATTTCTAAATGTATAAGGAGGGCCTGGCAGACACGGGGATGTGTCCTTGAGACTCACACCGGTCATCCTAACTACTCAGGAGGCTGAGATCCAGAGGATCAGGGTTCAAAGCCAGCCAGCCCAGGCAGAAAAGTCCATAAAAGGCTTCGTCTCTAATTAAGCAGCAAAAAGCCAGGTTGGAGGTGTGGTTCAGGGGGTAGAGTACCAGCTAAGCAGGCAAGTTGAGTGAGAGGTCCTGAGTTCAAATCCCAGTATTGCTGGAGTGGGCAGCAAGGGGGGTCGGTGCCCCCACCGGGTGAGTTTCATCCTCACCAGAGGTTCTTGCTGTCCTGAAGCCCCTGCCAGGAGGGGCCAAGTCAGCGCCTACACACTCTTGTGGCCTTCCTGAGGCACTCTCTTCGTGCTCTTGTGGTACTCCGTGGTGCTCCTGTGGCTCTCTTGTGGCCAGGCCTCTGGGTCACCCATGGGAAGCCGGGGTCAGCCCCTTGTCCTCCAGGGAGGAAATGGCCAGGGTGGCCGGGCCTGAATGTCCAGTCTGACTATCGCAGCCCTGGGCCTGGGGTGGGGCAGGAAGAACAAGAAGGCGTCGGGGCTCCACCCTGCTGGCAGGGAGACTGGGTGCCGTGCGGGGGGGGGGGAGCTCGGGGGACAGCTGGGGGCCTGGGGCGGGGGGCCTGGATGGAGCCAGAGAAACCCGCCCCCCCCGCCCCAGCCAGAAGTTGTCAGGAAGCTGAGGGCCCTTTGGAAGAACCTGGCAAGGGGCGAGGGGTCAGAGCACATTTGGGGTGCCACAGGGAACCCCACCCAGTGCAAGGTGCGGCAGGGCTACTGGCAGGCCACTCTGGATCGAAGAGGCCAGAGCTGGTGGAGAAACTGAGTAAGGAGCTGAGCCCATGGGTGCCATGCTGAGTGAGGGCCACGGGGCCCAGGCCGGCAGGCACATGCCCCCCCCCCCGCCAGTCCAGAACATTTCCAAGGCTGAGGACGCACCACAGCACCCCACCCCCTGCAGGCCTCGCCCCTCGCCCCATCTTCTCCATCAGTGCCCCTGCCCCGCTCCACTGATGTCCTCGTAGCCTGGTCTGAGGGGCAGCAATGGCTTGATGGGGAATAGTCAGACTCTGGGTGGAATTCACATGCAGAAAAAACGGGATCCATGGCTAGTGTAGATATGGCTGCAGGGGGTCAGAATGGCCTTGGACATGGGTCTGAACCACGGAAGGATGGGGTTGGCATTTGCCGCATGGGGAAGATGGGGCCAGGGCTGGGCATCTGGCCTGCACTGTCCGCCCCGAGTTACTGTCACGAGAGGCCTGCGGCCGGATCACTTTATGAAGAAAAGAGGTCTATTTTGGTTCACAGCTCCAGAGATTCCAGGCTGAAGGACTGCCTCTTCCTGTCTGCCTTCCTCTTCTCCTAAAGGCACCAGGATTCAATGCCAGGGCTGGGCCCTGGATGCCATCTGCTGATCACCCCCAAAACTGGATGAAGGGAAACCATCCATGGAGAGCCCTGGGTGTGAGCATGAAGAACCTGCCTTTAGTACCAGCAGCAGGGAGCCTGAGGAGAGGGGGACGGAGTTGAGAGACAGAGGGACGTGGATCCACTGGGATTCTTTTTCTTTTCTTCTCTTTCCTTTTTTCTTCTTTTCTTTTGTGCTGGTCATGGGGCTTGAACTCGGGGCTTGGGTGCTGTCTCTTATCTTTTTCACTCAAGGCTAGTACTCGACCACTTGTGCCCCACCTTAACGTCTGGCTTTCTGGTGGTTCATTGGAGATAAAAGACTCCTAGACTTTTCTTCCTGGGCTGGCTTCAAACCCTGATCCTCAGATCTCAGCCTCCTGAGTAGCTGGGATGACAGGTGTGAGCCACAGGCCTGGCCCTGGGATTTCTGTGAATGCATGGAGATACTCTAGTGGGGAGGGGGGGCAGGAGCGGGGGGGGGGGGGGCTGGGAGGAGCGGGCCTTGGAGAACAGGGATGACTAACGTCCAGCGAGACCAGTCCGGGTGGTTGGGTTTCTTTCCCAGCTGCCTTGCTACACAGTGCAGGCGCTGGGCGGATGAGTGGAGGGGAGAGCAGCGCTCCTCCTTTGCCCTGCACAGGGGTGGGGAAGGTTCTGGAGGGGCGGGGAGACCCAGGGAAGGCCAAGATCCAAGGGAGAGTAGAGTGGCTCACTGCGGGATCACACAGTGGGGCCCAGGGCGCCTTTGGGGAGGCCTTGGAGAGCATGGTACCTGAGAGCTGGGGCACTGGAGAAAGGGGCGGGGGCGGGGAGGGGGTGTTCCAGAGTCTCTAGGAACTGGCTGAGGGGGGATTTGAACAGCAAACCGCCCAGCCACTGGGTTGGGCATGGTAGCACCAGCCTGGAATCCCAGCACTTGGGAAGTGGAAGCAGAAGGATTGTGAGTTCAAGGCCAACTCACACTACCATACGATATTCCTTCCTTCCTTCCTTCCTTCCTTCCTTCCTTCCTTCCTTCCTTCCTTCCTTCCTTCCTTCCTTTCGTTCTTTCTCTCTTTTGCCTTTGGCAAGCCTCAGACCTGGTTTCTCCTACCTCTGCGGCTTAAGATGCTGATATCACAGTTGTGCACTACCACGCCCAGCTTATTGACTGAAATGGGGTCTTGCTAACTAACACGTGATGTTCCCATCTATGCCACCTCCTGAGTAGCTGGGATTATAGGTGTGAGCCTCCTCTCCTGGCTGGGAGATACCCTTGGTTGCAAAATTCATCATCGTATGAGATGCGTGAAGGTAATTGTGAATCGAATTGTTTGGAAACCCGCCATGTGGCTGCTCTAAGGCTTCTGCGTCTGGTTTGCCTGGGCCTCGCTGAGCAACCCTGCATTTGCAGGGAGAGGCTCAGCTGTGGGCAAAGGAGGACATAGTTCCCTAGCACCTACCTGGGGCTCCTCCTCTTTTCTTCTTCTTCAGGAAGAGGTAAATAAAAGCATTACATTCCTTTTTTTTTTTTTTTTTAAGTTCGAGACTTGCACTTGAACTTGGTGCCTGATACTTTTGATCATTGACTGGCGCTCTACCAACTGAACCACGCCTCCAACCTTGATGCATCCCATTTCTGTATTAGCATTTTCTTTTCCTCCCCCCCCCATGATTGAGATCTGAACTCAGGGCTGGACACTTCCTAAGCGGGTGCTCTTACCACTGAGTCGCACCTCCAGTACAGGTTTTTGCTGGTGATTTTTTTCAGTTAGGGTTTCCCTTCCTGCCTAGGCACTTATCTGGGTGAGAAGCCGCTATGTTGGGCTTTCTGGTCGCTAGGATAACAGGTGTCCCACCACATCTAGTTCTTCATTGAGAAGAGGTCTTCTGGATGTTTTCCCACCCAAGCTGGCTTTGAACACTCTTCCTCTCTGTGACTCACCAGCACCCAGCTTCCTTTTCCTTTTCATTTGCTTTTGTGTTGCGCCGGGGCTGAAGCTTGAACTCACAGCCTCATGTTCTTGCTCTCATTTCTTTCTCAACCACTTGAGCCACACACTTCTACTTTCTTCTTCTTCCTCCTCTTCTTCTCCTCCTTCCCTCCCTTGTCCTCCTCCTCCTCCTCTTCCTCCTCTTCTTCTTCCTCCTCCTCCTCTTCCTCCTCTTCCTCCTCCTCTTCCTCTCCTCCTCCTCTTCCTCTCCTCCTCCTCCTTCTTCCTCTTTCTCTTCTTCTTTTTCCTCCTCTTCTTCTTCTCCTTTTTCTCCTCCTCTTACTTCTTCTTCCTGGTCCTGGTCCTGGAACTCAAGGGCCTGGAGCTGTCCCTGAGCTCTTTTGCTTGAAGCTAGCACTCTTCCACTTGTGTCACAGCATCACGTCCAGCTTTTTCTGAGATTTAACTGGAGATAAGAGTCGCACCGACTTTCCTGCCCAGGCTGGCTTCAAACCTTGATCCTCAGCTCTCAGCCTCCTGAGTAGCTCGCATTATAGGTGTGAGCCACCAGCACCCAGCTCTCAGGAGATCTGGAACTAACTTTGCCGAGGTCTTGACCCTCAGCTTCCACCTCCCCAGAAGCTGGGAGTGCAGGTGGGCGCAAGCATGCCCAGCCCTGAATTCAATCTCCTACCACTGCATTTTCTGACTTCTGAGATACAGCCAGATTCGAATCACCTTTCCAGTCCATATCCTGCCCCGCCCTCAGCTGGCCCATTTCCATCTTGGGGAACAGCAGGCCCCCCTACCCCCAATCTGTGCGGCCCTCCTGGGCCATCTGGAGAGCACGAGCCCGTGGGAGTAATACACTCCCTCCCTGCAGGAAGAGGAGCCCAGTTTTATTGCAGATCTGATCACCATGCAAAGGGCTGATAGTCCGTGATTGAGTTAATCCTGTCACCGTGTAAATCAATAGCAGGCGATTTGATTTCAGGTGTTCATCTGGGGAGCTCTCGTCTCTCCCCGATGCTCAAGCCACGAGAAGCCCCAGGTATTTTCACCTCCAATGCAAAGTGGGGTCCCGGGAGGACCGGCTTTGTTAATAACATTCAATCCCTCCAAATAAAAATTCAGATGTGATTTTTTTTTCCCTCTGTCTCCTCTCAGATCAGTAGGCTGAATCCTTTAATCTACCAAATTATTATGGGGGGGAAAAATCTCTTCCCTCTGCCTGTCAAAACCGCTGCTGTAGTGGGGGCACCCTCTAGGGAGGAGGGCCCCATCTGTGATCACTTAGGTTGTGTGCAGTGGGCAATCAGTATTTACAAGCAGCACACACACACACACACACACACACACACACACACACACACGAAGTAGAACACAAGGTCCATCCCACAGAAGTCGGAGACAGGCTGGCCAGCAAGGGCCAGAAAGGTGACATGGGCCACGTGTGTTTGTACATGCCTCTAATCCCAGCTATGTCAGAAGTGGAGATGTGGAGAGAGTAGTGCATGCCTGTAATCCAGCTGTGAGGGAGGAGAGGTCAGGAGGACAGAGGTGAGGAAGGAGGCAGAGGTCAGAAGGATTTCAGTCCAGGGCCGTGTGCAAAAGTCACAAAGTCTTATATGGGAGATAACAGAAGCAGAAAAAAAGGGTAGGAGCATGGCTCAGGTTCTGTAGTATTGACTGGACGAGAGTTCAAATCCAGTGCCAGGGGAAACCGAGGGGACCTTGGTTTGCCCAGAAGGACTAGTGGGAAAGGGACTGGGGCCGGCCTCCCTGTCCACGCTGACTCCATGGCACCCCTTCTCTGCCGGGCAGACACAGGCCACGCTGGGGGTGTTGTTTGTGTCCACAGGTGTGGCATGCTCTCCCCTGGAGCAAGACAGCTTGCCTCAGGGGCCTCCTGTCTTTGGGGGGGGGAGAGGGTCTCCAAGAGAGAACCCCAAAGCCTTTGTCCAGGCAGCTGACCCCAATGGCCCAGGGGAGAGAAGAGCACTAAGCATTTGGTGCAGAAAGTGGAGGGGACGGACGCCCCCAGGTTCCCAGTGGGGCCCCGGGGTGGGGGGGGAGCATGGCCCGGGCTCCCCCCCTGCATTGGGTGACTCACACCTGCAGCAAGGGTGAATCATGTGGGTTACGAAATGCAAGGCCTCCTGACAGGGGGGCTGGACCGGGCCTCCGGGTAGCCCTGGGGCCCAGCCTGCCCTCCCGCCCGCCGGTGCCCTGGGGGCCTCACAGCATGGGCCAAGCTGTGCAGGTGAGCAGGTGAACCCTGCCCAGCGTGGAAACCACAGGGGTCCCCGCGAAACAACACGGGAGGAGCCACGGCCTCCTCGCTGCTGCCTGCTCTTGATTTGAGTCCTCCATTAAGCTTAAGTTAATCAGGAGGAAGTCTTCCTTCCCTCCTTCCCTGCCTCCTTCCTTCCCTCCCTTACCTTTCCCTCCTTCCCTCCCTCCCCTCCCTCCTTCCTTCCTCCCTCCCTCCCTTCTCTCCTCTGTTCCTCCCTTCCTCTCTCCTCCCCTCCCTCCCTCCCTTCCTTCCTTCCTTCCTCCCTCTCTTCCTCCTTTACCTCCTCTTTCCCTCCCTTCCTCCCTCTTTCCTTCCTTTCTTCTTCCTATCTCCCTCCCTCCCTAATTTTCTTCATTCCACTTTTTTCTTCCTACCTTCCCTTTCTCCTTTCTTCCTTCTTCCTTCCCTCCGTCCTCCCTCGCTTCCTGCTAGTGCCAGGATGTGAACTCAGTGCCTTGACCTTGCGTGGTTTGTCCACTCCGCTGGTGCTCTACCACTCGAGCTGCCCGTCCTGCCCCACCTTCCGCTAGCACCTGCACAGGTGCTCTGTCCAGGCTGCCTCTGAGCGGCCCCTCCCCGGGTCGCTGGGCGGGTGACAGGCTCGGAAGCCTGCGTGCGGTACCTGCGGCCCGGGCGGTGGGCGGGGTGAAGCCCGGGGCCCCTGGGGTGTCGGGTCCGGCGCGGTGAGGTAGGGTGCGGGCCGGGTCTGCGGGCAGCGCCTGGGTGGGGAGGGGGCGGGTGTCCCCCTGCGCATCCCCTAGGCGCCCCATCCGCCTCCCCTGCTCCCCGTCCCGTCCTTCCCTCCCCGTCGGGTCCCTCGTCCTCCTCCTCCCCATCCAAGTCTCCTCCCCTCATTCTCTTCCTCCCCCTCCTGCTCCCGGTCCTCCCTCTCCGATCTCCTCCTCCCGGTCCTCCCTCTCTGATCTCCTCCTCCCGGTCCTCCCTCTCCATCTCCTCCTCTCGGTCCTCCCTCTCCGATCTCCTCCTCCCCGTCCCCCCTCTCCGATCTCCTCCTCCCCGTCCCCCCTCTCCGATCTCCTCCTCCCCGTCCTCCC
>NW_012267231.1:8726312-8736388 GCF_000151885.1 Dipodomys ordii | reverse complement strand
GCGTCGTCCCCAGCCCGGACCGGGGGCCTCCCGCACCCACCCCAGTCCATGCCGGGCCGGGGACAGGGGCAGCTCTGCCTTCCCAGGCCACCTTCGCAAGGGAGGTCCGAGTGGACGGTCGTCGGCCAGCAGCCCGGGAGGGAGGCTGGGCCTTAGGGAGCGTTGACTGGCGTCTCGGTGGCGGTCGCTTCTCCCCGCTGATGGATGGACGGTGCTGGTTGCTTAAGGCCCCATTTCCTGCTTCTTTCCCTTGCTCCGTCCAGGTAACCCAGCCGTTCTCCTCTCCCCCTCCCTCTCCTCCCCTCCCTCTCCTCCCTTCTCTCTTTTTCTTTGTCCCCCCCGCCCCCACCTCCTTGTGCCTAGGCTTGAACTCTGGGCCATCAGGGCCTGGGTGCTGTCCCTGAGCCTTTTCACTCAAGGCTAGTTAGCGCTCTACCACTTGAGCCACAGCTCCACTTCCATCTTTTTGGTGGTTGATTGGTGATAAGCGTCTCATGGACTTGTCTGCCTGGGCTGGCTTTGAACTGTGATCCCTAGATCTCAGCCTGAGTAGCTGAGATTACACAAGTGAGCGTTGGATCCTGTCTGATGTCTGATGTAAACTCTAAGTAGCAGCTCCTCCTCCTCCTCCTCCTCCTCCATTCTCTTCCTCCATCCTCCTCCTCCTCTTCTTCTTCTCAGCCCTGGGGGATTGAACTCAGGGTTTGGGTTTTATCCCTAAGCTTTTATAGTTCAAGGCTAGTGCTCTACCCACTTTGAGCCATATGCCACTTCTGGTTTTCTGGTGGTTCACTGGAGATAAAAATCTCACAGACTATCCTCACAGACTTGGAGCCACAATCCTCAGATCTCTGCCTCTTGAGTTGCTAGGATTACAGGCATGAGCCACCAGTGCCTCGCTCTAAGTAGCTCTTAAATTGCACAGGAAATTACCAAGTGCTTGGTTTTGGGAGTTTCATCATTAGAGGAACAGGAGGAAACTTGTGTCGTGAGGGTTTTTTTGTTGGGGGGGGGTGTGGTTACTGGACTTGAACTCAGGGTCTGGGTGCTGTCCCTTAGCTTGTTCACTCAAGGCTGGCACCTTACCACTTAAGCCACAGCTCTACTTCTGGCTTTTTAGTGATTAATCAGAGATGAGCATCTCACAGTGTTTCCTGCCCAGGCTGCCTTTGAGCCTGAATCCTCAGATCTCAGCCTCTTGGGTAGCTAGGATTACAGGCTTGAGCCACAGCTCTGGGCTATGAGCAATTGACATTGAAATGGAGAAGCATAGTTAACATACCCCCTGAAAATTCCTGGAATTGTCCCCAGGAATAAAAATGTCCAAGCTCTGGTCATGCTGCATCTTTGAATCCACTGTGGCCTCTTGAGTTGCTGTCTTTAAGTAAGAAGATTCTTCCGGAGTTTGCCCCCTTCCAACCTGGGTGTTCCGGGTGTCTCTGATGTCTCCCCAACTCTGTGCAGTCGGATCATTTAGTTTCCTGGCAGGATTACAGTGGAGACATTCACAAACGGAGATAGGACTTCATTGGAGATCAGAGCTGTCTGCAAGGAAAAGTCTGTTACTCCCCCTTCTCCCCACCCCCCAACAACCAGCTTTTCGTTCTCTTCATTGTGGAAAGAGCCCAGGACTTGCCAGCCTCTACCCACGCCGTAAGAACGTGTTACAGAGCTTGACTGCCTTTTCTCAACTCCGAGAATTTGTGACTCATAAATAAGCTGTAGGTGTTATTAGCTTTGCTTTATAGATGGGTGAAGGGGGTACGGCCTGGGCGGGAAGCTGCTGGCATCCATACGAACTGCCACACGTGGGTCAGTTCTGAGGCTTAGGCAGTGCCTTCCGCCCCTTTTAATTCTTTTTGTCAGTCATGAGGCTTGAACTCTGGGCCTGGGCACTGTCCTTGAGCTCTTTTGCTCAAGGCTAGTGCTCTACCTCTTTGAGCCACAGCTCTACTTCAGGTATGTGTGTGTGTGTGTGTGTGTGTGTTTTATTGGAGATAAGAATCTTACAGCTTTTCCTACTTCAGGTGTGTGTGTGTGTGTGTGTGTGTTTCATTGGAGATAAGAATCTTACAGCTTTTCCTGCCCAGTCTGGCTCTGAACCTTGATCCTCAGATCTCAACCTCCCGAGTAGCTAGGATTGCTCCTCCCGGCCTTTGTCTGCTGCTGATAATGGTCTTAGATCTCCAAACCCTGTGAGACTTCTTCCAGACTGGGGGGTGCTGTTAGAGAGAGGCCCAGCACCTGCCTGAATCCCTCCAGAGTCTTGCCTAAGTGTACTTTCTTTCCCACAATTGTTAACCTAATTCCACTTATTTAGCATATCCAAACATAGCTTTGTAAGTTGGAGGTGTGGCTCTGTTGGTAGAGCTCTAGCTAGTGAGTGAAAGTACTGAGTCTTGGACCTAAAAGAAAAGAAAACAAATGTAACTCCCGCCCCCCCCCCACCCTTGGTGCTTGAATACAGACCCTGAGCTTATTGCCTCTTCATATTTTCAGTCAAGGCTGAAACTCTACTACCTGAGCCACACCTCCACTTCTGGCTTTTCTTTCTTTCTTTTTCTTCTCTCTCTCTCTCCCTCCCTCTCTCCCTCCCTCTCTCTCTTTTTTTTTGTGCCAGTCCTGGGGCTTGAGCTCTGGGCCTGGTCGCTGTCCCTCAGCTTTTGTGTTCAAGGCTAGTGCTCTCCTACTTTGAGCCACAGCTCTACTTCTGATTTTCTGGTGGTTCACTAGAGAGATAAAAGTCTCACTGACTTTCTTGCCCAGGTTGGCCTTGAACTGTAATCCTCAAATCTCAGTCTCCGGTGTAGCTGGGATTACGTATCTGGCTTAACATCACATGCTTTAAGAGATTTAGGAATAAAATCTTAAAGAAAGAAAATTTTATGGAGAGAATTGTCAGTATTTGTTTTTGTTTTTGTTTTTTTAAGTTAGGAGTAGAGCTCAGGGCCTTTTACATCCCAGGCAAGTGCTTTTCCCTTGAGTTAGGTCAGCAGCTCCTGAAAATCACAAACGATTTAATAAAGGTAGGATTGAAACAAGAAAGTGAATAAACCCCAGTGATATATTATGTTCATGCGCGGGACAATTCAGTTACCACAAGTGACCAAAATCTGTTAATGCAGTGTAGTCCTGGTATGTCCTGACAGGATTGTATGTGTGAGCTAAAGTCTGCAAATAAATGAATCCATATGGAACAATAATAAGGCACAGGCAGCAAACAAGTCTGAGAAAGGAGGAGGGCTGGGCGCTGCTGGTGGCTCATGCCTGTAATCCTAGCTACTCAGGAGGCTGAGAGCTGAGAATTGAGGTTCGAAGCCATTCCAGGCAGAAAAGTCCATGAGACTCTTATCCCCAGTTAACCACCAAAAAGCCAGAAATGGAACTGTGACTCAAGTGGTCGAGTGCCGGCCAGTGTACAGTGCCAGAGCATAAAACGGTTGCAGGGATGATATTTATATAAAGTGTAATGCAATACTGTATTACACATGTATTTGAAGTTTGAGAACATAAGCTACAAAGATCCTTGTGAAGTTCTAGTGAATGGTTGTCTCTGAAAAAGGAGCCAGCGGAAACAAATTTCAAGTTTTATTTGAATTCATAACACATGCGCGCACACACACACACACACACACACACACACACACACACACACACACACACACACACACACACACACACACACACCCTCCCAATTTGCCAGTGCCATCCCCTTGGCCTTTACAAACCCTAGATCAAAAAAATTAGAAGCCTTGCGCTGTGGCTCACACCTGTAATCCTCACCATTCCAGAGGTGGTGAATGGGAGGATCGTGATTCTCGGGCAAGCAGGCAAAAAGTTCCTGAGACTCCACCTTCACCAGTAATAAAAGCTGGGCTTGTGGTCATGTGTACCTGTCATCTCAGCCTGCATATAACTAAATATATAGAAATACATGAAGGATGGCACTTGCACTAGAACAGACTCTTCTTCCTGTCCGTGTAGTATAACAAGTACTTCACCAGCACTGCTGGTGGACTGGATGATTTAAAGTATGTGAGCAGATGCAAGCTCTATACCATTCTACCTAAGACACTTACACATCTGTGGATTTCAGCATCTACAGGTGTCCCAGAGCCAGTCCACTCCCCTCCCCACATAGCGAGGGACAACTGTATACAGATAAGAATATACATGGATGATATATAAAATTTCTTCCTGTGCACTGGAGTGCATTATATTGTCAGTGCATACGCACTCACAGCACACGTACGCATAGGTAAGGCATTAAAGGGGCAGAGAGAAAAGAAAATAGTGCATCATACATAGATACACCATGGTGCTTCCGAGCTACCTGCCCGGGATGGACAGGTGCTCGCTTGCCCAGGCTAAGAAATTCCTGGTGTGTGTGTGTGTGGGGGGGGAAGTGGGAGAAAATGAGGGAGGGGGATAACACTGTTCAAAAAATATGTACTTATTACCTTATGTAACTGTAACTCCTCTATACATCACCTTTACAATAAAACATTTAATAAAAAGGTCCTATTTTGCCCGGCATCAGTGGCTCACTTTTGTAATTCTAGTTACTCAGGATCTGAGGCTTGTGATTCAAAGCCAGTCTGGGCAGGAAAATCTGGGAGATTTCTTCAATTCACCACTCCCCAAAAAAGCCAGAAGTAGAGGTGTGGCTCAAGTGGTAGAACACCAGCCTTAAGTTAAAAAGCTAAGGGATAGTGTCCAGGTCCTGAGTTCAAGCCCTCCTGGGCTGGGCCAGTTCCGTAAGTAAGGAAATGGTGATCCAGGAAAATGGGGAAATGGAGTATCCAGGGCTCTCAGGACCCCCTGACTTTTGGCCTTGCCCTTTCCCTCTGTGCCCTTCATCCCATTTCTGGGTGAAGGAGCCTCATTCTGACCCCTATGCATAGTTACCTTTGACACAAGTGTCTCCAGGAAAAGGCAGGTTATATGAGGTATCTTCTACACCCTTAGAAAGGGAGGGTTATTGGGAAGGGATTCCGAGCCTCTCCTGGCAGTTCTGCGTCGCCTGGTTGTATTGAGCTAATTTGTTGGTTCAGAGTCTGGCTGTAAAAATAAAAATGCAAGCCGAGGCTGGCTGCCAGGGCTCTAAAAAGATCTAAGAGCCTTCAATGATGGGGGACTTGCTTTAAATAGTTTTCACTTAAAATAGCTACAGAGCAGCCCATACCTGGCTCAGAATTTCAGGTGGGCCTGTAGAATTCATGTGCCAGTAGAGGAAAATTGTCATGTCATATCATGACATCTTATTCTCAGGGAAGCCTAACGGACCAGAACTGGTTGTGGCCAGTGTTAGAGGCTTGGTATGGCCAAGGGGGAAAACCCAGAAGAGTGGTCACTGTGAACTAGTTCTGCAGTATTTTTTATTTATTTCTTTATTTATTTTTGGCGGTCGTGGGAGCTGAACTCTGGGCCTGGGCGCTGTCCCTGAGTTCTTCAGCTCAAGGCTAGCGCTCTACCACTTGAGCCACAGCGTCACTTCCGGCTTTTTTCTTTTTGCTTATGTGGTGCTGAGGAATCGAACCCAGGGCCTCATGCATGCGAGGCAAGCGCTCTACCACTGAGCCACTTCCCAGCCCCCAGCAGTGGCTTTTGATCGAAGCCTTTCTGGGTTTTATGCGCGGAACCAAGAGTGCCATGTGTGTTTGGCTGGTCTGGGAGAGGTCTTGGGTTTGAATTGAAGGACCCAGACAAGACTAGGATTTGAAGCTTGCGCCACAGGATCTCTTTTGGCCTTTTACTTATTTTTTTTTTTGTATTTTTATTGGTTGTGAGGCTTGAACTCAGGACCTGGGCATTGTCCTTGAACTTCACTCAAGATTAGCACTCTGCCACTTTGAGCCCACAGCGCCACTTCCGGTTTTCTGCTGGTTTATTGGAGATTAAGAGCCTTATGAACTTTCCTGCCCAGGCTGGCTTTGAACCGTGATCCTCAGATCTCAGCCTCCTGAGTAGCTAGGATGACAGGCGTGAGCCACCAGTGCCCGGCTGCATTTGGCATTTTACTGAGCTGGTCACAGACTGAAGTGGACAAGGTTTTCAGTTGAATGACCGTCATTCTGTGTCATTTAGTGGGGGCAGCTGCACGGGGTAAAGCCAGGAAGTCCCCAGAGTCCAAAAACAGATCCAGAATCCAGCCTGAGCGGACAGCTGGCTGACCACTCTACTGGCAGCCCTCGAGTTCATCTCGGCAGAAACCAGGGAGCCAATCAGAAGAGCTGCCCTGTCAACAGGGTCAGGAGACCCTGGACCCCTGCCTGGCCGGGCACCCTGGGTGGTCATGGGCCACACAGGGCTGAGCAGACACTGTGTCTCCAGTGTCTAGCACAACTCCCTGCCATCCTGGGAACATCCTGAGCTCGTACGGCTCTCCCGGCCTCTGCACAGGCTTTTCTGTCTAGAAAGAAGTTCCTTGACTGTTCCCAAGTCCAGCCCGGCCCTGCCCAGATGGGAAACACCTCTCCTCCTCCTCCTCCCAGCATCCTGCACTCAGAGTCCGGGTCCGCAGTACCCAGCTGCTTTCTGCCTCCCAGAATCGGCACCAGCCCTGCTGTACGGTCCCGTGCGTTCCCTTGCTCAGAGCCACTGACCCATCCCGCAGGAGGTGTCACGGGTCCTTGGTCCAGTTAGAGTCAGGTACACTGATAATTCACAGATCTGGACCTAAACCCACACCCTCCAACTCATCTTCTGCTGTGCCCTCTGATTCTATTCTGCTTCTTGTGGTTGGCTGTGGCACTTGAATTCAGGGTCTGGCCACTGTCCTTGAACTCTTTTTTGCTCAAGCTTAGCAACTCTACCACTTTGAGCCACAGCTCCACTTCCGGTTTTCTGCTGATTCATTGGAGCTAAGAGTCTCACAGACTTTCCTGCTCAGTCTGGCTTTGAACTCTGATCCTCAGGTCTCAGCTTCCTGAGTAGTCAGAATGACAGGCCTGAGCCACCGGCTCCTGGCTTCATCTCTGCTGCTGCCAAGATACGCCATCCAGCCACTATGTATGTACACACACACACGTACATGAGCTGTGCAGTCAGGCTCCTCCTCTTCCTCTTCACTATGAAAACTGATTGGTTGGCAAAAAAAAAATGAACCCACCCCTTCCGGTCCTCCTAGGGTTCCACATTCAGCCACTCTAACCACATATCCTCATCAAGATGGATGGCCCTTTGCCACAAGTCTTGACCTCCTGTGGCTTCCTGTGTCCAGAGAAGGGACCCCATCTTCCACCCTGGGGACATTTCTCTTAATTTCTCCAGCCCAGAGGATAGGCCCTTCTGGGTTCTAACCCCTGTCACCTTGTTTATTACCTGCTGGCTTGTCTGTATCTGCTGCTGAGTTCTGGGGCCTTCTTGGGCGTGTCAATCCAAAGTTGGGCGTTTGTCTGGCTGCTAAGATCTGTTCCAATCCTGTCATCCCTCTGATGGCTGAAAAAAATCACACCAGGTCAACCCGTGGCCCAAGGATCCAAGTCCAAGTGCTCCTTAGTGCCCTCAGTAGCTGCCAGTGCGCTGGGGTCCTGCCCTTACATGTTCCTTCCTGAATGCTCTCCACCCCCTGCCTTTTTCTCTTAACCCTTGGCTTTTGGGTTTCCCCAGAGGGCAGGCTGGTCCCTCCTGTGTGCGCTTGTGTGGGAGAAGAACCACCTCTGGTGACACTCATACCTTTTGCTTCTGGGCCAGATTATCTCTGCTCTAAGTCTAGCTCCCTATATGACCCGGAAATGCTTTGTAGCATACCATATGTACTTCCGGTACCCCAGGTTCCGGCCCTCCCTACCATTCCATTATGAGTCTTCTCCCCATCCAAATGCTTCTGCTCTCCGTAGGATTTGAAGTCCCAGTGGCAGGCGCAAGAAATGGGGGATGAATAGCCATCAGCTGTTGGAAGCCTGAGGCTCTGTGGGATAGGATTGGCAGCCTGGGTTCCCATGGTAACTGGCCCATCAATGCCCTCAGTGTCGGAGATGGTGGCACCGCAGAGGGGAAAGAAATAGTCTCATTGTCTCCCCCTTGGCTGCTTGGACACAAACAAGCCGCGCCCCGCAGGGCCCCACAGCCTGGCCAGACGTGGCTGTGCCTGGCTGGGCAGGGCAGGGTGGGGCTGGGCTTTGCTGGGACTGCTTGCTGCCCTGGGCCAGGAAGGGGTCATCAAGGGCTAGGTCTCTGACCACCTTGGGGCTTCTCGAGTTCCCGCCAAGAGAGACTTTATTAGGGTAGCTGTGAGCTCAGTGGCCAGCCTGGCTGTCTTGGCAAGCGCGAACAAGTCTGTGGCCTCAGTTCCTACGAAGATCTGCCTCAGTTTCCAAACGTTCCCCTTTGGTTTCAAAATGTCCCAGTGACAATGCCAAGCAACGATCAAGAAGAGCTCCTTCCTGCCCTTGAGAGGCCCAGGATGACCTTGGCTGGACCCACCCTAGCTGAATTAGGACAGGCTGGGAGGGGCAGGGCCAGGAAGGAGGGAACCAAAGTCTCTCTTGTTAGGTAAGGCCTCTCTCTAGGACTCCACACCCAGAGCCTGTCCTTCTTCATTCCCCACAAACCAGATGTCACCCTGAGCTCTCCCATCCCTTGGGTCCATGTGTCCTGGCGGTAATCCTGGCCAACCTGTCTCCAGTGCTGTCTTCTGTTGCCTGTCTGAGCCTGCCATCCACTGTGCTAAGAACTTGATTCCTGCCTCTCCTGCCCATCTTTCCTGCCCTGCCCCACACAACCAAGTTCTCTGGAGTCATAGACCTCACATTGTTGGGTTCCCCCGCCCCCCCCCCCCCCCCCCCCCCCCCCCCCCCCCCCCGCCTTAGAAGCAGCACTGGTAGCTCCTATACCTGTCATCCTAGCTACAAGGGAGGCTGAGATCGGGAGGATCACAGTTTGGAGCCAGCCCAGGTGGGAGGGAAGTTCCTGAGACCACCATCTCAACAGACAGAACTGGGCATGGTGGTGTATACCTGTCATCCCATCCACAGCAGCAAGTGTAAATGGGAGGATCACAGTCCAGGACAAACTTGGCAAATGAGTGAAACCCCATCTCAGAAGTAACCAGAGCAAAAAAGAGCTGGGGATAAGACTCACCTACCTAGCAACTGTGAACGCTTAAAGATCAAACCTCAGTATCAAAACCAACACAGTGCCAGTTTCTATATATTCATTCTATCTGTCCTATCCTTCAGGTTTTTGTTGTTGTTGTTGGTTGTGGGGCTTGAACACAGGGCCTGGGTGCTGTCCCTGAGCCCTTTTGCTCAAGGCGAGTGCTCTTACCACTTTGAGTCACAGTTTTTCCTGCTCGGAATGGCTTTGAACCACAATCCTCAGATCTCAGCCTCCTGAGCAGTAGCTAGGATGTGCATGTAATTGGCACCTGCCTTTCTATCCTGTTTCTCCATGGCTCCAGGAAAGGCATTCTGAGCACTTTTTGCTGTTCTGGAAACTCTGTAGTCTCTTCTACCTCTCCTTGGTCTACAGGAGACCCCCCCCCAATCCTAAATTGAGATTCTTGGCCTGTCTGTCACCCAGCGGGGCTGAGCAGGGTCTCCCCAGGTTCACAGAAGGGCACAAGGGAAAAGGTGCCCGCCCCCCAGCAGCATTTTGCGCTCAACATCAGTCAGCCTCGCTCTTTCTTCTTTCCTTAGCCCTTGAACCTAGAAGGATTAGTGAATGCAAGAGAGCTACAGGTGTCTTTTTTTTTTTTTTTCCTACCAGGACCTGCAAAGATGGTTTTTGCATCTCACACTCCAAAAGCAAAACGCTGTCAGAGTGTAAATAAGGGGAGGAAATGGCGAGTTGATTGCCTCCCCTTCTTCAGGGCTCCGGGTGGGTGCACGGTGGTCCCTCACTGGGCAGTGTCTCTGGAGTCTGCACTTGCTGACATCCTTGGAGCTGTGTGTCACCCACAGGGTTAGGTCTCGTGCTGAGTATTTTCAGGTCACCTGGCCCGGACTTGCAAATCAAGGCCAAGGCATGACTAATGAGTCATGTGTGCCTGGGGGGGGGGGCAGAGGCAGAGCCCTGGACAGGTGCGCTGGGAAGGGCAGCCGCGCCTGCTTCCTGTGGGCAGAGGAACGGGG